>NC_067419.1:5912363-6232363 GCF_009764475.1 Pristis pectinata | reverse complement strand
GACATTTTTCAAAACAAAATGCACATTTTGAGTAGGAGCCTGTTAAAGGTCAATAGCTTATCTCTGGGTGTTAATGTCCACAGACTGCAGACTCCTGTGGGACTACGTCTACCAGCTGCTGTCGGACAGCAGATACGAAGCGTTCATCCGATGGGAGGACCACGAGTCAAAGGTTTTCCGAATTGTGGACCCTAATGGTCTTGCACGTCTGTGGGGAAACCACAAGGTAAGACGTGTTGGGATGTGGCTCTCGAGGGCCACCACGGGGTGATTGGGTGTAGCTTGGGTTGGTGATTCATTGAAACCAGGTTTTGTGAATTGGTTACTGTAAGGTAAGGGTGTTGGGTTTGTGTCCATTGGGGTTACCACAAGTTATCAGAGGTCTAGTGTGATCTATTGAGTTTCCACAAGGTATAGAGAGTTTAGTTTGCGATCTATTGAGGGTACCACAAATTAATGGTGGTCTCCACAGGGTAATGAGCAGTCAGGTTTGTGATCTGTTAGGCCACCAAAATGTCTTCAGGGATCAAGTTGGAATCTTCTGGGGGAACTTTATGGTAATCAGGGTCGGGTTATGTGATGAGTTACCATGAGTAATGGAGATTGGGCTTGTGATGTATTGGTGCTACTGCAAGGTGTGTTATCTATCAAGCACTCGTGGTGAGGGATTTTGGTAGTGAGTCCAATCTCGCACTTGCATTATTCTCTAATCCAAGCCCCCTAATGTCCACCAATATCTGGTCTCTGTTATTTAACCTGTCCAGACCCTTCTTAATGTTACACACTTCAGTGAAATCTCCCCTTAGTGCCCTTTCTTCAAAACAAAACATCCTCAGCCAGGATAATCTCGGTTCACTATTGTATTTCCCCAGCCCTGGAAATATCCTTGTCTCCTCTGGATCTTGTCTAGCACTACCACATCTTTCCTGTAGCATGGTGACCAGAACTGTACACAGTGCTCTAGCTGTGGTTTAACTAAAGCTGTATACATAACCTCCCTACTCTTGTATCCTATGTCAGATAATAAAGGCAAGTATCCCATATTGACTTCTTAAACTCCTTACCTGCCTTTTCAGCTACCTTCTGGGTTTGTGGAAATGCATTCCAAGATCCCCCTGTTCCTTTACATTTCGTAGTACCCCACCATTTCTTGTATATTCTGTTCCCTCATTTCTCTCTCCCACCATCTTATTGAGGGGAAATAATTTTTCCCAACTCCCCAGAGTGTGCATTACCTCTCACCTTCTCCAGACTGAGTTCCGTTTGCCACTTTGTTCTACCTAAACAATCCATTGCTCCCTTTTGAAGCCAGGAATCACCTTCCCCATTGTCAACTGCTCTGCCAATTTTAGTAGCATTAATAAACGTAACTGTGGTTCCAATATTTGCCTGTGTCCCATTGCATTCCACAAGGGACCTAATACTGAGCCCTATGGATACCTACTGCATACTGCCCTCCAGTCCCAATGACCTTTGTTTCTGCAGTCTTACGCCCTTTAATCTAACTTACCATTTCTTATACAAAAAAAAACCAAGCTGCTGGAGGATTTCAGTGGGTCAAGCAGCATTTGTAGAGGCAGAGGGATGATTGACGTTTCAGTCAAGTTTCTGCATCTGCACCCTGTGTTGCCATTTCCTGTGCCATCCCTCATGGCTATCACTATCTGAATTGCTTAGTTACTCGGTTGATCCCTTTCCCCCTGTTTGAACAGCAGTGACCTGTAGGTCCTCCAGCGATATGCCAATTACCAAAGAGCTTTGGAAAATAACACTCGACACCGGCACTATTTCCCCCCTCACTTTAAAAGCCTGGAATACATTTTATCCAAGCATGGCAATTTATCCAATTTTGATGATATTATGGCCATTAATGTTTCCTCTTTCCTTTTTGTTTATTATTTCCAATGATTCACATTCTTCCCCCATAATGTCAATGCCTGTATCACCCCCGAGGTCCTCATCAAGCTTTCTATCTACTCTGTCTATACCCTTAATGATTTTAAATACTTCTATCAGATCACCTTGTAGTCAAAGTTGAGTTTATTGTCACATGCACAAATACAGGTATGCACAGGTGCAATGAAAAACTTACTTGCAGCACATCACAGGCACATAGCATCAGATAAGCAGCATTCACAAGAAAAACATAAATTATACACAATTTTATAAGAAAACACAATTAGAACAAAAAAAAGTTCATTTTAGTACAAAGTGATCAGAATGGTCATAGTGTTGCTAAACCTTAGTGTGGTTAGGGTTTTGCTGGTTGGTTCAAGAACCTTCTCTATCCCAAGCAGAACAGTCCCAGCTTCTCCAGTCCTTCATTCCTGGAATTATTTTAACAAACCTCTTTTAAGTTATAGGGCAATACAGCATGAAAACAGGCCCTTCAGCCCAACTCATCCATGCCAACCAAGATGCCCATCTAAGCTAGTTCCATTTGGTCCATATTGCTCTAAACCTTTCCTATCCATGTACCTGTCCAAATGGTTTTTTTTAAAGTGTTGTTATTGTACTTGCCTTAACCACTTCCTCTGGCACACTCTCCAAATCCTTGATGTTTTTCCTAAAGGGTGGCATCCAGAACTGGACACTATCCTCCAGTTGTGGCCAGTGTTTGATAAATGTTCATCATGACTTCCATGTGTTTGTACTCTGAGCCCAGGGCTCAAAGGTTCGACATCTGTAGTGGTCTATAATTGGGAATCACCCCTTTTCTATTAACGAGACATCATTGTGAAGCTCTATGGATGGATACTCTTAAAGCAGAGCTGGCTAGTCCTGAAACAAACAGGAAAAGCAAGTTGTCTGAAATTGTCGGATGCCTCCCGTGATTCACTTTAACGTAATAATCCGCTATTTCCTAGTCGTACCTCAGCTTAGCCTTGCCCCAGTTTAGAACTCTTACTGCTGGTCTGTCTTTATCTTTTCCCATTTAACTAAATCTCATTCCATGTTACAACCATAAAGCATAGATTCCCAATCTCTATTTTCATACTATGTGTTTTCTTCATATTTTCTTAACCCTGGATTAGCTATTTCCCTTTTTGTCTTGGCTAAATTTGAATTTCTTAACTATTATAGGAAACGCCAGTGTACAGTGCGTTGCCGATAAGCAGTGAGAGCTTCAGCATGCTATTATAGAGGGCCAGTGGTGAGCTGGTCACAACAGGAAATGAAGCTGTGGTGTCCTTGGGTTTCAGCTTCATAAATGGATGGAGTACCAAAGGCAGCACAGTCTGGCGTGGCATACCAAGTTCAAGTTTATTGTCATGGGCATACGTACCCAGGGTACAAATGCCATGAAAATCAGCTTTTTGCAGCAGGACCACGGTACATTACAAAAATGACAAACATGAATTACATAAATTAACAAGGACATAACTTGCACGACAAAAGATCCAGCCTGCTTGATCTTGATCTGTGAGCCATAATGTGCTCACTGGGAGAGAAACTGGAATGTAGTGGGTTCAGCTCACAGAGGGGTGACTTCACAACTGTTACAGGGGTTCAAAGTGTACCAGCAGTTTAATGATCCAAAACTCTCTTCCTAAACAGAACAGAACAAACATGACGTATGAGAAAATGTCAAGGGCTCTTCGCCATTACTACAAACTCAACATCATCAAGAAGGAGCCTGGCCAGCGGCTCCTGTTCAGGTACTGAGCATTTGTGGTGGTCCTGCAGATTTGGGAGACGAGAAGTGGGTGTGCCTGTGGGTGTACGATGTGTCCCTGTGGGTAGGGAAAGTCCTGTGGAGTAGATGGGGTGTGGCACAGTCAGTGGTGGTGCCAGGTTTATGGGGAGTGGGACTACGCAAGTGTAAGGGTGAGTGGGGTTGTAGCCAGGGCAGGTTGAGTGGTGGGGACCGTGGGGGGGAGGGTGAAATGCGGGGAGGAGGAGAGGGATCAGGAGTGTGAAATAGGAGAAGTGATGCATTTAGATGTTACCTTGGACAAACTGACACAGGATTACTGTGTTGTGAGGGGATGGTGGATATAGAGAAGGTGTGGGTGGCGTAGGGATCATGGCGTAGGAGGGGCACAGTGAGAGGGGCAGAGGTGCACAGCGTTCCTCATCTGTGCTTGGAATGAATTTTCTCCCCTGACCTCCCGTCAGGTTTATGAAAACGCCGGACGAGATTGTGAACAGTCGGTCAGACCGCCTGGAACACCTGGAGTGCCAGGAGATGGAGGAGCCACTGTACCAGGACGAGGAGTGCTGAGTGTGGCAGCGGGGCAACTGGTGCACTCACTGGCTGTGAATTACATGCCAAGATATGGCTGTTGGACTGGCAACCCCGGGTTTTGGAGCAGAAAGTGGCTCTGTGTGAAGTGCTGGAGGCACTTGAGGCTCACCTAGTACTCCAGTATATCGCTATATCTATTCTACACTGCTGTTTCATTACTGTGACAACCTTCAACCATTTATTTGACCAGTGATTGGGAGTGACTAAGGACAAGCAGAGGTTCAGCCGGACTGGAAGCCCACAAGGAGTAGAAGATGCTGCCATCTCTGATGTCCCATCATGGGCTCTGATCTACTTGCGGGCCAGGGAGCCAGGAGAGGTGGAGCCAGACCTGGCTGATGGATCTTATGCTGGAGCTCTGTCTGTGTCAGCCTGCTAGGGTGGGGGAGTGGGGTATCCTGCTGTCCAATGCACTATTTCTCTTAATAGTTATAACTTGAATTTTGAGTTTTTTTAAAAACTGCTCAAATGCAATTTCTCGCTCTTTCTCTCTGAGCTCATGCTGAGAATCCATATTTCTGACAAAACACACTTTGTATCGACTCTTTTTAAACAATGCTACAACTCGAATTAAAATGAAAATGGATTCCAATGGGCATGCTTGTATCGGGTTGGAGTTGTGTTTGCTTGGGGTGGTTCTGTGAATCTTGTAACCAAGAGAGGTGTCCTTGAACAGCCAATGACCACTCTGACAATGAAAAGTTAATCTTTTGACTGTTTGCAGTCATTTATAGTCTGTAAATGGGTGTTGTACAGAAATCACGACACACCAGCTGTTTTATCTAACCGACAAGTGATGTTTACCCCTCCCACCAGCTCCCCATACAAGCTGCAGATTTAATCCCAATGAACTGAGCATGCTCCCTTTTTATCCTTTTTCCTTTACTACCCAAGTAACAGATACTTTAATAGCACTGAAGCAGAATTCGCTAACTTCAAAATTCACACCCTCTCTGAACTATTGAAATCACTGAAAGAGGAGGCAGCTGACCCACCCTGTGCTGCCTCTTTTAAAGTGTTCTGTTCCTCTGCTCTATTGCTCTGCAACATTTAGCACATCAAAATATTTATCCATTTCCCTTTTTTGGAAGTTGTTTTTAATTTGTTACCACCCTTTCAAAGTATTGCAAATCACAATTGCCTACTGTATGTAAAAACAAAAAAAAAATCACTATTGCACCTTTTAGAAGTAATTGAAATCTATGTCCTTGGGATCTTCTGCCACTGGAATTGGAATGTTAAACACCACGACAATCTCCTGTTGATCTCCTTGTCGGAGGGGAAGACCAATTCTTGCTGTTTTCCTCACATGACCAAAATCTCTCCATTCTAGTTTCATCTTTAACCTTTCTAAAGCTTTACATCATTCTTAAGGTGCTCAAAAGTGGCCGTTTTTAGATATTAGAGATATTTATTTATTAGTCATGTGTACATCGAAACACAGTGAAATGCATCATTTGTGTTACTGAGAATGTGCTGGGGGGGCAGCCCGCAAGTGTTGCCACGCTTCCGGTGCCGACATAGCATGCCCACAACTTCCTAACCCGTGCGTCTTTTTAGAATGTGGGAGGAAGCCAGAGCACCCAGAGAAAACTCACGCAGAACACGGGGAGAACGTACAAACTCCTTACAGACAGTGAACAGAGTTGAACCCTGGTCGCTGGTGCTGTAATAGCGTCACACTAACGTGCTACACTACCGTGATGAAGCCAGATTACTGAGATAAAGATTTACCTGTTCTCTTACCTTATTCGGCAAGTGATGTGCTGAAGTCCAGTGGGTGGAAGGTTGTGTGGAGCTCAAAGCAGGTGGGCTGAGCCCCAGGTTCTCTGTTCCTGCATCTCCTTTAAAGTTGCGCTATTTTATTTCTTTCTTACCAAAGTGTACACCTCACAACTTTTCTAGATTGGCTCCACACAGGGTTGGTTTGCCATATGAGGAGAGATTGCATAGACTGTAACTGTGTTCCGTGGACCTTAGAGGAGAATTCATCAAAATTGGCTTGTGGTAGGAGGCAGAGGGTGGTAGTGGAGGCTTGTTTTTTTAGATTGGTGGCCTGTGACCAGTGGTGTGCCATGGGGATTGTTGCCTGGGTTGCCTGTTGTTTTCATATATTAATGACTAGGATGAGGACGTAGGTGATAATGATTAGGTTTGCAGATGACACCAAAATTGGTGGCATAGTTTTCAGTGAACAAGGTGAAAGCAGGATCTAGATCGACTAAGGAAGTGAGCAAGGGGTTAGCAGACAGAATTTAACTGGGACAAGTGTGAGGGATTGCATTGTGGGGAAATTAAACCAGGGCAGGACATAACAGTGTATGGCAGGACCCTGGGGAGTGTTGTTGAACAGGGGTACAAGTACATCATTCCCTGGAAACTGGAACTCTTGTAGATAGGGTGATGAGGAAGGCATAATTGGCATTACTTGTCTTCATCAGCTGAGGAATGTAGTGTTACAGTTGTTTACAAACATTTGGTTAGGCCACACTTGGAGTATTGTGTGCAGTTCTGGTCGCCACACTATTGGAAGGATGTGATGAAGTTAGAGATGGTGCAGAAAAGGATGTTTCCTGTGATTGGAGGGCTTGAGTTGGGTGAGATTGGATTGGCTGGGTCTGTTTTTTCCATAGAGGTAAGTCGGCTGACAGTTGACGTGATAAACATATGAAAGGAACAGATTGGATAGATAGCCAGTATCTGTTTCCCGTGGCAGGGGTGTCTAAAACTAGAGGGCATAGGCACAAGGTGACAGAGAGGAGGTTTTAAGGGGGATCTGAGGGGTTAAATTTTTCACATAAAGAGTACTCAGTATCTGAAATGAGCTGCTGAAGGTGGTGGGGGTAGGAACATAACAAGAGGCATCTTGACAGGTACTTGGCAGAGGCCAGGCATAGAGGGATATGGAATTAATACTGGCAAGGTTGGATTAGTATGGATAAGCATGATTGGTTTTGATATGGTGGGTTGAAGGGCCTGTTTCTTTGCTGTAAAACTCTATGACAAGGATAACAAGTGTATGGGAACACCAGCTTTTACACCTCTACTCAATCTGTTCCAGTACTGTTACAACACTGGCATCCACCTGACAATGGAAAATTGTCAAGGTATATCCTGTTCACAAAAGTAGGACAAGTGAGTCTGGCTAATAATTTCCCAGTCAGTCTGCTCTTTATCATCTGCAAAGTCATAGTTTGTGGAGTCATACAGCACAGAAATTTGACCCCTTGGCCCACTATTCCATGCAACCTTAATACCTATCTCTACTAATTCCATTTACCTGAAAATGTCACCAAGTGTCAATTGCTCTCCAATAACCTGCTCACTGGTTTGGGTTTCACTAGGAATCCTTGGCTCCAGACCTCAACGCTGCCTTGGTTGAATCGTGGATCAGAAAGCTTAATTCCAGAGGTGAGGTTAGAGTAACTGCCTTTGACATTAAGGGAACATTTGACTATGTGTGGCGTCAAGGTAAAACTGAAGTCAGTGAGCATCAAGGAGTAATAACTCACAAAAAGATGGTTCTGGTTGTTGTAGTCAACTGTCCTAGCCCTAGCTATCACATGCAGGAGCCCCTTAGGGCAGTGCCCTAGGCACCAACTATCTTCAGCTGCTTCCACCAATGACTGTCCTTCCAGCACGAGGTCGGAAGTGGGGATGTTCAATTCTGTTCTCAACTCCTCAGCGAATGAAGCATCCCATCCATGACTGCATGCATCAAGCAGTGACAACACTTAAATAATAGGCTGCAAAGTAGCAAACGATGTTCATTGCCAACAGAGGAGCCAGGCAATGATCATCTCTGGACCAGAGTCCAACCACCCACCCTTGACGTTCAAAGGTGCTGTCATCACTGAGTCCCCACCATCAACATCCTGGGGGTCACTATTGAGCAGTAACTCAACTCGACCAGCCACGTAAATACTGTAGCTACAAGATGCTTGGTATCTTGTGATGAGTGGCTCACCTCCTGCCGTAGTCATAGAGAGAGCACAGAAACCGACTATCAGCCCACTGAGTCCCTGTTGACCATCAACCACCCATTTACACCAATCCTACATTAATCCCATATTTTACTCTCTGCACTTTCTCATCAACTTCCCCCAGATTCTACCACTCGCCTACACACTAGGGGCAATTTATAGCAGCTAATTAACCGACCAACTCACATCTGTGGCATGAGGGAAGAAACCAGAGTACCGGAAGGAAATCCACGTGGTCGCAGGGGGAACGTGCAGGCAGACAGAGCCCTCGGTTAGGTTTGAACCCAGGTGTCTGGGGCCACCGTGCCACCACTACCCAAAGTCTTTCCACCATTCACAAGGCACAAGTGAGGAATGTGATGGAATAGCCCCCACTTGCCTGGATACTACAGCTCTAACAATTCTCCAAGGTCCATGTCATCCAAAGGACAACTAAAAATGCTACAAGGGAGAAGATGAAATACGAGGGTAAACTAGCTGATAAATACAAAAGAAAATTCAAAGTTTTTATTTAAATAAATAAAGGGTAAGAGAGGCTAGACTGGACATTGGGTTGCTGGAAAATGATGCTGAAGTAGTAATGGGAAATAGAGAAATGGTGGAGGAGCTAAAAAAAATAGTACTCTGTAAGTCTTCACAGTGGAAGACACCAGTAACATGCCAGAAATACAAGACAGTCAGGGGCAGAGGCGGTGTAGTGGCCATTACTGAGGTGAAGGTGCTGGGGAAGCTGAAGCTGAAATCACCTGGACCAGATGGCCTACACCCAGCGTTCTCAAAGAGGTAGCTGAAGAGATTGTGGAGGCGTTAGTACTGATCTTTCAAGAATCATGGGAGGATCCCAGAGGACTGGAAAATCGCAAATGTGACAAACCGTTGTTTAAGAAGGGAGGGAGGCAAAAGACAAAAAATCATAGGCTTGTAAGCCTGACTTCAGTGGTTGGTAAGATTTTAGAGTCTATTATTAAGGATGAAATTTCAGAGTACTTGGAAGTACATGACAAAATAGGGGCAAAGTCAACACGGTTTTTGTTAAGGGGAGATCTTTTCTGACAAATCTATTAGAATTTATTGAGGAGGTAACAAGCAGGTTAGACAAAGGAGAATCAGTGGATGTTTATTTACTTGGATTTTTAGGCCTTTGGCAAGGTGCCACACATGAGGCTGCTAAATGAGGTAAGAGCCCATGGTGTTAGAGTAAGGTACCAGCATGGATAGAACATTGGCTGACTGGCAGAAGGCGGAGAGTGGGGATAAAGGGGGCCTTTTCAGGATGGCTGCCAGTGGCCAGTGGAGATCCGCAGGGGTTAGTGTTGGGACCGTAACTTTTCACTTTATACATTAATGATCTGGATGAAGGGACTGATGGCATTGTGTCCAGGTTTGTAGGTACCAGGATAGGTGGAGGGACAGGTAGCATTGTGGAGGCAGGGAGTCTGCAGAAGGACTTGGATGGGCTGGTAGAGTGGGCAAGGAAGTGGCAGATGGAATACAGTGTAGGGAAATGTGGGGTTACGCACATTGGAAGAATAAAAGTGTGGACTATTTTCTAAATGGGGAGACAGTTCAGAAATCAGAGGTGCAAAGGGACTTGGGAGTCCTAGTTCAGGATTTCCTAAAGGTTAACTTGCAGATTGAATCGTTAGTAAAGAAGGCAAATGCAATGTCAGCATTAATTTCGAGAGGACTAGAACATTAAAGCAAGAATGTACTGCTGAGGCTTTATAAGGCTTTAGTCAGACCACATTTGGAGTATTGTGAGCAAATTTGGGCCACATGTCTTAGGAAATATGTGCTGGCCCTGGAGGGGGTCCAGAGGAGGTTCACAAGATCACACGACAAAGGAGCAGAAGTAGGCCATTCGGCCCATCGAGTCTGCTCCATGAGCTAAGCTAGAGCTAAACTAAAACTATTCCTTTCTAGCCCCAATTTCCGGCCTTATCCCCATATCCCTTGATACCTTGACTAATTAGATACCTATCAATCTCCTCCTTAAACACCCCCAATGATCAGGCCTCCACTGCTGTACGTGACAAAGAATTCCATAAATTCACTACCCTCTGGCTAAAGAAATTTCTCCTCATTTCTGTTTTAAACCGGTACCCTCTAATTCTAAGACTGTGCCCTCTAGTCCTGGACTCACCCACCAAGGGAAACAGCTTAGCCACATCTACTCTGTCCAGTCCTTTCAACATTTTAAAAGTTTCTATGAGGTCCCCTCTCATTCTTCTGTACTCCAGTGAGTACAGTCCAAGAGCCGACAAATGCTCATCATATATAAGCCCTTTCATTCCGGGAATCATCCTCGTAAATCTTTTCTGAACCCTCTCCAACATCAGCACATCCTTCCTAAGATAAGGGGCTCAAGAATGATCCCAGGAATGAAAGGCTTGAAGTATGAGGTGCATTTGATGTCTCTGGGCCTGTACTTGATGGAGCTCAGAAGGATGAGAGAGCATCTCATTGAAACCTACCGGATACTGAAAGGCCTGGATAGAGTGGATGTAGAGGATGTTTCCATTAGTGGGAGAGTCTAGGATCTGAGAGCATAGCCTCAGAATAAAAGAACGTCCCTTTGGAACTGAGATGTGGAATTTCTTTAGCCAGAGGGTGGTGAATCTGGGAATTTGTTGCCAATGAGGGTTGTGGAGGCCAAGTCACTGGGTGTATTTAAGGCAGAGATTGATAGGTTTTTGATTGGTAAAGGGGTTAAGAGTTACTTTCGGCTCCTGTGCGACACGTCTACAGGTAAACTCCGACCCGTGGTTCCAGCAGCCTGGAGGCGCCGGGTGTTCGACCTGGCCCACCCGTCCGTCAAGCTGGTAGCGGACAGATTTGTCTGGCATAGTTTGCGCAAACAGGCCGGACACTGAGCCAGGACCTGTGTACACTGCCAGACTGCCAAAGTCCAGCGGCACATGAAGGCTCCCCTCCAGCAGTTCCAGCCGACGTTTGGGAGGTTTCAGCACATCCACGTGGACATCGTCGGCCCCCTGCCCATCTCCCGGGGCGCCAGGTATATCTCTAACCATGGTCGACAGGTTCACCAGATGGCCGGAGGCCATGCGCTAGCAGACACGTCCACCGAATCCTGCACCAGGACGCTCATCGCAAACTGGATCGCCAGGGTTCGGAACTCCCAGCGGACATCACCTCCGACAGAGGGGCACAGTTTCACGTCAGGTTTGTGGGACAGCACTGGCGCAGCTCCCGGGCACCCAGTTGCATCACACCACAGCGTACCACCCACAGTCCAACGGTTTGGTCGAGCAATTCCACAGGCACCTCATGTCAGCCCTTGATGGCGCAGCTCAGAGGGCCCAACTGGACAGATGAGCTCCCCTGGGTTTCACTGGAAGGATTTCGGAGGAAGGAGTACCGCAAGAAGCTCGCAATCGCCATCACTGCCAACTTCATCAACCGCCACACGCGGGAGGAGGCCCAGGTCGAGGAGATCAGTGGCGTGGCCTTCATCTTTAACCAGAAGTTTTTCCAAGACCTGCAGGAAGCGACAGGTTTGCGTCCACTCGCCTCAGTGAGCGCGTGGCGCTCTCGGGTTGTTGGGGAGGGGTTCTCGCCTTCCCAGCACCTGTGTCGACGAATGCCTCCTGCCGTCGCTCCTGAACAGCCTGGGTCTAACGTGACTGTTAACGCTCCTGGCCTGGACTGCCCTACCAGTGGCGCAGCGAGTAGAGCCACTGCCTCTCAGTGCCGGAGACCCGGGTTCGATCCTGACCCCTGGCGCTGTCTGTGTGGAGTTTGCACATTCTCCCTGTGACCGCGTGGGTTTCCCCCCGGGTGCTCCGGTTTCCTCCCACGTCCCAAGGACATGCAGTTGGTGGGTTGATCAGCTGCTGTGAATCGTCCCTAGAGTGTAGAATCTGGAGTTAATGGGGAATAAAAAATGGGATTAATGTAGGATTAGTGTAAATGGGTGGTTGAGGGTCAGCATGCACTCGATGGGCCAAAGGGCCTGCTTCCTTGCTGTATGACAATAGTGACATTCAAGGTGTATGTATGATTGAACGGGTAGGGAATAGAGGGATATAGTCCATGTGCGGGCAAATGGGATTAGTTTGGATTGACATCATGGTCAGCACAGACATGGTGGGCTGAAGGGCCTGTTCCTGTGCTGTACTGATCTATGTTCTATGTTCTATCCGCACGGCCTCCAAGGAGGACCTGGGCATCTCCTCGGTGGAGTTGGTCTATGGCACTCTGGTCCCGGGCGAGTTCGTGCCAGAGGCCCAAGGTTCAGCAGGGATGCCGGCCGAAGTGCTGACGAGGCTGCGGGACAAGGTAGGGACCCTGGCACCGGTTCCGACCTCCAGACCTTTATCCCTAAGGACCTCCGGGATTGTGAGTACGTTTTCATTCGCAGGGGCATGCACTAGTCACCTCTACAGAGGCCGTACGAAGGACCCTTCAAGGTGATCTGGCACAACGGATCTACGTGTGTCGTGGAGGTGGGTGGCCACAATGAGACCTTCGCAGTGGATCGCCTCAAACCGGCGTATTTGGACATTGAGCAGCCGGTGAAGATACCCTCACCACGCTGGTGGGGCAGGCCACCCAAGAGAGACACACAGACTGGGGGTCCCATGCTCCTGATGGACGTTTCTGAAGGGGGTGGGGGGGGGGGTGGTGGTGTAGCAGCCCGTACTCATGGAACTCGAACTGCCATCAGTGGCCGCGCGGGAGCGCCTCGTAGACTAACTGCAGGGCAGGCCTTCCGGGGGGAATCTTACGTCACGTCAGCTGGAGATGCTCTTGAGTACTTCTGCGCGCGCGTTTCGTTTGTCTCAGTAAAGTGTGCTCCGGTTCAGCCTCCATGTCTCTGAGTTTTCCTTTCAGCACCGTGCCGCGTTCAGCTACAAATGCTCAGATCCTGAAAAATGAATAAACTATAAAAGGAAGTAAGGTAATGGCTGCTTCACTGTCTTTGATTCTTCAAGGTCATTCTAATACGTTAATATTTCTCATTAACCACTTCTTGCTCACTTGTCATCTTCCTGATTACTTTGTACCCTGGAATTATTAAGCATGATATTCTCTTTACTGGGTCAAATCTCTTATTACCCGATCATCATGATCGTTTGGGCTTGGAGTTTACGAACATTAATGCTAACCTATCCAAACTCAAACCTTTCGTCTTCTATCTATTACCATCTTTCCCATTCTCTGCGAATGTTTTCTAAAGAAGCGCATTGCAGAGCACTGGCTTTTCAGCATGATGTGATCAAAAACTGGCACAAACCAGAGTAAGTCACCTTAGCGATCGTTTCTAGGTGAGATCACACTCGCTGTAACATTGCACCAGGCGTATTCCATGCTGCTGTGTCTGGAGTTTTTGCAGCACCAGGTGCACACCTAATGAAGCCGTTGTCCAACACATCCTGAATAAATCAGAGCTCCCTGGGCCACAAAAGGGTTGTCATTTGGTAGTCACAAAATAACAATGAACTTGTTGAGTTCTACGTTTAGCCACTATGTAAAGGCCCACTTGACTCAGAAGTGGCCTTCACAAAAAACTCACTGATGCCCATACTATCAACACGTTAACTCGTTTACTGGGTGCCTCTGGCCACCAGGGATGACAACCTTCCCTCCAGCACAGAGAGGCACCTTACTCACTGGGCCCCACCCCGTCCCACAGGGTTCTTCCTTCTTCCACTTAACTAAAGTTCTCGTGCCTGTAACTTTTTTGTGTGTGCGAGTGGGGGTTGTGCAAACTTCTCTCACTGGGAGATAGGAGAAAATCAGCTGGGGACTTTATCCTCACCGTTGTTTTCAGGGGAAGACCCAATTTGGTACCAGCACTAAATGCATCAACACCTTAGCATTGCCAGGGACAGTTGAAAGGAATGCGAGAGGAAAAGCAAGGTGCCCGTTGATGGTGCTCGACGGTCAGTGCGCATGTGGTGGGCCGAAGGGCCTGATTTCATACTGTACGACACAATGACAAAAAAAAACCAGGCAAATCCAATTTCTTGGTGTTTGGTTCTTCAATATACTACATAATGATACCCAGTCTTGTGGCAGATCAGCTTGCACATTCCATTACAGTACCATTTGACCTGCTTGCAGTGGCTATTCCTAGTTCTGTTCAGCTGCAACCCGTCCACCTTGGGCAAAACTGGCCCAACTACCTAGTTGTGCAATACTTGCCAAATCTGCAAATTTCTACCTTCACTAGCCCTTAGACTGTCCAGAGGTTTAACACGAACAACTTGAGCACTTTTTTTACGAAAGGGTGAGAAGGACTGGATTTAAAAAAAAAATCACCATCTGGTCATAGTATCCTCAATGACAAGGAGAGTAGAACCCTTAAAAAAATTGGCGTGTACAGTATTCAGGAAACCGAACTGGCTTGGCATTTGCCAAATGGTACTGACTTTGACCCACATAAGCCTTTAATATTTGTTGTATATGGATATTCCAGAGATAAAGAGGTTCTGCAAAAGACCATGAAGAATTTATTGTAGGACCAATTTTCATTAATTATTATTTTGTGTAGCAGCAATGGTGACCATTCACATTTGTAGTAGTTTTCTCAAGGGTTGATAAGGCCGATTTACTGGTTTTGCTCTCCCACTCTGCAACTTTCAAACGTGGTCCATTTCCAAGTTTTCAGTTTGCTCTGTCACCGTGCACCACGTTAGCTCTGCTTCTCTCCACAGGTGCTGCCCGACCCTCCGTGCCTTGTCAGCACTTTCTGCTTTTTATTTCCAGGTTTCCAGTTTCTTGCTTTCCCTAAAACTTTCTCTGGGATTCACAAGTCCCAGCTTCCCAATCCCACGAACATTGCTGCAGGTAAATCCGGCTCCCCTGCCAGCTGCCTGCCCACCGCTGAGCTGAGAAAATGTTCCCTGGCCGCCTGGTCTGGGCGGGTGAGGGGGTTGGGTAGGGGAGCGGGTGGGGGATAAGGGGGTGGGTAGGTGAGTAGGGGTGCGATTGTGAAGTAAGGGGGTGGGTGGGTGGGGGTAGGGGTGCGGGTGGGTGGGTAGGGGTGCGTGGGGAGTAAGGGGTGGGTGGGGGTAGGAGTGCAGGTGCGGCGTAAGTAGGGAAGGGGGTGGGTAGGGGTGCGGGATAAGGGGGTGGGTAGGGGTGCAGGTGGGGGGTAATGGGGTGCGTAGGGGTGCGGGTGGGGGGGGGGGAAGAGCCCCACTGTCCATATAGTCACCCCCACTGGGAGAGACCCCATGGGACAGCCTGCCCCTCCCGCCTGCACCAGTGGCTACCCCGGGACCCTGGGAAGTTGCAGGACAGGCCCCAGCTCCCAAGGGGAGGCACTCATTTAACAGGCCTCCCTGCAGTTAAATTCCCCAGTGCCAGCTGCCCTGTGAAGTCGTGAGGTCCTTTAAATGTTGGTTAACTCAATGTAAAGTCATGTCCCACACAACAAGTAATTGTGAATTTAAATGCAACACACACACACACAGAGCACTGGAGGAACTCAGGAGGTCAGGCAGCATCTGTGGAGGGAAATGAACAGCTGATGTCTTGGGTTGCGACCCTTCATGCAGGATTCGACCTGAAACATCGACTGTTTATTTCCCTCCATAGATGCTGCCGAGTTCCTCCAGCCTTTTGAGCGTGTTGCTTCAGATTTCAGCATCTGTAGAATCTCTTGTGTCTCTGAATTTAAATTCCTGGCTTTAACCTTCTCCCTAAAATTGTTTCCAGTTTGCAAGCCATTCCCTTCCCATCAATGCTTCATGGTTGCATCATGCACCACAGTCTAGCTCCTGCTTTACCTTCCTGCTCAAGCCTCTGCCACTCCCAAACTGGTGCCCCTCCATTGCCTGTTTTAATGTCCAGTTATAACACATCCTTTCCCCTTTTAACTCATTGGTCAGGGTAAATAGGACTGGCCTGGAAGATCTGTCCATGCATAAGATTCCTCACGTAGCTCACCCTTGCACAGGACCATGACCGTCACCATTTGGAAACCAACTGCATCACAATCGGACTGCAGTCCAATCCGAGCCCAGTGCTGCGTGGGTGGGCTCAGAGATGTGATTGTTACCACCAGTCACCGATTTAAGAGTGTTAATGAAAGTGTAAGTGATGGTGATTATTAAATAAACAATAATGAGGCTAAACAAGGCACATCTGCAAATTGTTACCAGTTGATTGGCTTATTAACAGCAGCAAATAAAAGCAAGGCAAGTGATAGTAGAGTAGCTGGTGTTGTAGTGGCTTAGTGTTAGAGTGGGGGAAGTAGAGGCTTTGGTCTGAGAGGCAAAGGTAAGTCTTTGGTATGTTCCTTTTTTTTTTGCTGTGGTGTTCCCTTTAGTGCTGATATAGAGTAGTGGGAATAGCTCCAGCTCGGTGGTGTGTTCAGCTTGTGAGATGTGGGAGATTTGGGAGATATCCAGTCTCCCTGATAACCACATTTGCATAAGGTGCATCCAGCTACAGCTCCTTGGATCTGGAGCTGCAGCTGGATGACCTTTGGCTCCTATGGGATACTGAGGTGTACATGGACAAGAGCTACAGGGAGGTAAACACTCCAAAGCTGCAGGAGGCAGGAGGCAGGTGGCTGGGTGACTTCTCCAGACGTAGGCAGATAGTGTAGAGTACACCTGTGGCCATTCCCTGCAATAACAGGTATACTGCTTTGGATACTGTTGGGGAGGGGTCAAGCTACCAGAAGAAAGCTGCAGTGACCAGGTCTCTGGCACTGAGCCTGGTTGTGTGGTGCAGAAGGGAAGGGGGGAGAAGAGGGGTGCCATCATGATAGGGGATTCCATAGTAAGGGGGTGCAGACAGGGGATTCTGCGGATGTGAAAGAGACTCCCAGATTGTATGTTGCCTCCCTGGTTCCAGGGTCAGGGATGCCTCGGATCGGGTCCACAGTATTCTGAAGGGGGAGGGTGAACAGCCAGAGGTCATAGTACATATTGGTACCAATGACATGGGTAGGAAAAGAGATGAGGTCCTGAAGAGGGGATATGGGGAGTTAGGTAGCAAGCTGAAAAGCAGGACCTCAGGGGTAGTAATCTCTGGACTGCTACCTGTGCCACGTGCCAGTGAAGGTAAGAGTAGAATGATTTAGCAGATGAATGTGTGGCTGAGAAATTGGTGCAGGGGGCAGGGTTTCAGATTTGTTGACCATTGGGATTTCCCAGAAGTATGACCTGAACTGGAGGGGGACCAATATTCTTGTGGGCAGGTTTGCTAGAACTGTTGGGGAGGGTTTAAACTAGTTTGGCAAGGGGATGGATCAGAGGTTGGTTCATTTAGTGTACAGGTAGATGCAGAGTGTAGAAAGGCTGTGAGGAAGGACAGGCAGTTGAAAGGGCAAAATTGCAGTCAGTTGGATGGGCTGAAGTTTTGTCTAATGTGAGAAGTATCAGGAACAAGGGTGATGAACTTGGAGCATGTGGTGGCCATTACAGAGACTTGCCTGTCGCAAGGGCAGGAATGGCTGCTGAATATTCCAGGGTTTAGATGTTTCAGAAGGGACAGGGATGAAGGTAAGAGGTGGGGGAGAGACTTTGCTGATCAGGGACAGTGTCACAGCTGTAGAAAGGGAGGATGTCCTGGAGGGATTGTCCACTGAGTCAGTGTGAGTGGAAGTCAGAAACAGGAAGGGAGCGATCACTATTGGGAGTGTTCTACAGTCCCCCAGTAGCAGCAGAGACACTGAGGAGCAGATTGGGAGGCAGATTTTGGAGAGGTGCAAAAATAACAGGGTTGTTGTCATGGGTGATTTCAACTTCCCTAATATTGATTGGCACCTCCTTAGTGTAAAGGGGATAGATGGGATAGGGTTTGTTAGGTGTGTACAGGAAGGATTCCTGATACAGTATGTGAACAGGCTGACTAGAGGAGAGGCTGTAATGGACCTGGTACTAGGCAATGAGCCTGATCAGGTTTCAGATCTGTCGGTGAGAGCATTTTGGAGATAGTGACCATAACTTTATGAAGCTATTAGGAAGGAACTTGGGAGCATAAGTTGGGAACAGATGTTCTTGGGGGGAAATGTACAATGGAAATGTGGAGGTTGTTTAAGGAATAATTGCATGGGGTTCTGGATAGTTTTGTCCCATTGAGACAGGGTAAGGATGGTAGAGTGAAGGAACCATGGTTGATAAGAGATGTAGAATATCTTGTCAAGAGGAAGAAAGAAGCTTACCTGATGTTTAGAAAGCAAGGATCAGACAGGGCTCTGGAGAGTTACAAGGTAGCCTGGAGGGAATTTAAGAATGCAATTAGGAGAACTAGAAGGGGGCAAAAGAAGGCCTTGGTGAGAAGGATCAAGGACATCCCCAAGGCATTCTACACGTATGTGAAGAATAAGAGGATGATTAGTGAGGGTAGGACCTATCAGGGATAAAAGAGGAAATGTGTGCCTAGGGTCGGAAGAGGTAGGGGAGGTCCTCAATGAATACTTTGTTTCAGTATTCACCAGTGAGAGACCTTGACATTTGTGAGGATGGTGTACGACAGGCTGATATGCTAGGGCATCTTGACATGAGGAAGAGGATGTGTTGGAACTCTTGAAATAAGTCACCTGGGTCAGATGGGATCTATCCAAAGTTATTATGGGAAGTGAGGGAAGAGATTGCTGAGCCTTTGGTGATGATCTTTGTGTCCTCACTTCCCACAGGAGAAGTGCCAGATGATTGGAGGGTGGCAAACATTTCTCCTTTGTTTAAGAAAGGGAGTAGGGATAACCCTGGGAATTACAGACCAGTGAGTCTTACTTCAGTGGTGGGCAAATTAGTGGAGAAGATTCTTGGAGATGGGATTTATGGGCATTTAGAGAAGCATAGGCTGATTAGGGATAGTCAGCATAGCTTTGTGAGGGGCAGGTTGTGCCTCATGAGCCTGATTGAATTCTTTGAGGCTGTGACAAGGCACATTGATGAAGGTAGACCAGTGGATGTGGTGAACATGGATTTTAGTAAGGTGTTTGATAAGGTTCTTGGAAGGCTTATTCAGAAAGTCAGAAGGCATGGGATCTGCTGTGTGTGTGGGGCAGGACTCTTAGCAGTGTGGAGGAACAGGAGGACCTTGGGGTCCATATCCACAGATCCCTCAAGGTTATCACACAAATCAATGGGGTTGTTAAGAAGGCATATAGTGTGTTAGCCTTCACGAGTTCAAGAGCCAAGAGGTGATGTTGCAGCTCTGTAGAGCTCTGGTTACTCCACAGTTGGAGAATTGTTCAATTCTGGTTGCCTCATTATAGGATGTGGAAGCTTTAGAGAAAGTGCAGAGGAGATTTACCAGGATGCTGCCTGGATTGGAGAGCATGTCTTATGAGGATAGGTTGAGTGATCTGGGGCTTTTCTCTTTGGAGAGAAGGAGGATGAGAGGTGGCTTGATAGAGGTGTACAAGATGATAAGAGGCATAGATCGAGCGGACAGTCAGACTTTTTCCCAGGGTGACAATGGCTAACGCAAGGGAACATAATTTTAAAGTGAGTGGAGGAAGGTATAAGGGGGATGTCAGGGGCAAGTTTTTTTTACACAGAGCAGTGGGTGTGTGGAACGCACTGCCTGCAGAGGTTGTAGAGGCAGATACATTAGGGACATTTAAGAGATTCTTAGATAGCCCCCCATTTCTCTATCATTCATGTGTCTGTAGGAGGGAAGGGTTAGATAGACCTTGGAGCAGGATAAAATGTCAGCACAACACTGGGCTGAAGGGCCTGTACTGTGCTGTAGTGTTCTGTGATCTATGTTCTAACAATATCGGACAGAGTTCGGGTCATTAGAGTGTAAACTAATGAGTGTTTCTGGAGTAAATGAAAATCAAAACAACCTGCAGAAACAGGAAATTTCTATTTTTTTTTAAAACACAAAATGCTCAACAGGTTTGTGTTTCCAACATTTTCTGTTGAGCGTTTCTGTATTTTAATCTTGATGTTACCATGTGGGGTATGTTCAGTTCCAAGTTTATGGTGCAGCTTAGCAAGGTGAAGCTTGTGATAAATATTTACCAAGCAGCCACACAGGCTCCTACAAGGTGAAGAAATGCTGCTGATGTGGAGCTCTTCCAGTTTCCTTGAGTTAGGCCTTTGCTGGCTTGGAGTTGGCCTGAAGTTTATCTTTGAGTTGACTTCTTCACAGATGTGATTAGCTGACCCTCGAACATTGTTCCAGTCCTGTACATGGGTAATGAACAAAGTGGGTCAGAGATTAACTATTACTAATAGATAAAAATGAATTCAACTTCTACCTCTCATTAGCACAGACTTAATCTTCTAATCTCCCCTCAACAGACAGGTCTGAAAAGTTCCTTGTTATTCTTGGCTCTAACTGGCATGGGTTGATGGAGATAACTGGATTAGCTGGTGGGCAGTCTAATAGTCTTAAGTGCTGGTGCAGGTTGTACAGACATCTTTGCAGTCTTGCACTTGGATGATCGTATAATGGAATAGGTGCCAGTTTCCAGGTTGAGGCATTACTCTCACCAGAGCCCTCCCCAGCCAGCTCCTCCCGGTGGCTGAGGAGTCCTTCCCAAATTGCTGTGTGGATTCTGTCGATCTAAAGGCACAGTGGACTGCACAACAACTCTTCAGAGGAATGCAGGGAGCAGCACCAATCACTATACATGGCCTTTTTCAACCTCATTAAACCTTTCACCCCGTCAATCAGGAATGAGTGTGGAGCATCCTCCTCAGATCTCGTTGCACATGGACATTTGTTTCCATCTTGCACAAAATGCTGGAGGAACTCAGCAGGTCAGGCAGCATCTATGGAGGGAAATAAACAGTCGATATTTCGGGTTGAGTCCTGATGGAGGGTCTTGACCCAAAACGTCGACTGTTTATTTCCCACCATAGATGCTGCCTGACCTGCTGAGTTCCTCCAGTGCCGTGTGTGTGTTGCTCCAGATTCTAGCATCTGCAGAATCTCTTGTGTCCATCTTGCATTTGCTTCATAATAACATGCAAACTGTGATCCTAATTAATGGGACCACAATAAAGGTAACCTCAGTGCAGATAGGTGTCAAGCAAGGCATTATTACCCCAGCAGTTTTTGCAATCTTTCTTGCAGTGTTGTACCTGACTCCAAATAAGGTAGTGGAGCCAATCTACAGGACTAATATGAAATGACTTTGCCTTCACTCCACTAACAATAATGGAAGTATGTCGGCCATTCATGTGCCTGCTTTTCCAGGAATAAAATGGTTGATTCTGCTCTATTTTGCCACCTGATCTCCATATTCCAGATATCCCCAGCATCCAAACCTCTGATTTCAGGCTTGAATATATTCAATGCCTGAGCGTCCAATCCTCCATTTAAAGAATTCCTAAGATTTGCAACCCTTTGCATCAAGAAATTTCCACTTGCCTCAGTCCTAAATTGCTAACCCCTTGAGACTTTGGACTTCCTTGCTCTAGACCTTCCAGCTAGATGAAACAGCCTCTCAGCTTTTGTACTGGTGTTCTCTTTCAGTATCTTCTGTCTCACTGAGATCACCTTTCATTCTTCTAAACACCAGTGAGTATAGGGCAGTCCTACTCTGCCTTTCTTCCTTGAATAAGATAAGGTTTATCAGTCACATGTACATCGAAACAGTGAAATGCATCTTTGCGTGGAGTGTTCTGGGGGCAGCCCGCAAGTGTCGCCACGCTTCCAGTGCCAACATAGCATGCCCACAACTTCCTAACCTGTATGCCTTTGGAATATAGGAGGAAACCCATGCAGACGTGGGGAGAACGTGCAAACTCCTTGCAGACAGTGGCCAGAATTGAACCTGGGTCACTGGCGCTGTAATAGCGTCACACTCACTGCTATACTGCGTTAAGTCCCTCATCCCAAGAAAGAATCTGAACAGACTTCAGTCTAAGCAAGCATTTGCAGTGTGGAACCAAAACTACCCACCATACTCCAAATGTGGCCTCACTAAAGCCCTGCAAATAACACCTCTTCCTGCTTTTGTACGTGGTCTCCTTGCAGATATACCATTTAACTTCCTGACTGTTATCCCTTCATGTTTATCTTCTGCTTGCATGTCCAGATCCATCTGTAGTTCACTTACTGTTTTCACTGATTAAATAGTATTGTTTTCTATTCTATCATCAAGTGCATAACTCGGACTCTTGTCCATCTGCTACCTCCTTTCCCATTTTACTGAACCTACTTTCACAGACCCTGTGTCCTCCTCACAGGTCACTTTCCCACCTATCTTTGTATCAGCAGTAAACTTGGATAATATTACACACTCTATAAGCTTGATGTGAACAGCTGAGGGACCAGGACCGATTCCTGTGTCATCCCACCAGTTGCGGATTCTACTGATCAGAAAATAATAGCCTGGAAATTGGATGGTTTAGCTCTGGAAAAAGCTCAGCACTCCGCAATCAAATTTCAATTTTACCCAGAGCAGTTATTTTGGGTGAGATTGTGGTGGCTGTGAAATTAGGTGGGATGTGCACCCGATGAAGTCATCATTTCCACCCCTACCAACATAGTGTGATGCTAGTAACAGTGCTACTCAGCTGAAGAGCACTTCATACTTGTTCTGATTTTAACTGTTTAAAGAACATTCTGCTGATGTTGGAAGCCCTGACTGGACAGTTTTAAGAACTGACCTCAGACCACTCAAACATCTTCCAAGTCCACAGACCTCCAGTATTTGACTGCTGAGATACTTGCGCAGTGAGTACCTGAGTCATGACACTGCTGGCAGCAGTGCATTATGATAAGTCATGACAGGCCTCTCAGTGTTGTCAGGGATCTTGTGACAGCAGTGAGGTGACGACTTCCAGAGAACCTTCAGAGGCACCGTGTCCTATCCAGATGTCTGAGATGAACAACTTAGTGGCAAGCTCAGGTTCCAGACTGTGGAATGTTGAGGGATCTCCTTTGGTGACACATTTTGGCACAGGAGATGAAGGTCACGTTTATTCTGACCTTCCTTGCCACAGGATCATCTCGAGTAGCTGCAGTTTGCTCTTCACCACAGTATCAGAGGGGTCACCAAAGTATTGCATTGGGAAGGAATGATTTCACTATTATGATCTAATTGAGGACAACCAGCTCTCTGGGCATTGTGAGATTCACCATCATTGCTAGCTTCAGCGCCCATGAAGGTCTGGTTAATAAGCCAGCCCTCCTTATGAACTGAAAAGGTTCCCAATCCCTCAGTGTGCAGGCGGTGGATCATGAGGTTGGTTTCCTGATGGTGAACGCCACATTCCTAGGAAGTGTTCATGACTCCTTCATCCTGAGGAAATACACACTAGGTTGGCATTGTCCAGACTGATGAATCCTGGAGTTTAGGTCTACTATTTAGTTCTGTGAATACTAACACCAGTCGCAGTGCTGAGCACATAGAGAATGAGAGCCATCGGAGTCCACGGATACTAGTGGAAGATGCCATAGGTCTCATTAGGGTGAGATTCCATTAGTTGCATTAACCTGTGTGCCCTCTGGTACATGCCAAGCAGATGCAGAGATGTCATTGTGCACTGTGCCTGCACAGTCTTGCAAAGCAAACGCGGCAACCTATGCCAGTGGATTATGAGCAAGGGGAACTGATGCCTAATGGCCTTCATATGGAGCCTGCACAGCATCCATATCCTCATCTCTTGGCTGAGCAGAGGAGAGAGGCGTTGCCTGCATGGGCTATAAAGGAGACAGGAGCTTTAAGAAGCTGGCAAATTCAAAATCCCCCAATCCAGATTTGTTGATACAAAAGAAAGCAGATTGATAAGTGATGAGGAGGGTACAGTGTTTGCCATGGGTAATGGACTGATTCAGCATGGACAAGTTGGCGCTCAGTGTAAAATGTGGGGCTATCCACTTGGAAGTAAGAATGAAAAAGCAAATTATTATTTAAATGGGATGCAAATAAAAACTGTTGTAGTCCTGAGGGAGCTGGGGGGTCCTAGTTCATGAAATACAAAAGGTTAACGTAAGGAACTAATTAGGAGGACTAATGGAATTCTTGCCTGTATTGCAAAGGATATGGAGTATTAAAGTAGGACAGTTTCGATGCAAGTTTGCAGGGTGCTGGTGAGATCACCCATGGAATTCGGCATGCAGTTTAGGTCTCTGTGTTTACAGAGTGATAGACTTGCTCTGAAGCCGGTGAGGAGAAGGTTCACTGGGTTGATTCCTGGGGTGGCATAATGTTGGCACCAGCGGCCTGGGATTGATCCTTATCCGTGTGTGGTTTGCACCTTGTCTTTGTGGCTGCCTGGGTTTCCTCTGGGTGCTCCAGTTTCTGAAGAGGTACGGGTTGGTAGGTTAATTGGTCACTGTAAATTGTCCCTAGTACTGACGAGTGGCTGAATCTGGCGGCAGTTGATGGGGTTGTAGGGAGGATGAAACAAAATGGGATTAGTGAAGCATTTCTTTTGGGGAGGGAGACTCAGTGGGCTGAAGGTCCTGTTTCCATGCTGCATGACCCTATAATGTGATGTGGGGTGGAGTACCTGCTTCTGTATCATTGGTGCTGAGGTGGAGAGGATTGAGAGGTTAGTTTCTAGATGTAAATATCATCAAGTATTTGTCCTGGTCCAACCACGTAGATGCTTATGGCCAAGAAAGCTCACCAGCTTCCTCAAAAGGCTAAAGAAATTTGGCCTGCTCCCAATGACTCTTGCCAATCTTTACAGATGCACCATAGAAAGCATCCCATCTGGATGTATCACAACTTGGTATAACAATTGATCTGCCCAAGACCCCAAAGAAAGTGCAGAGAGTTAGGAACACAGCCCAGTTCATCATGCAAACCAGCTGTTGACTCCATCTACACTTCCCGCTGCCTTGGTGAAGCAGCCGGCATAATCAAAGACCCCTCCCACCCTGGTCGTTCTCTCTTCTGCCGTCTCCCATCAGGCAGAAGATACAAAAGCTGAGAGAACATACCATCGGGTTCAAAGACAGTTTCTGTCTCACTGTTATCAGACTCTTGAACGGACCTCTCATGCACTAAAAGATGAACTCTTGATCTCCCAATCTAACTCGTCGTGGCCCTTGCACTTTATTTGTCTACCTGCACTGCACTTCCTCTGTAACTGTAAACACTATATTCTGCATTCTGTTCCATTTACTACCTCAATATATTACGTATGGAATGATCTGACTGGATGGCATGCAAACAAAGCTTTTTACTGTATTTCATACATGTGACAATAGTAAACCAATAATCTCCTTGTATTGTGAGTGTTCAACTGAAGGTTGTGGCTTGCACCCAACAGCTCCAATTTGTGCAGCAAGGTAAAAACGTGTGTTGCACAGCTTGTGGTATTTAGGTGTGAACTGCACACAAAGTGCTTCATCTGGCTTCCTGATAGGTGTGGTATCATCCAGAAACAATAGTGGGTATGATCTAGCATGGATTTATGCATGATTATTGCAATAGAGCAGGCACAGTCGATCCAGTGTCCAGGCATTTAGTGTATATCGTTTCTCCTTGTTCTTTTTGACAAAATGTGTCACATCACACCTTTTTGCATTAAATTTAATCTGCAAGTGTCTATTTTGCCAGTTACACTATGTTCTTGCTTTCTATTATGATCCTCCTTGCTATTTGGCACACCTTCAAGATTTGTGTTATCTGCAGGTTTGGAGAGTTTGTCCTCTGTGTTCAAGCAATTAATATAAAACAAAAAGCCGTTCTCTTGGTTTAAAAACTCCTGGGTATAAACATTAGTATTGGTTTATTATTGTCACTTGTACCAAGGTACAGTGGAAAAACTTGTCTTGCATACTGGCCGTACACGTCAATTCATTACACAGTGCAGTTACACTGGGTTAGTACAGAGTGCATTGAGGTAATAAATTACATCACCAGGTATGACCCCCCCTACTCTGAAAACAACCTTTTACTACAACTCTGTCCTTAAACCAATTTCTTTTATCCCCACTGCTCCAGTTTTGCCATCTTTTTATGTGAGCAAATGAAGAAAAAAAAACGCAAATGCCGGAAATCTGAAGTAAAAACAGAAAATGCTGGAAACGCTCATCAGGCCAGGCAGTGCCTGTGGAGAGAGAAACAGAGTTAATGTTTCAGGACAGAGACCCTTCATAGAAAGAGAGGAAACATGTTAGTTTTCAGTGGCAGAGAAAGTGTGGGAGGGATGGATAGAAGACGGGAAATATTTCTGACGGTGTGACCAAACTTGGTTAATGTTGCAAAGAACAAACTATTCTCTCTTCCTCTGCTGCTAAGAGCAGGGCTGTGGGACTTGCCCAGCAGGCCAGACAGTACTAATGAAGAGAGAAACTGAGCCAACATCGCAGATGGATGGCTGACAGAAATTCCATTTCTGATTCAGATAGGAAGAACGAGTGGGTTATCTAAAGTTGGAGAATTCATCATCGAGCCCTGCAGTCTGCAATGTGCCCAGGCACTAGATGTGCTGCCTCACCTGAGACAGATTCAGCCTCTGCGTGGTGGGAAGGGAAGAGGTGAAAGAACAGGCTTTGCGTCTCCTGTGATTGCATGAGAAGATACCGTGCACTGGGGAGCTGTAGGTGGGGAAGGAAGAGCCATCCCTTTGTAATGATGAAAGGGGAGGAGAGGGAAAAATGTGTCGACTGGTTTCATTCCATTGGAGCTGGCAGAAATTGTGAAGGATGATCCATTGAATGCAAAGGTTGGTGGGATCTCTATTTTAGGATGGGAGAGCAGAGGTGCAGGAAATAAATGAGATACGGTCAAGGGCGCTGTCCACTATGGTAGAGGGGAAGGCATGGCTCAGGAAGACATTTCAGAGCCAGCTGTGTGCAAAGTCTCATCACTGGAGCAAATGTGACGGAGATGGGAACTGAGAGAGTGGAATGGAGGCAGGATGTGTCGAAATGGCTGTGGCAGTGTCTGGGTTTGTACTGAGTTTGTCACTAGCCTGAGATGGAGACAGAGATCCAGAAAAGGAGGGCAAGAGTCAAGAATGGACCATGTACAGGTGAGAGCAGGATGGAAAACGGCAGCAAAAGTGGTGAAATCTTAGTTTGGCGTGAGTGCAGGAAGCAGCACCGATACACTCGATGTACCAGAGAAAGAGTTGAGGGAATGATAAAGACTGTTCCATGTAGTCACAAAAAGACTTGTGTCTTGTGACCTGTGTGAGTGGAGTTGAGGGAAGGGTTCTTCAGTGTGAGGATAAGTTCACCCACTAATGAGGTGGAGGGGAACTGGCTGGGTGACTGTTCAAGGGCCTTCAGACCATCCTGAAATGGGTGGAGGTGAGTTTAAAGTGAGATTAAATCAAAAATTTATTTGGACTGCTGTGCAAACCTTCCCTGAGGAAAGGATCGGACTGACAATCTGAAGCACCACGAGAAATATGTTTTATGTTGACTGCAACAAATAACAAGCATGATATTGCAATGCACAAACTGTACAGTTCATTACAGCTGAGATTTTGTTCACATTGCTATCAAACAGCAAGCCAATAATGGTTTCCTTAGTTGAATGAAGCAAATTATGGCAGGGATTTGTGTTTGACGGCATAATTTGCTTGCAATCATTTCATAAATCCCCTTCCAGTCCAGGAGACTTGATAAAAGGCTGTTTTGATTCAACCAGCATCTCATTAAGGATTTTAAAATATCAATTGTTTTCAAAATTAAACTCCATTAAAATAATATATTTATTCTGGCATTTTTATTGTTGATCTGAAACATAATCCACCCCCCTGATGCTGCCTGATCCTCTAATAAAAACTGAACATGCTGGAGTTACTCAAAGTTAAATTTTCTTTAATGTAGTCCAGCAGGTTTATATAAGTTGACAGGTGAGTTACAGACCACCAAATATCAACTGGGAAAGGGGGAGATGCGAAGAGACTTGGATGTCCCTGTACACAAGTGAGCATGCGGGTGCTGTAGGAAGATAAGCAAATGGTACGTTGGCCTTAATGAGAGGATTTGAGTACAGGAGGGGTGCCTTGCTGCGATTATTTAGGACTTTGGTGAGACAACACCCTGAATGTTGTTTTGGTCTCCTTATCTGAGGAGGGATGTTCTTGCCATGGAGGGAGTTGAGCTAAGGTATTCCTGCGATGGTAGAACTGGAATTTAACTCTAAGTGCAAAGTGATGCATTTTAGGAAGTTAAACCAGAGCAGGACTTGCATAGTGAATGGCAGGGCCCTGGGGAGTGTTGTAGAACAGACCCAGGGTACAAGTACATATTTCTTGAAAGTGGCAACACAAGTTGACAGGGTGGTGAGGAAGGCGCATGGCATGCTTGCCCTCATTGAATGGGGCATTGAGTACAAGAGTTGGGACGTCATAGTACAGCTGTACAAGACATTTGTGAGACTGTACTTGGAGTATTGAGTGCAGTTCTGGTTACCATAGATGTGACAAGGTAGAGAGGGTGTAGAAAGGGTTCACAAGGATGTTGCTGGGACTGGAGGGCTTGGGTTATAAAGGATACTGCAGAGGCTGGAACTATTTCCTCGGGAGCATAGGATGCTGAGGGGTGACCCTATAGAGGAGTATAAAATCATGAGGGGCATAGATAAGGTGGATGGTCATAATATTTTTCCCAGGGTAGGGGAGTCTAAAACTAGAGAGCATGGGTTTAAGGTGAGAGGGGAAAGATTTAAATGAGACCTGAGGGGCAAGTTTTCCACACAAAGGGTGGATGGTTTTTGGAACGAGCTGCCAGAGGAAGTGGTAGAGGTGGGTACAATCACAATGTTTAAATAACATTTGGATGGGTATGTGGATAGGAAAGGTTCAGAGGAATCTGGGCCAAATGCAGGCAAATGGGACTAAAGGTATCTTGGTCAGTATGGACAAGTTGGGCCAAAAGGCCCATTTCTCTGCTATATAGCACTCTGACTTTATAGAGGATGAAGAGATTGGATCAATTAGGCTTGTATTCACTTGAGTCCTGAAGAATAAGAGGGGATCTCCATAGAGGTGTAAAATTGCAATAGGACTGGGTGATCTAGATGCAGGAAGAATGTTCCTGATGGATGGGGAGCCCAAGACCAGGGGGTCACAGTCTAAGGATAAGGGGTAAGCAGTTTGAGAGAGAGGAGGAAGTTCCTCTCCCAGACAGTGAAGAACCTGTGAACTTTCTACCACAGAATGCAACTGAGGGCAAATCATTAACTATATCAAGAAGGAGTTAGATGTTTCCAGGATAGACTCTTAAGATATTTATTAGTCCATGTGCATCGAAACACAGTGAAATGCAACTTTTTGCATTACTGAGTGTTCTGGGGGCAGCCTGCAAGTGTTGCCACGCTTCTGGTGCCACCATAGCATGCCTGCTGAGAGATCGAGGGATTTGGGGGGAAAGCTGGAACTGAACTTGGATGATCATCTGTGGTCGTACTGAATAATGGAGCAGGCTTGAAGAGTCGACCGTCCTATTCCTGTTCCCTGTGCTCTAAGTTTCAAAAAAAATGTTGAGGGAAGCTACTGGAATTTAACTAGCAAAAAAAAACTGAACCATAGAACACTACAGCAGAGAAAACAGGCCATTCAGCCCTTCTAGTCTGTGCCAGAACTTTATTCTGCTAGTCCCATTGACCTGCACCCAGTCCATAACCCTCCAGGCCTCTCCCGTCCACGTATTTATCCAACTTATTCTTAAACCTCAAGTGAGCCCACATCTACCATGTCAGATGGCAGCTCATCCCACCACTGAGTAAAGAAGTTCCCCCTAAACCTTTCCCCTTTCACCCTAAAGTTTACTGGAGTAAGTCTTCTGGTACTCCAGCTGAGTTACCCATTTCCATTCCCAAATGTCAGAAACATCTAGCAGGCTGGCTGTGTTGCACCGGCTATCTGCTGTTCTTCCCCATCCTTAAAACATCTGGAGCGTTCCTTTCATCAGACTTTTCTGTTAACTGTCAACAAGTTCCTTCAGGTTATGGATGGCACCTGCATAGTCGGCACTGTTCTTCCCCCACAACAAATAAATGAGAAAATAATTCCAGCCATACCCCCTGGCTGTGAAGCATAGGCCACAATTTAAGACCATACATCTGTAGAAAACTTTGTTCACTTCTGTAGACTGCCATTTTATACTCTCCTTCTGTTTTACTGTTACTTTCCTTTCTACCTCCTTCCTTAGCTGACTATATTCAGCCTGGTAAACACTTGAATTCTTCACCTGACCTGGTCCTGGCTTGTAAAATAGTCGGTGTTTCCTTCTACTGATTTTCTGATGATTGAGATGCCATTGCCCAGCTGGTAATTAGCTGGAGTGTGTTTGTTCTGCTTTTTGTAAACAGGACGCACCCACCAGTTTTGCATGTTGCCAGATAGATGTCAAAGTCTAGCAAGAATGAGGAACTGAAAGAAATGTGTATTAGTTTGGGGGGGGGGGGGGAAGTACTGGAGAAATTGGTGAGATTAAATCCTAAAGATGCCATGATCTATATCCCAGAGCTTTGAAAGAGGTGGGAATGTAAATAGTTTCTGGAATTGTTCCTGCAGACTGGAGGTTAGAAAACGTGATTCCACTGGTTAAGAAAGGAAGTGAGATAAAATGGGTAATAGCAACCTGTTAGTCTAAGGTCAGTGGTAGGGAAAATGCTGGAATTTATGCTGAAGGATGTAATAATAGAAAACCTTAAAGAATAATAGGATTGAGCAGAGTCAACATTGATCATATTTGACTAATCTACTGGAGAGTTTTGAGGAAGAAACAGTGATGTGTATTCGAATCTTCAAAAATCTTTCAGTAAGATCTCATACAGGAGGTTGGTCAACCAGGCTAGAGCACACGGAATTGTGGGTAATACTACTGGCATGGAATGAGAACTGGTTATTGGACAAAGTGGAGTGGGAATACATGGGTCTTTGTGCTGACAGGCTGGGACTAGTAGGTTACTGCAGTGCTTGGGGCCCCAACTGTTTACAAGCTGCATCAATGACTTGGCTGAAGGGACCACATGTTACACTTCCAACTTTTGCGGGTGATACTAAGCTAGATGGGGTTGTGAGGATGTGAAGAGGCTTGGCAGGGATGTGGACACACTGAGAGTGGGCAAGAACATTCCAGATGGAATATAATGTGGTAAAGTGTGAGGTCATTCACTTTGATGCACAAAACAAAAGGCAAAATATTTTTTCAATGGTAAAAGATTGCCTAATGTTGATGTTCGAAGGTACCTGGGTATGCTTGTGCACGTGACACTGAAGGCCAACATCGCCTCACTACAGGAAGGATGTGGAAGCCATAGAAAGGGTGCAGTGGAGATTTACAAGGATGCTGCCTGGAATGCGGAGCATGCCTCATGAAAGCAGGTTGAGGGAACTTGGCCTTTTCTCCTTGGAGCGATGGAGGATGAGGGGGGACCTGATAGAGGTGTATAAGATGATTAGGGGTATTGATCGGGTGGATGGTCAGATATTTTTCCCCAGGGCTGAAATGGTGGCCACAAGAGGACATAGGTTTAAGGTGCTGAAAAGTAGGTATAGAGGAGATGTCAGGGGTAAGTTTTTTTTACTCTGGTGAGTGTGTGGAATGGGCTGCCGGCAACAGTGGTGGAGGCAGGTACGATAGGGTCTTTTAAGAGACTTTTGGGTAGGTACATGGAGCTGAGAAAAAGAGGGCTATGGGTAAGCCTAGTAATTTCTAAGGTAGAGACATGTTTGGCACAGCTTTGTGGTCCAAAGGGCCTGAATTGTGCTGTAGGTTTTCTATGTTTCTATGCTGATTCATCAGATGATTGGGAAGGCCAATGGTATATTAGCCTTTATCAAGAAAGAGTTTGATTATAGGAGTAAGGAATTTCCATTATAATTGTCTAGTGTCTTGGCAACAAGGCACCAGGAGTATTGTGAACAGTTTTAATCTCCTTACTTACAAAAGAATATATTTGCCACAGCAGGAATGGAGCAAAGATTCACTGGACTGAGTGCAGGAATGACAGGTTCTCCATGTGAGGAGAGAGTGAGTAGATAGACTATTCCCAAAGATTAAGAGAACTGGAGGTGATCTCATTGAAACTTAGGAAATTCTCACAGAGCTCTCCAGGCTGGATAGAGGAGTAGAACCAGGGGGTGCAGTCTCAGAATAAGGGGTAGATGATATGTCACTAAGTTGAGGAGATGGTTCTTCATGCAGTAAGTGGTGAATCTTTGGAATGCTCTGCCCTGGAGCCTCAGTCAGTGTGACTGTTCAAAACACAGATTGGTAAATTTCTGGACATTAAGGGAATCAAGGAACATGGGGATAGTGCGGGAGAACGTCACTGAGGTAAAAGATCCATCGCCCATGGTCTCGATGAATGGTGGAGCTGGTTCAAAGGGTCAGATGGCCTACCCTTGTACCTACTTCTAATATGTTACAACTGTATTGGAACAGCTTGGCTGGAGGCAGATGTACTTTTGGAGATTAAAAACCTAGAAATACAGCAGTGCCATTTTTCAGCATTTTGAGCCCCCCCAACTCTGTCAAAAAGCTCCAAAAACATTCCATTTCACAGTGCTGTTTTTTTAAAAAAAACATTATTAGACTCCTTTGTGTAACACCACACTGCTCCATAAACCAGGGGCATCTACTAAAAAATTTGAAGCTTGCTGGGACTTGGACACACAACAGGGAGCTACCACCTTTAGGGGCGTCAGTGGAGCCACTCTATCCTGGCTCCAGGGACCCAGGTTCAATTCCGACCTCGGGTGCTGTCTGCACAGAGTTTGCTTGTTCTCCCTGTGACTGAGTGGTCCAGTTTCCACCCATGTCCCAAAGGTGTGCAAGTTGGCCTCTGTAAATTGTGCCTGGTGTGTAGAATCTGGGGCAGTTGACATGAATGTGGAGAGAATCTGTATAAGATAAAAAGAATGGGGTTAGTGTGAATATGTAGTTGATGGTCATCATGGACTCTGGGTTGAAGGGCTCAGAACAGTACAACACAGGAACATGATGTTGCACTGAGCTAATTAAACCAGTAATTAAATGCCTTAGTCATCCTTTGCCTACACAATGTCCATATCCCTCCATTCTCTGCATATTCATGTGCCCATCTTCTCATCCCTATTCATCACTCTCTTAAGGAGTGTGATCACTGTTCCCTAAACTTTCTCTCACTGAAAGGTCAGTTGCCTGGCCAAGCTCATTTCCCAATACTAGTCCAGCTGAAACATCAACTGTCCATTTCCCTTCACAGATGCTGCCTGACCTACCGACTTCCTCCAGCAGTTTATTTCTTGTTCCAGCATCTGCAGTCTCGTGTCTCCTGAGCACAAACAAATCTCAAACGAGCACACAAATGGGACAGATATGTAGACAGATTATGGAAAGATGTGGAAGCAACAGGGTTTTTGCAGTGGCTGACTTTAATTTCCCCAGTATTGACTGGGACTTCCTTAGTGCCAGAGGCTTAGATGGGGCATAATTTGTTTGGCACATCCAGACAAATTTCTTGAAACAGTTTGCAGATAGTCCAACCAAGGAAGAAGCCATACTAGACCTTGTATTGGGAAATGAACCTGGCCAGGTGATCAGTTTTTAGTGGGAGAATGTTTTGGGTACAGTGATCATAACTCTAAGTTTTAAACACGATGATGCTGAAGGAACTCAGCAGGCCAGGCAACATCTGTGGAGAAAAGCAGGTGGTCAACTTTTCTGGTCAGAACAGAAGGGTTCTGACCTGAAACATTGACTGCCTACTTTTTCTCCACAGGTGCTGCCTGACCTGCTGAGTTCCTCCAGCATCATTTTTTAAAAAAAATCTAGATTCCAGCATCTACAGTCCTTTGTTTCTCTGTTTTAAAGATGTTTATGGATAAACATGAGACCAGACCTCAAGGGAAAGTGCTAAATTGGGGAAAGGCTAATTGCAACAGTATTAAGCGGGAGCTAGGGGAAGTAGATTAGGAAAGGCTGTTATTGGGCAAGTCCACATCTAACATGTGGGAGTTGTTTAAAGGCCATCTGGTCATAATTCAGGACCAACATCATCTTGTGAAGAAGAAGAAAGATGAGTGGCAAGAACCCTTGTCTTACAAACTTGATTGTTTTCTCTGAGGAAGCTATGAAGATACGAAGCTATGAAGGTTTTGATACCCTGACCATGGAAAAAAGATTCTGACCATCTACCCTATGAATGCCCTCAATCTTCTATCAAGTCGTCCTTCAGCCTCCTTCGCTTCAGAGAAAACAAACCCAGCCTAACAGGCCTCTCCCCATAACTGAAGTCCTTCAACCATGACCACATCCTGGTGAATCCTCTCTGCACTCTCTCCAGCACGACCACGTCCTTCCAGTAGTGTGGTGACCAGAACTGTGCGCAATGCGCCAACTGCAGTCTCACCAGTGATTTGTAACGTTGCAACGTTACCTTCCAGCTTTTGTACTCGTGTCCTGACCTGTGAAGGCACTTTCAGGGAACTATAGACTTGAACCCTAAAGTCCCTGTTTTCATCAACCCTCCTTAACACCCTACCACCCACTGTACAACTCCCAGTCCCATTTGACCTCCCAAAATGCACAAGGTCACACTTGTCAGGATTAAACTCCATCTGTCAACTCTCCACCCAACTTTCTGTCTGATCAGTACCCTGCTGCAGCCTAGGTCAACCTTTAGGCATAGAAATAGCAGATGAAGTTCAATCCAGACAAATGTGCAGTGTTACATTCTAGGAGATCAAATGTAAGAGCAAATGGCAGGACCCCCAGGAGCATCGATGTACAGGGGGATCTTGTGGTGTAAGTCCATAGCTCCCTGAAAGTGGCAACACAAACAGATAGCATGGTTAACATAGAACACAGTACAGGCCCTTTGGCCCACAATGTTGGGCCAACATTTTATCCTGCTCTAAGATCTATCTAGCCCTTCCCTCCCACATAGCCCCACATTTCTCTATCATTCATGTGTCTATCTAAGAGTCTCTTAAATGTCCCTAATGTATCTGCCCCCACAACCTCTGCCGGCAGTGCGTTCCATGTACCTACCACTGTGTGTGTGTGTGTGTGTGTGTGTATATATATATATATATAAAAAACAATTTGCCCCTGACATCCCCCTTGTACCTTCCTCCAATCACCTTAAGATTATGTTAAGAAGGCACATGACATGTTTGCCTTCATCAGTTGGGGCACGGAGTATAAAAGTTGGGAAGTCATGTTGCAGCTGTATAAAACTTCGGTTAGGTCACATTTGGAGTATTGTGTGTAGTTCTGGTCGTCCCATTACAGGAAGGATGTGGAGACTTTGGAGAGGGTGCAGAAGAGGTTCAACAGGATGTGTCTGGATTGTAGAGTATTAGCATAGGGAGGGACTGGACAAACTTGGGTTGTTTACTCTGGAGCATCAAAAGCTGAGGGGCGACTTGAGAGAAGTTTATGAGAGGCGTAGATAGGGTAGACAGTATTTTCCCAGGATGGAAATGTCAAATACTAGAGGGCATAGATTTAAGGTGAGAGGAAAAATTTAAAGGAGATGCAAGGCAAGCTTTCTTTTAAAAAGAGTGGTGGGTGGTAGAAGCAGATATGATAACTGGCTGAGAGGCACTTGGGCAGACAGCTGAACAGGTGGGGGACGGACAGGTCCAGACCACATGCAAGCAGATGGGATTAGTTAGACTGGCATGATGGTCAGTGTAAGCATGGTGGGCTGAATGGCCTGTTCCCATACAGTACTGTTCTATCTACTGCCCCGACTTCAATCATAGACACCTTCTCAAAAAAAAACTCAATCAAGTTAGTCACAGGAATTCCCTCGCACACAGCACTGCTGACTATTTCTGATCAGCCCATCTTTCCAAATGTACAATAGCCCTACGCCCTTAAGATTTTCTCCGATAATTTCCCTACCACTGACGCAAGGCTCACCAGCCTGTAGTTATCTGGCTTATCCCTGCCGCCCTCCTCAAATAAAAGGAAGAACATTAGTTATTCCCGAGTTGTCTGTATTTCCATGCCAGTCTAGCAGTACAAACAGTAATGGGATGGACACCGGACTCTGGCCCTCGTTTGTATCGCTACGGAGTGCTTGAAATAATTTGCTGATCAGAAGATTCTGAAGAAAGGTCATTGACGTGAAACGTTAACAGTTTCTCTCTCCACAGACACTGCCTGACTTGCCAAGTATTTCAAGCACCTTTTATTTCAAATTTCCAGTTCTTTGATTTTCCAATGGCTTTTTAGTGATGTTGGAAAGGGAGAAACAATGGCCAGGACACTGAGAACTTCCCTACTCTTCTTTGAGGATAGTACTGTGGATGTTTTGCACTGACCTGAGGGCAGGTGGGCCTCGGTTTAACATCACTTCAGACAAAGCAGCATTTCGAACTGTACAGCACTCCCTTGGCACTGCCACTGAGTCCCAGCCTAGACTCCGGTGTAGGACTCAAACCGCAACCATCGGACTCAGAGGTGAAGCATCGCCACCCGAACCACAGTTGCTCAATCGGGCTGCGGATGTGAAAGGCGCCATACAAGTGCCAACCCACGCAGCCAGAGGCCACTTGACCCCACCCAACAATACTAGCCCTCTCCAATTGGCTTAAGCTATCCTACCTGTTATAAGACAAAGGAGCAGAAGCCGGCCATTCGGCCCATTGAGTCTGCTCCGTCATTCTATATGAGCTGATCCATTCTCCCATTTAGCCCCACTCCCCTGCCTTCTCACCATAGCCTTTGATGCCCTGACTACTCAGATACCTATCAATCTCTGCCTTAAATACACCCAGTGACTTTGCCCCTACAGCCGCCCGTGGCAACAAATTCCACAGATTCACCACTTTCTGGCTAAAGAAATTTCTCCGCATCTCTGTTCTGAATGGGCACCCTTCAATCCTGAAGTCGTGCCCTTTAGTACTAGTCTCCCCTACCATGGAAAACAACTTTGCAACATCTACTCTGTCCAGGCCTTTTAACATTCGAAATGTTTCTATGAGGTCCCCCCTCATTCTTCTGAACTCCAAGGAGTACAGCCCAAGAGCCGTCAAATGTTCCTCATGTTAACCCTCTCATTCCTGGAATCATTCCAGTGAATCTTTTCTGAACCCTCTCCAACATCAGCACATCCTTTCTTAAATAAGGAGCCCAAAACTGCACACAGTACTCCAAGTGAGGCCTTATAGACCCTCAACATCACATCATAGAACAGTACAGCACAACACAGGCCCTTCGGCCCACAATGTCGTGCCGACCTTTAAACCTCGCCTAAGACTATCTAAGGCTTCCCTTAGTCTTAGGTGAGAGGCATCTCTGCTTTTATTGCCAACACTGCATTTGCTGCCTTCACCACCGACTCAACCTGGAGGTTAACTTTTAGGGTATCCTGCACGAGGACTTGCAACTCTCTTTGCATCTCTGAATTTTTGTTATTTCTTGAATAACAATGTTATGGTTATGTAGGGCCTGCTTAAAAAGGCTGGCTGCTCGGCCCCTCCGCCCCTGCTAGCCTCCCAAGTCCACCCCGTTCTGGCAGCCACGGGCCTCACCAGGGAAGTCGCACTTGAAGGGCCGCTGGGGTTTGAAGTGTCCCCGCCGGTGGCTGCTGAGCTTCGGGGCGGTGGCGAAGGGCTGTGAGCAGCCGTCGCAGGCGAAGGCCAGCTCCTGGATGTGGGCCTTGAGGTTGTAGACGGTGGTGAAGCGCTTGCTGCAGTGCTTGGCCTGGCAGCCGAAGGGCCACAGCTTGCGCTGCGAGTGCAGGTGGCGCTTCAGCTTGTAGGTCATGGTGAAGGCCCACCCGCAGCTGGCCACTGTACAGCGGAACGGCTGCTGGCTGTGGGACAGGAGGTGCAGCCACTGCTTGTCGTAGGCATATCTGCTTCACCACCACCCCCTGCAGCCATGTTTCTACTCTGGGGGGGGGGGGGGAGAAAGACTGACTGTCTACCCTATCTATGCCTCTCGTTGTCTTATACACCTCTATCAGGTCCCCCCTCAGCCTTCAATGCTTCAGAGAGAACAACCTGTTTGTCCAACCTCTCCTTATAGCTCATAGCCTTTAATCCAGGCAGCATCTTGGTGAACCTCTTCTGTACCCTTTTTCAAAGCCTCCACATCCTTCCTATAACGGGGCGACCAGAATTGCGCACAATACTCCAAGTGTGGTCTAACCAAAGTCTTATATAGCTGCACTATGGCTTCCTTACTCTTGTACTCAGTGCCCTGACCGATAGAAGGCGTATGACATGCTTGCCTTCGTACTTGCATGGCCACTTTCAAGGAGCTATGGACTTGGACCCCAAGATCCCTCTGTACATTGATGCTGTTAAGGATCCTGCCATTAACTGTATACTTTCCCCTTTCATTTGACCTCCCAAACTGCAACACCTCACACTTGCCCAAAGGTAAGGGGAAAGTATACACTAAATGGCAGGATCCTTGGGACCATTGATATAGAAATATAGAAAACTTACAGCACAATTCAGGCCCTTCAGCCCACAAAGCTGTGCAGAACGTGTCCCTACCTTAGAAATTACTAGGCTTGCCCATAACCCTCTTTTTCTCAGCTCCATGTACCTATCCAAAAGTCTCTTAAACAACCCTATCGTATCTGTCACCTCCACCGTTGCCAGCAGCCCATTCCACGCACTCACCACTCTAAGTAAAATACTTACCCCTGACATCTCTATACCTACTCCCCAGCACCTTAAAGCTATGTCCTCTTGTGGCCACCAATTCAGCCCTGGGGAAAAGCCTCTGACTATCTACCCTATCAATGCCTCTCGTCGTCTTATACACCTCTATCAGGTCCCCCCTCATCCTCCGTCGCTCCAAGGAGAAAAGGCCGAGTTCCCTCAACCTGCTTTCATAAGGCATGCTCTGCATTCCAGGCAGTATCCTTGTAAATCTCCTCTGTACTCTCTCTATGGCTTCCACATCCTTCCTGTAGTGAGGCGACCAGAACTGAGCACAGTACTCCAAGTGGGGTCTGACCAGGGTCCTATATAGCTGCAACATTACCTCTCGGCTCCCAGAGAGATAGAGAGGGATCTTGGGGTGCAGGTCTCGGGTCCTAGGACGTGGCAACACGAGTAGATAGGTTGGTAAAGAAGGCAAATTGCATGCTTGCCTTCATCAGTTGGTGCATTGAGTATAAAAGTTAGTGAGTCATGTTGCAGCTGTATAAAACTGTGGTTAGGCTACGTTTGGAGTGTTGTGTCCAGTTCTGGTCACCGCATTATGTGAAAGATGTGGAGGCTTTGAAGAGGTTCACCAGGATGTTGGACAATTTTGGATTGTTTTCTCTGAAGTGTCAGAAGCTGAGGGGTGATCTGATGAAAGTGTATAAAATTATGAGAGGCACAGATAGGGCAGGTAGTCTTCTCCCAGGGCGGAAATGTCAAATACTAGTGGGCATAGGTTTAAGGTGGAGGGGGAAAGTTTAAAGGAGAGTTATGAGGCAAGTTTTTTTTTTGAGTGGTGGGTGCCTGGAAGGCACTGCCTGGGGAGGTGATGGAAGGAGATACAAGAACAACACTTAAGAGGCACTTAGACAGACACATGAACAGGCAGGGAGTGGAGGGATCTAGACCCATGTGCAGGCAGGTGGGATTAGTTTACATTGGCATCCTGGTTGGCACAGACATGGTGGGCTGAAGGGCCTGTTCCTGTGCTGCACTGTTCTGTGTTCTAATAATGTTAGCAACTCATGCTAAGAACCCAGAAGTATGTGCAGAATCACTGCACTGCGTTAATGTGACCTTCAACCGTGCAAAATTCTAGCTCTTAGTTTTTAGCACAGCTGGCTGGAATTTGTAGGGTCACATTGTGGGAAAGGGTAAGGATGGCAGATTTCTTTCCCCAGGGAACATTATCAAACCAGATAGATCTTTCATCATACAATAGTGGTTTCATAATCCTTATTACTGTTACTGACTTTTTAATTCCATATTTATGTAATCAAATAAATTGAAATGCCCTAGCTCCCATGGGGCAACTTGAACTGCTGTGTTGGATCATTAGCCCAGGCCTTTGGAATACAAAATCCACTGGAAAATTCCTGGGATTCACTCCTCTATTAGTGTTAATTCTTGAGAAATACTGCAGTACAACATCTGATATATATTGCATTGTAATCCACCATGACCCCTTGCTTCACAGTACTGTAACACTCATTACACGTGATTATAGTCTAAGTAATGTGATATACTCTATGCTAAGACTGTGGATGGCTGTACTGATTACTTGAGATTTACCAGGCTATTGCTGTGATAGTGTCTCATTTCACAGTGCACATCGCTGAACGTTCTGTGACAACATCAGATCCACATATCTTTAGTCCTACAACAGTGTGATTATGTGAGATTCCCTGGCAATGTGAATATCTGGGATGTACTACAGTAAATTCTTCTTTATCTGGTATTTATGCATCCAGAATTCTCATGTAAATATTTCTCAGGATGTTAAGCAATAGCAGATCTATTCAAGGTTAGTAAACCTCAGCCTTCAACTCATGAACGTTCTGTTGGACCTGATGAAATGCCACTAGAGTATGCAGAACAAGGGAATAAATTACACCGCCCTTTTGACATTTAGAATGAAGTGATTTTGGGTGGTGGCCTTGCCCAGGCTAGGCTGTGTATAGAAGTCTCAGGCCTACATGGGTATGGAATATGGTTATATGGCCCACACTGTTGCCAAATATCTCAGGCAAAAAGTTACAACATAAATTTGGGAACAATAAATTTTAGTTTTGGTAAATTGAACGTTGCGTTTTGGCAGGAGGGAGAAGGGGGTTACATAAGCCTCATGGCCTACATAAGGTTGTTTTATGAAAACCAGCGAATTTTATTTCAAGTGTTATGCAAAATAAGTGTGAAAAGGCATTTTTTGTTTCCATTTCTACATCAGGGCAGTGCAGTTGCCAGCTAATGAGCAGCAGCATCCTCTTTGCGATGGTGAGTTCAGTCATTTGATTTACTTTTGCTGTGTTTTACATTAATACTATTTAGCCTTAAAATATAGAATTGCAGTATAAAATGTTGTTACTTAAAATAGAGTATCCATTCCAGGAGACTGGGGTCAGGTATGTAGCGATGCTAGCCCCGTGGAGCTGGCTGCGTGTACGTAGGGCCTCGATACGGGGAGGGCACTGGTTCGTTTGTCCTTCCAGTCGATTTGAAGGATTTTGTGAAGATGGTGTTGTAGTAATTTTCCTGTTGAAGCAAGTCCAGGTCTCAGAGGCATATAGGAGCACAGTGCTCACTGCTGCCTAGTAGACCATTAACGTGCCAGGTCTGAGGTCTTGATCTTCAGACACCCTTTCCTTTAATAGATGAAAGGCTGCATTGAAGGTGGTGAATTGCATCATCAATGTCCGTCTTCACCGAGAGGTGGCTCCTGAGGTATGGAATATGGTTACATGGGTCACTGGTGAGACCACAACTAGAGCATGGTGTAAAATATCAATGGTATTAATGCATTGGAAGCAATTTGGGGAAGATTTACTGGACTGATACTGGGAATGGGCAGGTGGTCTTATGAGGAAATGTTGGACAAGCTGGGCTGGTATCTCCTGGAGTTTAGAAGAGGGGGGACTTAAATGAAACGTATGAAATCCTGAGGGGCCGTGAAAGGGTGGATGTGGAGATGTTTTCTATGTGGCAGAATCTAGAACTGGGGATCACTGTTTAAAAATAAAGGGGGGACCTATTACGAGACAGAGCTGAGGCAATTTTTTTTCTCTGAGAGTTGAGAGTCTTTGGAACTCTCTTCTCAGAGGTTTGGTGGTCAATGAATACATTTTAGGCAGAGGCAAAAAGATACTCAATAAGCAAGTGGCTGGGAGGTTACTGGCAGTAGGCAGGACTTGAGATAATCTGATTAAATGGGACGGTGAGTTTGAGGGAGCAAGTGGCCTCCTCCTGCTCCTAGTTCGTAAGATCATATTGCAGATGTATGACTACCTGAGATATAACTAAGCAGTCTTGAGTTATATCGAGATGTTCCGGATGACTTGTAGACAGAATGAGTAATGGGCTGGAATATAAATGAGATGTTTGGCTGTTTTCTATATAGAATGAGTAGGAAGAGACGGATGGGACTGTAGACATGCGGAATGATAGACACTAAAAGGAAAGATGAATATGATTTGGAGTAGGATGGTTATGGGGAGAAGTTCATGGTAATTTACTATTAACACTGACAGCATAGCAGATATAATCTTCAATTGTATGGTAGTTAAAAAAAATACTTGAAAGAAGTTACAGAGAAAAATTGGCAAAGAGGGCAACTTGACCAGTTGCCTTGCTATTGGAAGGATCAGGCGCAGGGTCTGTAGGTTATTCAGCTTCCTCCGTGCCTGAGCATCCCATGTTTCAATAGTTCAGCACAATTCCCATATTAAAGACCAAGAGATAAGCATTCAAGTACTTCTCCACCAGGAGTAGCGCTAGAACAATGATAATCGGTAGTGTAGCAGTTAGTGTAATGCTATTACAGCGCCAGTGACCCAGGTTCAGTTCCTGCCGCTGTCTGTAAGGAGTTTGTACGTTCTCCCCGTGTCTGCATGGGTTTCCTCCGGGTGCTCCGGTTTCCTCCCACATTCCCAAGATGTACGGGTTAGGAAGTTGTGGGCATGCTATGTTGGCACCAGAAGCATGGCGACACTTGCGGGCTGCCCCCAGAACACTCAACACAAAAGATACATTTCACTGTGTGTTTCAATGTACATGTGACTGATAAAGATATTTTATTTTATAATCTGGATTTGGAACCACAAGTACAAATTACTGCAAATTGGAGAGTAATTAATTGGGAGGGAGTGCCAAAACAGAGAGAAGGGTAATGGCCTGGACCCACGGTGAAGTTTGCCACCCCATGCTAAGGTACACAACTGCCACAGTCACCTCAGCCATTGAAAGTTGAGAGTGCCACCTCCTGTTCAGTAAGACCCTTTGTGCTAAGGCTTTGTGTAATGTGATCTAACCATGTGGGTAGGTTAGAACACAGGCTTGAAACAAACAGATAGCTAGCAAAGCCAGCTTCGCAGTCTGCCAGAAGTGTTGTTGCTTCTGACTTAAAACGTGGAAATAATTAGCACAAAATAATTAAAAACAAAAACACCCTATTCCTGGCTTTCTCCCTTACAGCCGTAGAATTTCTATTCCACTGGCTGGTGGCTCCTGGTCCAGGATCTAAGGACAGATTTCCCAGTGGGAGAGCTTGGCCTTCAACTTTGCCCCTTCCACAGCCCAATGTTGCTGGCGCTCACACTGATTGCTGCTGGCAGTTCTGCACTGTAGCCAAATATCTCGGCCAAAAGGTTACAATATGAATTTGGGAACGATAAATTAATTTTAATTGTTCAGTTGAACTTGTTGCGATTTCTTAGGAGTGATAAGGGGGCCACACTCCCCTTGGAAAATAAAGATCTAAGTATGTAGAGGGGCATGACACATAAGGCACTTGAAAAAGCAAACAAAAACTTGGGGTTCTTAGAACTGGAAGTCAGAGGTTATTTTCAACTTGTATGAAACCTTAGTGATAAGATATCTTTTATTAGTCACATGTACATCGAAACACACAGTGAAATACATCTTTTTGTGTAGAGTATTCTGGGGGCAGCCCGCAAGTGTCACAACTTCCTAACCCGTACATCTTTGGAATGTGGGAGGAAACCTGCACAGACAAGGGGAGAATGTACAAACTCCTTCCAGACAGCAGCCGGATTTGAACCTGGGTCGCTAGTGCTGTAAAGCGTTACACTAGCCACTACACTACCGTGCCTGCCACACTGAAGTGGTCTCTCTGATAATAAGAAGGATATAAAGGTACAGATGAAGGTGCAGAAAATATTAGAACCATAGAACAGTACAGCACAATATTCTCGATGATGATCCCAGAAGTGAGATGTTATATCCATTGAGAAAGAATTAAGTAGGCCTTTTTGTTCCCCTTACAATAACTAGGGTGACCAGATAGAAACATTAAAGATTAAGAGGCCATCCAGCCCATTAAGTCAATGCTGACTAATCCCACTGTTCCTATTCCCCCTAATTATTTCCCTGTACCTTGTTTTCACTCATATGCCCATTAACACACCTCCCAATTTCATACCATCCATACTAGAGGCAATTAACCTACCAAAGGCTTTGGAAGGAAACCAGAGCGACCAGAGGAAACCTATGTGGTCACAAGGAGAATGTGCAAACTGCACAGCACCGGAGCTCAGGATTGAACCCAAATTGCTGAACTGTGATACATCAGCACAACCTGCTGCACCACTGAAAACATTTAAAAGATCAAGACTTCCACTTCTGATTCTGAATAAAAGGGCTATTAATAAATCTGTGACAAATAAATTGGAGAAAGATGTTGAAAGAGGTTTGGAAATGAGAGTGTAGTTTGCAGGGCTGTTTGTCAGAGACAAAGGAGATCTTATTACTGGTGAGAATGAGTGCGTCCCTTGCCTTCAGTGATTCTATCACAGGCATGTAGATATTCCTCACGTTGCCTGATACCTTCCACTACCCTTTTGCTCATCACTCCTCCTGAGCTGCTGGTCCCCCAGTTGCAGTAGTGATTTTGGACCCTTGTGCTTAAATGCATCCTTATGGCCTCTCTATCACAGTTTGTGCTGGTGTGGCTACTGTACAAATTGTTTGCACTGGATTTCAAAGTGTTGTCATGAAAGCTGCTGCATTTGTTTATCACCTTCCCTGTTGTACTCTCCTTCCTTCTCTCTCCAATAGACTGTAGCTGGAACAGCCTCGTGCTCAACTCCCTTCTCCCCCACCCCGTTCATTTTTCTTCAAGTGACAAACTGAAGTTAGAAAATGATGACAGAATCACAACTTTAACCACGTCGTGATGTGTGTCTTGCCCTACTCACCATGAATAGGGAAGGCACACTGAGAAGCTTCAAAGCACAAGTGTTTCTATTTATTCACAACCAACTCATCTGTGCTGCACTTGTGCACATTCATCTCTGTACCGTGCACTGCTTTTGCCTCTTTGAAGAGTGATTCACGGACTTACATCATTTGCAGATTTAACCTAGCTGCAGGTTTTCTGAATCTTCTCCAATGAACTTGTATTATTGACCTTGAATTCATTTCTCGCCACTCCTGTTTCTTCCACTGGACCAACTTTTGGAGTATGTTAGCAATCACAATCCTCTTCAGTCCTCGCGCGTACATCTCCTGCAGCATTCAGTGCACGCTGCTGCTTTCGTCGTTTTTTCTCAATTTACGCAAAACATTTCAGCTGTTGTCCTCTCAGCACTTAGTTTGAACTATTGCTCTCCCAGGTATGTATCATGCTTTTGTTTTTACCTCAACTGCACCTCCCCCACTCTCTCCTCATGACTTGGCCGTCAACCCCCTGGGGAATGTGGTACCACGCTTGAGGTGGGAGTTTACTAGTTGACGTTTCATTGATAGAACTGAGCATCCCGGTAAAGCCTTTTTGTGGCCTCCTTCCTGATTCTCGCTTGTCTCCCTGCCACACCACGTGACACTAAATGATTCAGTGAAATAAACATATGCTTAAATACCATTTTGCTTCACAAAGTGCTCAGTTAAAAATAAATCAAACTGTCCATCGTCTAAGAGCAGCTTTTTCCAGTACGCCACGACAAAATAATTCTCAGTTCCTTCAATCACGCACTCACTTGCAGTACAGGACCCGTTCTGAGTGGCTGTCTGAGTGCTAATCAGCTACTAATCCCCTTCTCCCAATAATCAACAGGTCCTCTTTGGAAAAGTCTGGTTGTCCATTTCCAACTCTGTAACGGCATCTTCACTGAACCGGCTCTGCAATCCTGGCACACGGTATATTTCCCAACCAACCCTTCTGCACCTCCAGCCTGACCTGGTTAATATGGGAAACTGCTGGCCTGTTGACTTCTTGCTCACGTTACCAGAATGTTCACAGCGAAGCTCCTCTAAAGATTGTCTTTACACAATACTTGGTAACAAGGAAGGTTGATGAATGCAGTGTTTTTTGAATCGGTCTACGTGCACTTTTCAGCAGGGCTTTTCACGAGGGCTCCCACAGTAGGCTGGTTTAAAAATAGCACAAGCCCACAAGGTCCCAGGAGAGATTGGCGATTGGATCCAAAATTGGCTCAGTGCTGGAAGCAAAGTGTAACTGTTGCCGGGTGCTTTCTGTGACTAGAAGGCCGTTGCCAGTTGGGTTCCACAGGGCTCAGCCCCTGGCTTTTCATAATATTATGCTAAGGACTTGGACCTAAATTTAGGGGAGATGAGTAAGTTTGCAATTAGTACAAAAGTTGGCCGTGAGGTTGACAGTGAAGAGCAAAGCTTTAGACTGCAGGAAAATACAGATGGTCTGGTGAGTTGGAGGGAAAATTAGCAAATTGGAGGAAGTTTAACTCATTGAAGTGTGAGGTGATGTATTTGGGGAAGTTCAACAAAGGATATGGGTAAGTGTACAAGAATAGAGGGGCCTTAGTGTGTATGTCCACTGGGCCTTAAAGGTAGCATGACAGCACAATAAAGTGGTTGAAAAGGCATAAGGGATGCTTGCCTCTATTTCCTGAAGCAGCGAAGTTGTGCTAGACCCGTAGAACAATACAGCACAATACTGGCCCTTCGGCCCACCATGTTATGACCCTTAAATCACGCCTAAGACTATCTAACCCGTTCCTCCCACATATCCTTCTATTTTAAATTCCTCCATATGCTTATCTAACAATCTCTTGAACTTGACCAACGTATCAGCCTCCACCACCACCCCAGGCAGCGCATTCCATGCACCAACCACCCTCTGGGTAAAAACCTCCCTCTGATATCCCCCTTGAACTTCCCACCCATTACTCTTGTATTGAGCATTGGTGCCCTGGGAAAGAGGTGCTGGCTGTCCACTCTATCTATTCCTCTTAATATTGTTCACCTCTATCGTGTCTCCCCTCATCCTCCTCCTCTCCAAAGAGTAAAGCCCTAGCTCCTTTAGTCTCGCCTCATAATCCATACTCTCCAAACCAGGCGGCATCCTGGTAAATCTCTGGTTAGGCTGCAGGTGTGCTACGCAGCTCTCTCATACAGCAACTTGACAACACAGCTGTGACTTCATTTTATTTGTTGCTCCAGTGTTCAATGTGCAACCACACTGGGACAATGGAATGGCCCATTTTGGCATGCTTGTTGCAGATACTCACTCTGGACCTAGAGCTTCCATTAGAGATTTATTGTTGAGGGCCAAAGTGAAACATTTTCTCGGTAAGAATTACATAGAACAGTACAGCACAGAACAGGCCCTTTGGCCCACAATGTTGTGCTGACATAGCTAATCCCTCTGATCTACAGAATGCCCATATCCCCCCATTTTCCTCTCATTAATGTGTCTATCCAAGCCCCTCTTAAAAGCCCCCAATCAATGTGCCTCCACCACCCTATCAGGCAACGTATTCCAGGCATCCACCACTCTCAGTAAAAAAAAATGTACCCCTCGTGTCTGTTCTGAACCTACCCCTTCTCACCTTAAATGCATGCCCTCTGGTATTGGATCGCTCAATAATGGGGGGAAAAAGATATTGCTTGTCCACCCTATCTATGCCCCTCATCACTTTATACACTTCCAACAGATCACCCCTCAGCCTCTGCTGCTCCAGAGAAAAGAACCCAAGTTTGTCCAGCCTCTCCTGATAGCACATGCCCTCTAATCCAGGCAGCATCCTGGTAAACCTCCTCTGCACCCTCTCTAATCCTTCCTATAGTGAGGTGACCAGAATTGCACACAATACTCTAAATGCGGCCTAACCGGAGTTCTAGCGAGATGCATCATGAAACCTTTCCATTCAAAAGTAACTCCTGATGCCTCTCTCAGTTTGAACACATTTCTTCTTGCCCTTTGGTGATGTAAGTGATGTAGTGAACAGGTATTGCGAATGGCTGGAACTGTAAACTGGCATCACTGCAGATCACCGCCGTGAACATCATACTGGCACTGCATAAGTCACTGGCACAGTAAACCATACACTGGCACCCACTGAACTGTAGCTGCATAGAAACTGTAACCAGCACTTACAGCCCAATGAGGATGCAAACCACAGCGATTTTAAAAAGTGTTGAGTTCTGTGAGCGTCAGTGTCTGGTGATAATTCCTTCTGTTCAAGAAGTGTAAAGGGATTAACACAGTGAAAGGACACAGTAGTGTTTGGCTTGTGGAAGTTCAGTTAAAATTGGTATAGATTCCACTGGAAAGTAACCTTTTTTTTGAAGGCAGACTTCTGAGTACATTTGTCTGGTTTCAGTGGACTGAGCTGACGAAGTGCAAGATTTAACTTTTGGAATGTGGTCCAATGGGGCAGTCAGGAGTTTGAGGGGGAACCTGCCACAGGAAAGAGATTTCATTCTCTAACTTTGATTTGAAAGCCATTGGGATCTTTTGCACTGTCATATCTTTGTTCTTAACAGCACCTCCTGATGGTCTGTGATTCAACCTCCTCGACCCGCTCCTCCAGTTAGTAATATGATGTAGCTTACATACCAGGCTGAAGGGCTTCTTCAAGGGGCATCACCTCTGTTAGAACACTTACTGCAGTCACAACTCCTGATTGTGTGTGATCAATGTGGTGCCCAGCTGTTGTTCTCCAGCCATTTCAGGACCTGATAATGTGAATTCTTACACAGGGCAGGACAGTGGAGCAGCTGCCTCACAGTTCCCGAGACCCAGGTTCAATCCTGACCTCCAGCGCTGTGACCGCAGGGGTTACCTCCCACATCCCAAAGACGTGTGGGTTGATAGGTTAATTGGCTGCTGTAAATTACCACTAGTGTTTTGGTGAGTGGTTGGCTTGGGGAGGAGTTGATGGGAAAGTGGGGAGAATAAGATATTGGATCAGTGTAGGATTAGTGCAAGTGGGTGGCTGGCATGGACTTGGTGGGCCGAAGGGCCTGTTTCTATGGTGAACAAGTTAGTTTGGCCCATCATATTTTTGCTGGCCCTTTGAAAGGGGTCATCCACCACTTTGCTCTTGCCCTTTTACCCAGATGTTTATTTTCCTACAATAAATCAGCCACTCCATTTTGAAAGGAACACCATTCCTTTTTTTCACTTTGGTCAATACTTGGAAAAGATTCCAGTTTGTGGGATGACACAGTCTGGATGATAGAAAGTGCCCGTACTGGCAATTTTTGTGCAGAGCCCATGCTGCCTGAATAAGGAATTAAAAATAAACACAGGCAAATAAAAAGCAGAGGAAAAAAAGTGATTTTTTTTTTAAATATATAAATTTGTATCATACCAAGTGTTAATAAATAACTTTAATTCCACCATCACACATCAAGAACGATAATTATTATCCAAGTGAGTGCAAATGATACCAAAGCACATCACAGTATGTAGCCTGTCACAGAATAGTCAGTGGCATATTTACAGTCTGTGGAGTAAATTCTACACTGTAATCCCTTAAACACTGCAAACTGGAGTCTTTCAGAGGGAGCCTGCATGTAACAAATACAGAGGGGCAAGATAATGACCCACTCCTGTTGGGAGCGGTACACTCTGAGTAGGGGTTGAGGATGTTGAGAGAGAGAGTACAGTGCAGAATGCAGTGGGGTTAAAGAGAGTACAACGCAGAATTGGCAAGAACTGGAGAGTACAGTGTGAGGAGAGGATCGAGCGATGGGTAGAGAGTAACGAGATTGAGGGGGCTTAGAAAGAGTGAGCACACGGAATGGGGGTGGATTTAAAGACAATGTGGGATTGAGGGAAAGTAGGCAGAAAGTACAGAGTAGGATTGAGTGGTTTCAGAGTGATAGTATATACAGTATGGCAGTGTGAGAGGGAGGGAGGGGTAGTGATAGAGAGAGAGAGACAGATAGACAAAACAGACAGCTATCGATGGGAGGCTATCCCTGGGTAACACTAGCACAGTGAGCGTGCCTGCAGGGTAACGACAGGTTCTGCGATCGCAGGTACATGGCCTTGTGCCTACGAACACCACCCCTTTGTACTAGTCAAAATCCTCACCTAGACATCACTGCCAGATGTGCCCACAGCAATGGCTGTGGGGGCCGACTGGCTGGAGTTCCACGGCTTCTCCCAGTGAACGGCAGCACGGCTGGGAATCCTGGACCCTGTGTAGTGATGTGTGGAGGTTCTGAACTTGCTCAGCAACACCTGCTGGAGCTTTGTCCCAGTATTTACGCTGGGCAACCGACACTCACATGGAGTGCGAGAGGGATTGTAAAGCTGTGGTAAAGGAAGTTATATATTTTTAATAATGCATTTTAAAAAGTTATTTAAAAGTGTAAATAGAGGGGTGGAGCAGTGGTGCAGCCAGTACAGCCGCTGCCTCACAACGCCAGAGACCCGGGTTCAATCCTGACCTCGGCTACTGTCGGTGTGGAGTTTGCACGTTCTCCCTGTGACCGCGCGAGTTTCCGCTGGGTGCTCCGGCTTCCCGCCATGTCCCAAAGAACGTTCAGGGTGGTGGGTTAATGGGCCACTGTAAATTACCCCGAGTGTTCAGGTGAGTGGTACACGATCTGGAGGAGTTGATGGGAATGTGGGGAGAATTAAAAAGTGTGATTAAGTGAAATGGGTAGTCAGCCCCAGACTCGATGGGCTGAAGGGCCTGTTTCTGTGCTGCATGACTCTGTGATAGCTGGGAATTGAGTGCTTTCAGTGTTACTAGTTTGATATTTCAAAATATTTTAATAATTTTAACATGTGCTGTACAACATGTGCTGTGACTCACTTCAGGAGCGGGCCTGAGCTGGCAAATCAGTCTCAGCGAGGGCACAGCATGCAAAACTGAATGTATTTTAAATGTATAAAGCACCCTGTACAGTCACATTTTGTCACGTTCCCATTGGGAACTGATCTGATTCATAGACCGACCAGGCCTATAAATCCTCTCCCAGAGAGGCTGTCAGTAGGCAGGGCCTTCTATCCCGTCCCTGGGCTACCCTTATTCTCCATCTGATTTAGACTCCAGTTTGAGCGTAGCCACAAGAATCACAGACACAACCTTCAACCCTGACCTTTGTAATTACATTCCTCTGCATTCCACAGGATTTCATTCTTAAATATATTTGCACACCCCTGTGCAGCAGTACACACGCGCGCACACACTCATCTGTACATAATACTGTGTTAAACCACAGGTTCAACACTGTTGTAACCCTGACCGCATCGAAAGAGTGCTGAGACACAATGAAGTACACACGCACCCAGACACACACACACACACACACACACACACACACACACACACACACACACACACACTTATGCAGAAACCATGCACACAGTGCTCAGTTCTATTTGTTTAGGTAACGAAGCAATCCATGTCCACATGCAGCAAGACCTGGACGATACTCAGACACACGCTGGTACGTGCCAAGTAACATTTGCACCTCACAAGTGCCAGGCAATGATTTTATCTAACAGGTGAGGCTCCAGCCACCTCCTCTTCACACTTTGTAGCATTACCATTGTTGAATCCTCCGCTAGCAACACCCTGGGCGTCACCACTGACCAGAAATTTAACAGGACCACATACGTGAATATCGTGTCTGTGAGAGGAGCAGGTCAGAGGCTGGGAATGGTTCACTTCCTGACTTCTCCATCTGCTGGGAGGAGTGGGATGGAACACTGTCCACCTGCCTGGAGGAGTGCAGTTCCAAATTCGACAACATTCAGGTCAAAGCTTGACTGGCTCCTCATCCACCACCTTAAACATTCATTCACCCCACCACCAGAGCAATAAAGTCCGCTTGTTTGTTAGTTTAAATTACTGGCTGTCCTCCAGTATGTTGAGACATGTATAGCATCGAAATGCACAGCAGTTCCTTACCAAAGCTTCTGTGCCAGAAGTGCCTAAACCCATGACCTCTAGAATGGGCAGCAGATGCATGGGGATACTACCAGCCCAATTATGTCCCGCATTGCAAGAAAGCTGAGGGGATCAGGGCTTACACGCACTCGGCCTCTCTGCAGGTCACATCCAGACTTGGAATGGTATTGCTGCTGGATCAATGTTTTGGAATTCCCTCCTAATAGCACCATGGGAGTTCCTTCAATGGAAAGTGGACTTGCTGCACCTTCTCCAGAGCAACGAGGGATGAGTAATGACTGGTGCTGTCTATATCCTGAGCAGGAATAGTAAAATGAAGCAGTGTAAAGGGACAGAGATCAGGGCTGGAATAGCGGGCAGCAGCAGGGCATGTTGTATATTAGCATTCAGGACTGTGGTGGGAGAAATGCAGAATGGCTGGAAGAGCGTGCACAGGGAAACAATGGGCGGAGGGAAGGGTAGGCAGTGATATGAGGGGAGGCAGAAAAGTCTATGACTTTAATAGTCCATTGATTTACGAGAATGAAGATTAAAATTGGAATGTGGAGGCAGGATCTGGTGTCTGGGGACGAGGGAGTGTTGTCAATGTGATTGGAGTGAGTTGGAGGATCAAGTGAGCCTCTTCCAAGGGTTGGGAGTTGAATGGAGCGCAGCCGGTGCCCAAGGAGGGAGGAACTGGTTGACGTGTAAACATTTTCAGAGGCTGTCGAAGGACTGAAAGTCTGCCAAGGTGGTCTCGGTTTTGAGAAAGGGAGCAGGGTCGAGAGCGAGTTGTTACAGGTCGGTCAGCCTGAGGGGAAGTTATTAGTTATCATGGATTAATCAAGAACAGTCAACATGGATTTGACAGGGAAGGTTGAGTATGGACAAATTAGTTTTTTTTTGAGGAGGTATCAAGGAGGGTTGATGAGGGCATCTAAAGTAGCATACATGGACTTCAGTAAGACCTCTGACAAGGTCCTATCCCATGGCAAGCAAGTAAAAAGTCTATGGGATTCAAGGGGAGTACCAATTGGCTCTTCTGCTCTGTGGGAGACAGCGAAGGGTATTGATCAGTGGTGACAGGAAGGCTGTTTGAGGAGGGGTTCTAAAAGTGTTCAAAGTTGGCTTTTCACAGTGTACGTTAACTCTGGGAGCTATGATAAATAGGTTGCAGGCAATGCAAAAATTGGCCACGTGGCTAACCGTGGAAGAAAGCCATAGCCTGCAAAATGATCAACAGGCTGGTCAGACAGACATGTAATGTGCAGATGGGTAACGTCATGCATCTGGGGAGGGCAGACACAACAAAAGGGTGGGACACTGGAAATGTGGGCCAGCAGAGGCTTTGGAGTGCATGTGCCGTAGGATCTGAATGTCCCAGAGTAGGCAGCTGATGGTCAATAAAGATATTTGGGATACTTGCTTTTATTAGTTGAAGCACAGAATATAAGAGCAGAGAGGTCATGCAAGAACTGTATAAAATGCTAGCTAGGCCACAGTTACAATACTGTGTACAGTTCTGGCCACATTAGAGGAAAGGCAGCTTTTAAATTAATTCCCGCACTGCCGATGGGAGTGTATGAATACAACGTGTGATGGTGATGTGGCAATGGACGGGGATGGGTGCTTGAACATGTAGGTATATGAAGGAATAGGGGTCAGGTTGGGAAGATTGTGTGAATGTGCAGTGACGGGTAGGTGTGTGTGCTTGTGTCTCTCTGAGTGTAGTGATGAGAGCTTTACTTTGGATACATGGCACAGAAATAGGCCTCTCTCCTGTCAGGCAGAAGATACAAAAACTTGAGACCATGTACTACATTGCTCAAGGACAGCCTCTATCTCACTGTTAATCAGACTTTTGAATGAACCTCTCATGCGCTAAAAGATGATCTCTTGATCTCCCAATCTAACTCGTCGTGGCCCTTGCACCTTATTTGTCTACTCGCACTGCATTTTCTCTGTAACACTATATTCTGCATTCCGTTTTCCTTTTAACTACCTCGATGTAATTACGTACGGAATGATCTGGCTGGATGGCGCACAAACAAAAGCTTTTCACTGTATCTCGGTACATGTGACAATAATAAACCAATACCAACTATCCATGCTGTCACTTTGCTCCGCCCCATTCATCTATACTTGCCCAAATCAATCAGGGTGACTCTCTATCCCCTTCTCCCCGAAATGCCTATCCATTAAATGTCACTGTACCATTTCCTTCAACTACCCCACAGTACAGAGTTCCACGCTTCTGGGTATTGTTGGGATTTCTTCTGAATCCCCTATTGGAGTGGGCTATAACGTGTTTGTTGGACTGGTATGTGTGAGAGAGGCGATGAGGAGTTTCAGGGAGTACAATGTTTAAGTGAACCAGTGATGAGTTGGACAGGGTAGAACGTAAGTGAAAAGGTGAGACGAGGAATGAGCTGCCGTGTGCTTTTTAAATGGTAGGAAGTCCCTGGACTCTTTTAAATGCACCACCATTTGTGGTTTCCATCTCATTTTGCTCGTGGTGTGGCATTTAGATGGTTTTCTGTTCTATCACACACAGCCCAACCTCCCCAGAGAGAAAAGGTAACTGCTGCCTACAGCAACAGAGGGAAGAGGGGTCACTCTGGGTTCAGCACTTCAAGCTCCGAGATCAGTGGCAAGAAGCTGCAAAGGACCCCTGATGACACCTCCAGGCGGACTTGGAGTTGGCAGTGGCGCCACTGGACTGGAGGATGGAGAAGGGGAAAACCATGCCTCCATCTCAGGGCGCAGAATATTATCACTGCCTCGCATGAAGGGAGAATTTGTGGAGTGAGCAGGGCTTATACTTACTGGAGGGTCCACTTGAGGTCCTGTGCTCATCAGTTCTACAGTTCCCTTGCCAGAAATAATTAGTTCTTACGAATGTGTTGAAATGAGCTAACGGCCCCTAACTCGTGCACACTCCTCTTGAACTCCTATCCATTACTGTCCAGGGTATTCTAAAGCTGGCCAATATCTGAGGGGGATCGGCAGAAGTTGCCCTCAGGTCAGGTGGGATCATGTGCGTGGCTGACACGTGGGCATGCAGCGCAACCACTATTCTGCAGTGTCCACCACACTGGGAGAAAGACAGCAGGAGTCTGCTCTACCAGCTACTTGCAGGACAATCTCTTGCCTCCCCTTCTGGCTGCTGTTGATGCTGTGCCCAGGTTTCTGTGTCTGCAGCTATAGGTGGACTGTCTACGACCAGTTCAAGTTGTAGCTCTTGGTCAGCATCACGGCCTCCAAGTCCTTGTCCTCCTCCTTCTCCCGAAGCCGCTGCTCCTCCAGCAGCGCCACCAGCGCGTCTCGCTGCTCCACCACGTCCAGCATCTCGTTCAGGATCCGCTTCTCCTCCAACAGCTCCTCGCTGTTCTTCAGATTGTCTGCCAAACACAACAGGGAGCCATCAGGGCACGGAGCAGCTCACGGTCCGAACCACACCAGGGCACGGGCTGAGGTAGACCATAAAATGGGGCGGAAGCCCCAAGCTCAGGGACAGAGATCTTCTGAGGAAAGAGGGGAGAACACCACAGACCCAGGTAATCTGGGAACAGGGACCTAGATACCCAGAGCAAGAGGGTAGGGATGATCTAGGAACAGAATAAGGAACTGCAGGGGAAATACTCAGGAAACGGGACCTTGATCCCCCAGAACAAGGGATGGGGATGGTACTCTAAGAACATGGAAAAAATTCCAAGAACAGAGATGGATCTTATGGGAACAGGGATCTAGATTCCTTCAGAACAAGGGGCTGAAGGGGGAATACTGTGTACAGGGACTGAGGAGGGATACTTAGGGAACAGGAACCCTGATACCGCAAGAACAAGGGGGTGAGAGGCAAGTACCATGGGAACAGGGACCTAGATAGCCCTAGAATGTGGTGGACCCTGTGGGAACAGGAAGCTAGGTACCCCTAGAATAATGGGGTGGGGGGGGGTACCCCGGGAATGCACTCACGTATAGTCCTAGAACAAGAGGGTGTGACAATACTCCAGGAATATGGATCTACATATTCTTAGAACAAGGAATGGGGGGATACTGGGGAAACAGGGACCTAGATAATTTTATAACAGGGGAGTCTGGGAACCAGGACTAGATACAAGGAGAGGGGAGGAGAAAATACTCTGGGAATAGGGGTGAGGTTATACAGTGGACAATATGCAATGGACTAATGGGACAGGGAGTGATCATACCCTGGGACAGTGGTGAGGGGTTGAAGAGACACATCTCAGGAATATGGTGTTAGCTAACTCGGGATGAGGGGTGGGGAAGTGGGAACCCTGATGTCTCTGCGAATAAGATTCAGGGAGAGGGAGATGTCCCATTAATGGGACAGAGTGAGATTCTCCAAGTATGAAGGTGGGAGATACTTAAGGAACAGGGGCCAAGAGCTAGAGAGAGGCTAAGAGCCAGAAATACTTCAGTAAAATGGCTTGTGGGTGTGAAGCAGGTTGGGGGAAGCAAGGACCCTGGAATGGGAGGCAGAAACAGGGTCTTGGTTTAGCAATGCAGTGCCCCTTCAGAACAGCACTGAAGGGTCAAACCTGGATAATGGGCAAGTCTCTGGAGGACTGCAACCCCTGAGTGCTGACTCACTGAGTGAAGGAGAAGTTGAGTGAAGTGGTCTGGTGGGTTGCCGGCTCACTGTGTGCTGAGGGATTGGGCTTCTATTGTCCAGACAGCCCACCCTTTGAATGGAACTGTACTCTGTCTGGGCAGTGACTCTGTGGATCATATCCATCTCAGCCTCCAGGAAAGTTTATCATTTTCAAGTTCCAAGAGCAGCAGTGAGGGAGGGAGAGGGAGAGAGGGGAGGGAGGAATGGGACAGAGGGGATGAGGGACAGAGGGATTGGAATGGGCTGGGAGCAGGACCGAGAGCTGATGAGGGGGGTGAAGGAGAGGGCTAGAGGGGATAAGAGAGTGAGGTTCAGAGAGAGGGAGGGTGGGAGGGAGAGAGAGGAAGAGGAGGCAAGGAGAGGAACAGAGATGAGTGGAGGAACGGGAGGATAGGGGTCTCCTCCGGGTGCTCTGGTTTCCTCCCACATTCCAAAGACGTACGGGTTAGGAAGTTGTGGGCCATGCTCTGTTGGCGCCAGAAGCGTGGTGACACTTGCGGGCTGCCCCCAGAACACTCTACGCAAAAGATGCATCTCACTGTGTGCTTCGATGTACATGTGACTAATAAAGAAATCTTATCTTATAGTGAATGAGAGGAGCGGCGAAGGGAGAGGGATAGAGGCGAAGGGAGCAGGAGCGAGCAAGGGAGGTGGAAGGAAGCGAAGGGGAGTTGGGTTGCCGACAGTCACATTGTCCTCATGTTGAGCCCTGTATCTTAATGCCTGACTTACGACCCAGGCCGGTCCCACTAAAAAAAGATGAGCCGTGATCTTATTGAAGGGAGATGTGCAAGGGACCAAATGGTTTCCTCCTGCTTCAGCTTCTTACGTTCTAATGGACCAAGCGGAAGGGCTCTGGGACACTATTTGTTCCAGGTGAGTGTCTTCTTCTCAGACGGTCCCTTGGATTCAAGGATGACTTGCTTCCACTCCGGTTCTGGGTAGTATTTTCTTTAAGAGATGGCCGTTGAGGCCAGTGTGGGATCGAGTCTCTGCAGGTGGGGCAGGTGGTCTTGCAGTGGGGTGGAGGTGGTGCTCTCCTTCTACGGTTTGCGCTTGCCCTCTGAGTGCTCCTGACATGGAGACTTGAGGCGCATTTTCTCAGCCTGTGGCGATCCCCTGCTGTGGTGAGTTCAGGGCAGAGAGCTTGTTATGGGAGTCTGGCATGACGTCATGATCCAGCAACCTGCGGACACAGGTACCTGGGATTTTCTGGTTTGGTGGCAACCTCTGCTGTCTTACCCGGGCCCGTGAAGTCACTTAAACTTTGGAGTGGTCCCTAGCCAGGAATCCTAGTATCCACCAGAATCCTTGCCTCCTTCTCAAGAGCAATAAATGCAGGCCTTGCCAGTGACACCTAGATCCCAAGGAATGAATAAATAAAACCCTGCCCATGTCATTTTTAAAGAACATATCTCTCTACATCCCTTCCAGCTTGGTCCTATCATGTTTGGGGCTTCCCTTGGCTCAGAAATGTCCAAGTAGCAGCCTCTGTCCCCCTGCCAACAGACCTGCAGTTTGCTGCCAGTTCGCTCACGGAGCCTTGACCTTGAAGGGGCAGAACATGCAGAGGGTGGGTGTGAGTGCCACCTACCATCAATGGCCATGCGTTCCCGGAGCTCCTGCTGTAACCTGCTCTGACAATCTTCCAGCTCCAGCTCACGGGCACTGCGCAAAGAAACAAACACAGTTCATCACTCCGCATCTGTCCTGGAGACCCCCAGTCGGCCCCGAACATTCGAGCAGACCCAGCACCATGTGGGGGCTACCAGCCGGAATGTCATGGATCACTGTGGGCAGAGCTTAGGTGGCATGGGGCTGAAGCTCTACCTCCTTACCCCCTTGCTGCTGCCAAAAACTTTTAACTGTGTCTTGATAGACCACCTGATGGACACAAAGGAGGGAGTGGGTGGCATCTCCACCAAAGGGCAACTCTATCCAGTTTCCTCCTGCACCGTACATTATTATACATAATTCAATTATAAATTATAAACTATAACTCCATAAATAATTGGGTTATTTTATTGTAGTTCAATGACTTTAAATTCAGTTTTTAAATAATTTGCATTTAAAATTATACAGGTTGATTTGAAGACTGTTTGATAGGTTGCAACGAACAGTCTGCTGGAGGAACTCAGCAGGTCGAGCAGCATCTGTGTGGGGGGAGGGAACGGAATTGTCAACGCTTCAAGTCGAAACCTTGCATCAGTACTCAGGACATCATGTTGCTGCTCGACCTGCTGAGTTCCTCCAGCAGATTGTTTGCTGCTCCAGACTCCGGCGTCTGCAGTCCCGTGTGCTTCTCTGTTTGGTCATTTGGCTGGGGTCAGTAGGTTATCAGTACAGAAACAGAACGCCCCAAAAGCTGGGCCCCTTTGAGGGGTCTCGGCTGTAATTCATGATCAGGGTGCCTTCGGGGGATTGCGCAGAACTTACAGAACAGAAACAGTCCATCCGTCCCAACATTAAGCTCCTCACCAGCTACTCATTCAAGAGGGAAAGGACTGAATTATGGTTCGGGATGAGGAAGAAACCATTATTGCTACTTACAAGATCATCAGCTCTGACTCATAGCGTACCAGGCTGTTCTTCTCCTGCACCAGTTTAAACCATTCCTGCATCAGGCGAGGGTCATCTTTCTTGCCCATTCCTGTCAGAGAGCACATCGAAGTCAAAGACCACAACAAACAGTGCCATGCATGAGATAGGAGATAATGGGCCACTCACCAATACGAAGAAGTCTCTGTCAAACAACCTCTTGTAACTACACACACATGGAGGGGCTCAATCCGACATGGCACTACCCCTGCACTTCAAATCATGGGACAACACACCGACTCAACCTAGCCCGAGGTCACCGGTCAGTGGGATCATCAAACTGGCTGCAGAGTGTTCGGCAATCGGCTCCAAACAATCAGCTTGGTGCACTTGGTTAACTATCAGCATCTCCCTGATTTAACTTTATATAAATGTATAAAATTCCCAAACTCCCCAACTATATTCCAACCTAGAACTCACTTCCAGGTAGGTGATATCCTATATCATCCGAATCTCTTCATTAGATTCTAAGCAGTAACTCACTCCCAAATCTCTCGTTCTATGTATAAACTTTAAAAATTCTTGATTGGATTCAAGCCCATAATCCACTCAGTGTATGTGTTAATCTATAATAAACCCAACATCTTTTGATTGGACTCTAGGATGCGACTCACTCCCAGATACCTGTGCTAGATATACTACTGTGGTCTCAGGATGTCCCACCTCATCTAAATCCAGCTGCAACCAAGGCTGGGCTCAGAAAGTAGGTCACAGGGCACTGTCACTGATCCTGATATGGTGGGGGAAGGACTGGAGGCCAGGAGACAGACGGGGGAGGGGGGGGGGGCGCGGGGGAGATACTTGGAGAAACAGGGATTAGAGTTTCAAGGGACTCCTGCACATTTTACAGTGTTGGGGGTGGTCGTGTAAGGATGGAAGTAAGCTTTTCACTAACCGTGAGGGTCTCGCAGAGAGTTGCTATGAGAATAAGACCATGTTGTCCTAGTGTCCCCAGAACAACGTGGCCTGTCCCCTTGCAATGCTCAAAGAAAGCATCGCACAGGGAATCACTGCATCTTGTACATCCCTGACGTGGAAATTAGCTCCAGGTCAGAGGAGGCACTATGACAAGAAGTGTCTGGTTGGATTTTCAGTGATACAAAACAAATTGAAAATGGTTATCGTTGTGCTTCATTCACTCATGGAAATCATTAGATCAAATGCACTGGGCTAAATAATATCATTGTGCAATTGAATCTCCAGACACCGGCGCTTTAGTTATAAATCCACCAAATTTCTCAGTAAAATTCTAGCTGGCAACATGTACTATTTTGCATATAAACTGCTCAAATCCCATGATTCCATGCCTAGAATTCTGCCCAAGATACCTATCTTCAACATACTTGCTTCCAAAAATCGCTCAGCAAGATTACTCCAAGGCATTCTATATATAAACCTTTGAAATCTTGTCATTAAATCATACTGCACAGAAACAGGTTCTTTGGCTCACTTTGTCCATGTTGGCCATGAAATACTGTACCTATCTGTACTAATCCTGTTTTCCAGTACTCAACCCATAGCCTTCTATGCCGTCGTATTTAAAGTGCTTATCTCAATACACCTGAGATGTTGTGAGAATCAGGTGTATTGAGATAACCTGATTAGGTGTATTGAGATAACCTGAATGCAGTGTATTGAGATAACCTGATCAGGTGTATTGAGATAACCTGAATGCAGTGATTAAGAGCATGGCTCCACCATGCTCTTAATCACTGCATTCCAGAGTCCAACCATCCTCTGGGTGAAAATTTTCCTCCCTAGATCTCCTACCCTTTGCCTCATACACATGCCCTTTGGTTACAGACACCCCTGCTTAAAAAAAAAGTTCCTCATGAGTTACCCTGTCTCTGCCCCTCGTGATTTTGTTTACCTCAATACCCCCTCAGCCTTCTCCGCTCCAAGGAAAACAAACCCAGCCTCTCTAGTCTCTTCTCATAGCTGAGACACTCCATCCCAGGTGACATCCTGGTGAATCTCCTCTGCTCCCTCTCTAAATGCAATCATGTCCTTCCTACAGTGCAGCAACCAGAATTGTACACAGTACTACAGCTGTGACCCAACCAATGTTTTATATAACTTCTTATATTCTACGCCCCAGCTAATGAAGGCAAACATCCCACACGTCTTCTTACCCACCTCACCTACCTGTGAGGTTGCCTTCAGGGATCCTTGGGCGTACACCAAGGTCCCTTTGTTCCTCAATGCTCCCTAGGCCCCTGCCGTTCACTGTGTTTGGCCTAGCCGGATTTGTCCTCCCAAAATGCATCATCTCACATTTTTCAGGATAAAATTCTCTCTGCCTTTCCTCTGCATATCTTATCAATTCATCAATATTGTTCTGTTAATAGAAGACTACCTTCCCCCTTATCAACAACATCAACAATTTTGTTGTCAACTGTGAATTTACTAATCACACCACCCCTACATTCACATCCAGGTCATTACTGCATACAACGAGCAGTAAAGCTCCTAGCACTGATTCCTGTGGTACACCACCGGTCACAGACTTGCAATTGTAGAAATCTGATTACATTTCCAGCTTGTAACTCACTTCAAGGTGTGTGTTATTCTACATATAAACTCCCAAAGCCTCTTGATTAGATTCTGGCCTGTAATGTATTCCCATCTACCCCAATTTAGAGGGGGTACCTGCTTTACAGAACACACGGATTCTGTCCACAAGGGTGATCCTGAGCTTCTAGCTGCCTGCTCCTTTGGTTCCCCCAGCCCACCTTCACCCTGACCCCTCTGCCACTGGCCTCTGTTAGCTCAAGGAACGGCACTTCATCTTCCATCTAGACTCGTTACAGTCCTCAGATCAGCAGTGAATCCAACAATTTCAGCCATTCCAGTCTTGCGTCTCACATTTACTGCATTCAATCTTCTGTTCAGATTGCTGTCCTCTCCTCCTGCTTACATCTCCTCCAGAGACACCTTCACCACCGTTCCTCAGCAGGCATCACCACCACTTGTGTCATTCAGTCTCTCCTGGTCTCCATCCTATCAGATCCTTCCCTACTCTCCAAGCGACAAAACTCAGTTCATTTCTGCTTTTCCCCAGTTCCAAGGACATTGGTCTGAAACATTGACTTTGTTCACAGACACTGCCTGATCTGCAGAGCATTTCCATCATTTTCTGTTCTACTACATATTTGTGTTTAACCCTAAAAAAAACTCTAGTTAGGATCTCCATGTAACTCACTTCAATGCATCTGTTATTCTATAGATAAGCACCCAGACCTATTCAGTAGTTTTTACCTTATTTATAAAATCCTAACTCACTCCCAGCTCAATGTTATTCTACATATAAACAGCTAATATATGTCATCAAAACTGAAGTCTATAACTTGCTCCAAATTATTTCCTGATTATGAATCCTCAAAATCTCTCAGTAAGATCACAACTCATTTCTTGGATTCTGTTACTCCAATATCTGTTACCCCAATATCTATAGAATAGAGCTTTGCTTGTAGCTCACAACCTGGTATTTATTCCATAATTAACTTCTCAGTTAGATTCCAGGCAGTAAAGAATTAAAAGACATCTGTTACTCTTTATGTAAATCTCCAATAATTACTGCTTAGGTTGCATATTCTAACTCACCCTTCAGGTATTTGTTATTCCATATATGAACTTCCCAAATCTCTTATTTAAACTCAAGACTTTTATTCATCTCCAGTCATCTATTATTAAACTCTCTCAATTAGATTCCACTCTGTAACTCACTCCCAGGCAACTGATATTCTACTGTTGCTTAGATTTTAGCCCATAACATACTTCTGGGTAACTGCTATTCTGTGAATGAACTCCCAAAATCTTTTGATAAGCTTCCAGCCAATAACTCACTCCAAGGTTTATACTCTCTATATAAACATTCAAAACCTATTAAATATACTGTATTTTAACCTGTAACTCACTGCTTGGATATCAATATTCCACATTTGAACTCTGAAAATCTGTCAGTTTAGACTCTGGCATTGAACTTATCTCCAGATATCTGATATTCTACCCCAATATCTATTGATTAGATTCCAGGCTGCAACTCACCTGGATGTCTGTTATTGACCATATAAACTACAAAATCTTTCCATTACATTCTAACCTGTAAGTCTCTACCAGGCATGCTTTCCTTCACAATGCATATTATTAAGTATTCAGGCATGATGTATCACATAAACATTTTCTGTCACACATTCATCATATTTTGGGACACCCCATGTAATTTTAAACACATGCACACCCATGTACACAATCTTAAGAGACACTCATACATTAAGACATCATCATACGCACTGCACATGTACATTCTCAGTCCATTCACTGACCCTCAGAAGTGCCCACAATTCTAATGCGATCACATTCCTGAACCCAGTCTGTGCACCCTCTGTCCTGAACGCAGATATGAAACGAAGCAAGCAATGGTTCTTGGATGTAGATTAGAGATTAACCTTTTTGCTTATTCCTTCAATGATGCATTAGGTGTGATATCTTTCTGGAGTGTGGAGCTGCAACATAACTCACCTCAGAGGCTCACTTTGCAATGGGAGTTGGCGTAACTAGCAAGCAACTAAGCCCTCATAAATTAGAAGGTCAATAGGTTACCAGGTGAAGTCTTATTGCAATGGGATTCCTGTAATGCCAGCCAGTCTGTACAAAGGGAGGCCTGAAATGTTGATTTATTACAACAGAAAATATGTGATGAGAGGTCCTTAATATCAACTTGAATCCAAAGTCTGATTTTGGTTTAATAGTTGGTCTGAGATATTGGTTCCTTACAATGGTCTGTCTGTTTGTTACAACGGGGGGGTTAACGGAATGTGATCTCGACATTATTAGGTTCATACAGTTTATGTTATGTTGGTTTATTACAATGAGGTCTGTACTATCGGTTTGTAATAATGGATGGCCTATAATATTGGCTGACTGGAGCGTGAGATTTACATTGTTAGCTGCACACAATGGTTGGTCTGTAAGCTTACCCTGATATGATGATTAATCTGCAGTGCCAATTTGTTATGATGGGAAATCTACAATATCAGTTAGTTACAATGGTAGGCCTGTGATATTAAATGGAAACACTGGTTGGTCTGTGATGTTAGTTTGGCATAATAGTTGGTCTGTAATGTCCATGTTACAGAGGAAGGACTGTAATGTTACATTGATACACTGGCTGGTTTGTTATAAAGGTCTATTCAATAGAAGCCATTTTGTTGGCTTATTACACTGGGAGGCTTGTAATGTTGATTTGTTTAAAAAAAGAATGATTACTTTTTGTGAGACTTAACCTATGATTTCCCTTTTTTTTGTTTTATCAAGACAGTTAGTGATATCCTTCTCAACCAATGTGCTGCCCAAAGACAGGAACTAAATTACTGCTGCTCTTTTCCGGTAGAAAGGGGAGGTGGGAGGAGTGGCGTAGAAGGTGAATGGGTGGAAGGACTGTAAGTAAATGAGGAGCGAGGAGGGGTCCATGGTGGGGCTGACGAGTGAGCTAAAGGCATAGCGTTTCTGCACGGTGCCCACTGATGCCCAGTCTCTTGTTTATTGAGTTGGTCTCAGCAACAAACCATTTCCCAGGGAACAATGGGAGTCAGGATAAGAAGTGCTTCAGGCTCTCTTACAGCATTTAATTAGCTACAAGTTTTCAGTTGGATGAAATTCAAGGTTACTGATTGGTTGGTGTTCCTACTCTTACTGCCACACTTTGCTTGAAACTCTCACTTGATTTATTCCCCCCTTGCAAGCTCACTCTAGATAAGAACTGTGACTGACTACCATTCATCTAGCTTGAAGATCCATGAACAACAACTGCTTCTAATCGGTCTGGACTGAATGTAGCAGCCGAGAAATCTGAAAATGCTGCTGCTTCTGAATGCTGTCCCTAAATATGTGTTTAATTAGTACTTATTAGATTTTATGGCCTCAAAGATCAGAGATCTACTTTAAACAGCATACTTATAATATCTTATTATTACTCCAGGGAGTCAAATCATTCCCACATCTTTGTATTTTGATGAGATTGGGCTAGTTGTGGAACCCATGCACTTAATGCTTAGAACCGCTGACTGCAATCCCCAGTCCCTCTGTTTTCTCAGTCCCTGCTCCATGTTGACTTGTCCACCAGTTGTGGATTGCACCTGACTCCTGAATTCACTCTCTCCGGCCACGTTTGACAGGTAAAAGCTCAGATGTCTCCACTGGCAGCTGACCAAGGCTTGGAGGTATCGTGCCTCTGCAAATGGAAGGTTTCTCAGCCAAGGGAAATCTCAGGCCATTCAACAAAACGGGTACTTGCAGAACAGAAGAGGAAAGCAGGGTACAGGGGGATAAAGCTCAGTCAGTGAGATGAGAAGTCAGTCCAGGTGGAGATTACTGCAGGTGGAATGGAGTGAGTCACTGCAAGCAGGCAGAGAGGCAGAGTAGAGTCCCAGGGAACAGCCATTACGCTCTGGTCTGATCCACAGCCCCGATTCCCTGCACCAGCAGAACTGTCATACCTTGTCAGCCCTCAAAGCAAAGTGAATCCTTGGGGGGGGGGGGGGGGGGCATCTGGAAACTGCCCCTCCTCACATGTTCCCCAACTTCTAACCTCTGAAAGGGTGGTGGTTGCCCGTGGAGTCCCCTACCCCTATCGCCTGGCCTTTAGACCCACTGTGCCTGCGCTGGCTCTGTGTGAGCCCAACTTAGAGTAATGCCACACCACCCCCAGTGCATTCAGTCTCCCTCTTGTTCGGGGAGTCTCAACTGCAGTAGCCATTGGAGATGACCCCAATCTACTCCTCAGCCACTACTCTCAGAGCAGAATACTGACTGACTTTTTCACCCGGAGTGGCCTTCCAATTCTTTAGTTTGTTATCGTGGGATATGGGAGTGGACCCACAGAGTCCTCAGGTGGTTAGCCACCCTAAAATAGAGGTGGGTCAGAAAGGAGGATCTTCACTACAGTGGGTGTGCACATCAATGTAAATTGTGCTATTGTGCACTGGATGGGAAAAGGGGAGGTCAGAGGAAATAGGTCACAGCACAGAGGGAAATGTTAGCAAGGGAATGAGAGGGGCAGAAAATTTCACTGAGGGAACGGGGGGGGGGGGGTTGGGGAGAAAACAGCAGGATGGGAAAAACAGGAAATGGGGAGATAAAGCCACGAAACAGGGTGAGGGGGAGGATGAGAAACACAGAAGGGGAGACGGGGAGGCTGAAGGGTCAGGCCAAGAGCATGTCCGCGCGGTGCGGTCAGAGTGTGGTTCGGGGGTGGTGGGGAATAGCAGGCTCAAAGGGATTAGGGACTGGGGTTGAGTGCTGGCATCAAGGAATGGGATGTCGGGGGACAGGGGACAAAGGCTGAACCGGGTGGGAGTGTAGGGGGGCAGTAATTGGGGCCTGTTATCATGGGATGGTGGTGGTTGGTGCACTGGGGAGGAGGGGCCAAGGGACGGGTGGTGAAAGATTGACAGCTCAGGCTCGTTCAGCCGAGGATCACTGCTAGGCTAGCACAGCGTTTGGGTCCGTCGACCTACATGAGTGTAAGTTCTGGTGCTCTGCATCAAACTTCGATGCCAACACTGACATCCTGTCACCAAGAGATTCCCAGGCTTCACGTCCTGCAGGGGTGAGGCACTGGAGACAGTGCAGCCTGACAACGCCCACCTGTTGTGGGGACGGTGTGCGGCACTCAACAATTCACACTGTCCCTCCTGACTGCCATCCTACACGAGCAGGGGAACCGCGGGTGGCTCAAAGTGCCTGCTTGGTGGGTCCCACCCATTCCACCCATTCCTCAGGGGAAGGCTCTGCCATTCCCTTCTGCCTCTGCCCCATTGGTTTGAAGCTTATTGGTTTCCTCAGCTTCCCGAGGGGCCCAGTTCTCTGTCCGCTCTTACCTCAGGCTCACTAAGGCTTGTCCTGCAGCGGGTGCGGTTATTTGATTCGAATTTACACTCGACCAGGTGTCCAAGGGAACTGTACTGAGCCTCAGGGTTTGAGAACCCCAGTGTGGTTAAGGTGACCCTCTCGGGGCTCGGTTTACATTACCTCTGTCGTGGGCACAGCAGTGGCAGAAGGAAAGAGGTCTTCGCCGCGAAGCTCCAACAAGGGTCTCAACTTCAACAAGAGAAGTGAAAGAAAAGCAAAGCACAGGAGCAGAGTGTGAGAGGGACAGAAGAAGAGGGCAAAGGAAAGATTCTAATAATGAGAGGGCAGGAAACAAACAGAAAGAAATGAAGGAAAGTAAGAACAGAATGAGACAGTGCAACTGCCTGCGGCAATCCAGGAACTAAAGGCATATTCCACGCATGCAATCCAGGGTTAAACAATCAAAGACCATGGGTACCCTTTGATAACAAGCAGCCTCCAACGTTCAAAACCTCAAGCATAGTGTTCTCACTGAATCGAGTGGGGGGCAGAAAGAGGGAGAGAGGCAGAGCCAGGGAGTAACTCAAGAGTGAGAATGGACAGTGGGACAGAAATGAGAGGGGCACAGGGGAAGTGGGAAACACAGTTTGAGGGAGGAAAGGCATGTGCGTGTGAAAGGGGTGGGGAAGAAACGTCAGCGCTCCTTGAGCAGGGAGAGGGAGAGAGATGAGGCAGTGAGTGTGTGAGAGAAGAGAGGATGAGAAGAGGGGAAGTGGATCAGAGAGGATGCAGGGGAGATTTGTTGCTGATGGCACTGCCCATGTACAGCTCAGAATACGGAGTGTTCTGCCTCTTTCACTCATTGCCCTTCTATTTGTTGTTCTGTGTCATAACGGCCAGTGTACAATAGTTTCTTTGGTGTCCAGCTGTCGGGGTCTGTGCTCTAGCTAAGCCAGTTTGGCAACAGACTGCTTGACCTCCGTAAAAAACCTAGCACGATGCCGAGTTAGGAAAACAAACTCCACAGCCTAATCATGCGAGTCATGAGAACATCCACGGTGCCCATGCTTAAACTGAACCGACATCCTGGGACAGTCTGCCCAACAGGTGGAAGTGTTGCTACAAATCGGAAGTCAAAGGGATGTGGGTGATGGAAGAGGAGAGTAAACAGTTAATTACCATTAGAAACCATTTTAATTAGATAAAGTGCATGCAATCAAACCAGCCTAAATTTAAAACCAGGAGCAAACAAGCAGCTGGATCTTATCAGTGACTGTCCCCTCTAAGCATAAGTCAGCCCATTAACAGTAACTGTCCCCTTTAGCAATGAGCGATCCATTAACTTGCCATTTAACCTGGTTCAGAGAGAGCAGGGCTATCAGTGAATTGTGATCTTCACGTCACAGTGACCCTCACTGAGACCGGCTTCTGCTCTCATCCCTCTGAACTGTAGATTCCAACCCCAGCTGTGCATCATCACCTTTAAGTAACACATCAAGCTTAAAGAATGAGTGCGGGTTGGCTATTGAACAGTGGGGACTATCACAGCTGAGGGCAGCTGTAGTTACTGCCAACATCCACATGTGTGCAATTTTCCACAGCCAATGATAGGGAGCAGGAAACCAAGCCAGACAGATGGTTAAGTTCATGCAAAGAGATGTACACAGTGATAGCTAACAAAGAAAGTGAGTGTGAAACCTATAGTCCACTCACTAATTTAATATTACTGCTCCAAAGTCTAAATATTCAGGCTCCTGTGATGAAACAGAAAGATCAGATAAAAATAACTGCAGAGTGCACTCCTTCCCCATTACGTATACCAACTTGCATCTCTCCCATCTCTCTCCCCCATCACAGTCCTCCCCATCTCTTCCTATCACATCCTTGCCTCCCCCAGTCAGAACCTCCTTCTCCCCACATATCCCTCCCTCAACACACCCGCCATCTCCTCTATTCACATCCACTGTCACCCCATCATACGTCTCTCCTCATCACACCCTACATCTCTCCCCTCATTACACTGCCGTCTCTTCCAACACTCTCCCCTCCTGCCCCTTCACACCCCCTCCGCCTCTGCTTCTCCCCACTGCACTCCTCCATCTCTCCTCATCACACCCCTCCTGTCTCTTCCCATCACGTAGCGGTTAGCGCGACGCTATTACAACGCCAGCGACCCGGGTTCAATTCCCGCCGCTGTCTGTAAGAAGTTTGTACGTTCTCCCCGTGTCTGCGTGGGTTTCCTCCGGTGCTCCAGTTTCCTCCCACATTCCAAAGACGTACGGGTTAGGAAGTTGTGGGCATGCTATGTCGGTGCTGGAAGTGTGGCGACACTTGCGGGCTGCCCCCAGAACATTCTTAGTTACGCAAGAAGACACATTTCACTGTGTGTTTCAATGTACATGTGACTAGTAAATAAATATCTATCTATCCTCCACTTCTTCCTATCACATTCCCCTTGTCTCTCGTCATCACACTCCCTCCTGCCCCAATCACACCTCCCAAGCCTTCACAGAATTTTAGTATGGTCCAGCACCAAAGAGATGTTTACCCCGTTGAGCCTGCATCGATCTTTCAAACAGCAATGCTGACATTGCTGGATTATGCTTCACTTTCAAATCTCTTTTGGGAGGCCTTAGTTCAATCAGCATCACCCATCCTTTTAGGTAATGCATTTCATTCCCCCCCCCACCTGTGGTCATTAATATTTACCTCTCCTATCAGCATCATCTGCTTGATAACCAGACTTCCAATTCTCCCCATTATTGCCCACCTCGCACCATCTTACCCCACCCTCCCAATGCCGTCAGTCCCTCTCTTGCTCCACTGTTGTAGGACTTTCCCGTGTTAGAATGTTGACACTTAAAAAGTTCCTCTTTAGTGACACCAGCTCCACAACTCAGGCTGACAAAGTTCTGCACCAGTTTTCTTCGTAAACCATCTCTCTCTGCATTTTTTAACCCATTGCCCCAGAAGATCCATCTATTTACTCATAGATTCCTGCAACATTTATGACACAGGAGCACCCCCCCCCCCCACCCCTCCTTCAGTGTTCCTGCTCTTATATTCTGTGCTTCAGCTAATGGAGGAAAGCATCCAGTATACCTTCTTAATCGCCTTATTGACCTGTCCTGTGCACATGCAGTCTAAGATTCCTCTGTTCCTCCACACCATTATTCTATTTTTGTCATGCACTCTATATTTAAGGCTACGTCTTTAATTACGTAATGTGAAAAAAGGACCAAGTTCTGAGGAACCCCACTGGTAACAGCTTTCAGTCTCAAACACCCATCAACCATTACCCTCTGCTTCCTGTCACAGAGACAATTCTGGATCCACCTTGCCCCTCTCCCTTGGATCCCATGACTTTTTACCTTTTTTTGACTTGTGGGACTATATTAAAAGCCTTGCCACAATCTGCGTAGACTACATCAATCACTTGGTGATTTTTTGATGTAACAGTCAGGTTAATCAGACACAACCTTTGTTTAACAAGTCCATGCTGACTGTTCCCAATTAACCTCTGCCTTTCTTAATGCCCCTTAGAATTGATTCCAATAATATGCCCAATAACTAACTGTGTTATCCTTTCTCCCTATTTTTTTAAACAATGGTACAACTTTACCCACTCCTGTCCCCATCCCTGTAGCCAGGAAGAATCAAACAAATGTATTCAGAACCTCCGCAATTTCTCCCCTTGGTTCTTTTAATAGTCTGAGCTGCATTTCATCTGGTTCCGTTGATTTGTCCACTTGATACATGCTAAAGCCCTGCACCCCTTGAATCTTTTTGTTCAGTGACTCTGCGGCTGATTTACCTTCGAGTAGCTGCTTCCAGTGTACTGTCACTCTCAGATTGTTAAAAATGTGCATGCCCACATTTAGAAACTTTACTCTTATTTCTGTCATTTTCTATGATTTAACGATGCTAAATCTAACTTAATTAAGTCCACTGCTCCCCCAATGATATTCCCTGACTCTGTCCCTGCTTCATCTAAACCCAAACTTGCAACCTCCCACCCCAGTGGATGAGCTTGCTACAGACTGACTAAAAAAGTTATCCTTAATGCATCTTTTGGAATTCTGCACCCCCTATACCTTCTACACTGTCTACATCTTGGTTACTATTAGAGTAATTGAAATCTCCCACTATAATTGCCCGTGCTTTTACATTTGTCAGACTTTGCCTACAAATTTGCTCTTCTTTTTCCTTTGAACTGTGTACAGGTCTGTAGTGCATTCCTAAAAAAAAGCAACTGCCCTTTTTTTGACCTTTACTTCAAACCCAACCCCTCACTTGATGAACCTTCTAATGTTTCATCCCTCTGTGATTGGTTCTTCAACCAATATTTTCACTCTCTGTTTGTTTTAAACCTCTTGTGTTTCATCCATCTTTTGTCTAAAAATTCTGTAACCAGGAACATGAAGCTGGCAGTCCTGCCCATCTTTGAGCCATTTTTCAGTAGAAACGAAGGTATTACAGGTCTACTGGCCCACGTTCAGTAAACTCTTGCCTGTTCTTCTAAGGTAGGCCCTTGAGGATGGCTTGCTTCCACTGCAGTTCTGTGCATTCTAAGGTGAAAGATGAGGCCGATATGGGATCCAGAGACTCCATCACTGCTGGGCAGGCGGTGACTGACAGGGCAGGTGAGTGGGTAGTGTGAGAGGTGGGGCTGCTGCCATTTATAGAACAGTACAGCACAGGAACAGGCCCTTTGGCCCAGGGTAGTGTGCCGAAACCAATTAAATTAGCAACTAACAGCCAACTAAACTAGTCCCTTCTGCCTACACAAGTCCATATAACTCGACTTTGACTCCATTCTCTGCATCTTCACATGCCCCTTAAATGCCCCTATTGTATCTGCCTCCACTACCACCCCTGGCAGCGCATTCCAGACACCCATCACTCTCTGTGTAAATAAAAACCTTGCCCCACACATCTCCTTTGAACTTACCCCCTTTCATGTTAAATGCATGCCCTCTAGTATTAGACATTTTGACCCTGGGAAAAAGATAATGGCTGTCTATTCATACCTCTCATAATCTTATAAACTTCTATCAGGTCTCCCCTCAGCCTCCGCCAATCAAGAGAAAACAACCCAAGTTTGTCCAACCTCTCCTCATAGCACAAGCCCTCCAATCCAGGCAGCATCCTGGTAAACCTCTTCTGCACCCTCTGCAAAGCCTTGACATCCAAAACTGAATGGAATACTCCAGATGCTGCCTAAGCAGAGTTTTATAAAGCTGCAATGTAACTTCCCGAGTCTTGAATTTATGCTTGACTAATAAAGGCTAGCATGCCATATGCTTTCTTTACTACTCTATCAACCTGTGCAGCTACTTTCGGGGGGCTATGGACTTGGAGGGGCTCATCTGGGCCTTCTGTTTGCTTCCAATGCATAGCCTCAAGTTTCTCATTGAATATCTCTCCTCCCACTCAAGGTAGTAGTCAGGGGATTCCCAGGACTCAGTGGGGATGTTTCAATTTTTTCAAGGTGGTTTTCAGGACATCCTAAAAACCTAATAATCTCTTCAACATGACAGAGCTTCGAATAGAGTTCTGTTTTGGGAGTCTGGTGTCCGACACACCAATGATGTGGCCCGCCTGCCCATCGGAGCCGACTGACTGTAGGTAGAGCTTCAAACCTGGGGATGTTGGCCTGAGGGCACTGACATTGGTTTGGTTACCCTGCCAGTTGATCTGGAGGATTTTGTGCAGTCGGTGTTGTGCATCTCTCCAGTGCTTTGAGGTGGCCTGCTGTAAGGGTCCATTTCTCAGAAGCATTTCAGGAGGACAGGGATCCTTGCTGCCAGATAGATCATGAGTTCTGTGCTGGGGTAGAGGTTCAACTCTTCAAAATCAGTCTCTGAACATACCCAGGTGCAAATATTGTCTGCATACTGCAGCTCCGTGAGGGAGAGAGGAGTGACTTTGGTTCTGGAGTGGAGGTGACCTATGTTGAACAGCTTCCTATTCCTATTAGTCCTGTAGATTAGTTCCATTCCAGTGGGAATCTTGCGGGAGGTGAGATGCAGCATTGTAGTGAGAAAGCTTGAGAAAAGTGTTGGGGTGATGACACCCTTGTTGGCCCACTGGTTAAAACCAAGTCTTACAGACCACCATGAAACGCAGGTAAGAAGGAGATGAATTTCTGTGGGTGGCCAGGCCTAAGGAGGGTGCTCCACAGTTCCTCCTGATTAATGCAGTCAAACACTTTAGTGAGGGAAAAAAAGGCAAGTATACAGGTTGGTGCCACTTCCTGCACTCCTCTTTGGAGTGGTCCTGTGAAGATCATGTCCACTGTGCCTCCAGATGGACAGAATCCACACTGTGGCCACTGGGAGGAGGTGGTTGAAGACTACCTTGGCAACAGCCTTGCTTGTGGTGGATGGCAGAGGGACCTCCCTGTAGTTACCATGGGTAGATTTGTCTCCGTTCTTGAAGATGGTCATGATCGCATCATCTCTGAGGTCACCTGATATGTCCTCCTCTTCCCAGTGTGGACTCGTGACTTAAGTTCCTCTTGGTCAATCTTTAGAATTTCAGCAGAGGTATTATCTTCTCCTGAGACCTTGTTATTTTTTAGTTGGAACATGGCCCTTTCAACTTGTCAGTCAAGCAGCAAAGCTTGACTGAACAGCCTGCTCTAGGATGGAGTCGTGGGCACTCATGTCCAAGGTGGAGTCGTAGTTGAGGAAATCTTCAACTGCCCCGAAACGCCAGCATCGACACAAATGTTGTCACAAGAATATCAATGCTAAGGCTCTCAGGGACCCCACGAAAGTAGCTCTCCTCCCCACAGGCAACCTATCCAGTCCAAGCCCACAAGAGCTGCAGTGCCTGCAGCATATGAAACCCCCCCCCCCCCGTAGTCTACCATCATTGTCAGCTGCAAAGGCATTCTCGGCTTCTTTCCTAAAAAGGATCAGGACTTGTTTGATGAGAATTAGGCAGGAGATCCTGGAGCTAATTAACCATCTCCCACACAGAAGTGTGTCTCCCAGCAGGCGTTGAGTGCCGTTCTACCCTTGATAAGTTCACCACACTTCTTCGTTCTCAGTGTGGTGGGGCCCTAGGGATTTGGGCTATGGGTAACTGAAGAACCTGGACATGCCGTGGCTATCACTGAGTTGTTGAACCTCCAGTGCTGTCTCCACCCACCATTAATTCTGCAGGTCATTGGTTTTCCTCTGGACCTCTGCCATCAGGTGCCTGTAGAGTTGATTCTTCTCCCTTCCAATCCAGGCATGCCTTCTGTTTGATGGTTAATTAGCTCTAGGATCTCCTGCCTAATTCTCATCAAACAAGTCCTGATCCTTTTTAGGAAAGAAGCCAAGAATGCCTTTGCAGCTGACAATGATGGTAGACTTCGGGGGGTGGGTTTCATATGCTGCAGGCACTGCGGCTCTTGTGGGCTTGGACTGGATAGGTTGCCTGTGGGGAGGAGAGCTACTTTCGTGGGGTCCCTGAGAACCTTAGCATTGATATTCTTGTGACAACATTTGTGTCGATGCTGGCGTTTTGGGGCAGTTGGAGAGAACAGAGTGGATTAGGCAGAGCTCCATCCAACAGTCATGGGCTAGGTGATATGGACTCCTCACTGTTCCTCGTCCAGGCAATGATATAATCTAACAGGTGGGGTGAGGAGTGTAGTTATGGGGTCTTGTGCTTGTCCCTCTGACAGAACAGTGCTAGTCATGACAAGAACGGTCATACCTCCTTGCTGGAGAGTTGTATCTCTTCCCACAGTGGCTTTGAAGTCACCCAGGAGGATCAGTTTGTCACACTGAGGGACACAGGGCTGGGTTTTTGCAAGGTCAGAGCAAAAGTCCTTGTTGGCCACATCTGTGGCTTCCAGGGTTAGGGATGCATGTACTGATGAGACAGGCACATTGGTTCTTTGTGAGAGTGAGTCGGATGGTCATGAATCACTGAGATGCCAGACCAACTCATACTTTACGATGAAGCCCACTCCTCTCTGGCTTGGCCCTCCAAAAGAAGGTGTAGGTGCCCACCGCCACATTCTTTAAACTGGCCAACTCCTGCCCATTGTATCTCTTGCACCTCACCCAAGGTGGTGACAGGTAGCCAAGCCCACCTCCACCACCTGCTCTCAGTGAATGGCTGGGCACAACATACCTACACCACTGGCAGCCAGAGTGGGGTCAGGAGCACAGTGGGGAAGCAAGGCCCGGAGGGCGGGAATGAGGACTGGATTGCCCAGAGATTGTGGAAAGCTGGTCTGCAGGAGGGTGGGAGAGGTCAGGAGCAGCAGCACACAACAGACAGAGATTCGGGGACGAGGATTTAAGGGGCGAGGGGTCAAGGGGAAGGTGGGGGAGGGAAATGAGGAGGAGGCAGTGGACAAGGGCTTCTGTCCCTGCAGACATGCCTGTGAGCATGCACGTGTGTGTATATGTGTGCTGAGAGGTGCCTATGCCCAGCACGCAGCAGAGTCTGGTCCACCGTTGTACAGACCTCAGCGCTGCTGGATTAAGCCCTTTGGGAATATTGTGTTCAGCACGGCCAGATTCCTTTCATTTTTGTCTCAGAAACTGAAGCAAAAAGCTGCAGGTGCTGGAAATCTGAAACAAAAATACAAAATCCCATAAATACTCGGAAGATCAGGCAGTACCTGTGGAAAAAGAAAAAGAGGTGACATTTCAGATCAGTGGTCCTCCATCAGAACGGAAGAGTATTTGACCTGAAACATTAACTCGGTTTCTCTCTGCACAGATGCTGCCTGACCCGTGGAGTATTTCTGGATTTCGTGTTTTTGTTTTCTCACCTCTGGTTTCCAACCATTGTCACTGTTTCTTCCTTCCATTTATAGTTCTGCTTTTTCTCCTCCTGGAATTTTCCTCAGCTTCCCAGCCCCCTGCCAAGTTAGTTCACCCCTCCAGCCTGCCTGAGATACAAACTGTCTGGCCTGTAAGGTCCCACTTTCCCCAGGACTGGTCTTAACTCCCCCAGGAACCCAGAACCCTATACCTTCATGTTCATTTGCAATGCTCTTCTATTCCTATACACATTGGACAGGGAGGAATCTGGAGGTTACCACCTTTCAGGTCCTGCTTCTTAAGGCCTTTCCTATCTCTTCAAAACTAGTCTGCAGGACATTACCTCTTTCACTACCCATGACATTGATACCAAAATGGACCACAATTCCTGGTTGTTCACCCACCCACCCTGAATGTTCTGGAGCCACTTAATAACATCCTTCAACCTGGCACCAGGGAGGCCACATACCACCCTGAAAGTTCATCTGTGACTGCAGCAAAGCCTGTCTCCTCCCCCAGCTACAGAATCTCCTGGAACTATGGCTCCCTTGACCCTTCTGCATCTGAGCCACAAAGTGGTGGTCCCTAGCTCAGGTTGGACACCCAGAGAAACCCTCTCACCCATCAGTATACAGAACTGCGGTTGTCCAGGACATGGAGGGCATTCTGAAGTTTCCACACGGCCGAGGACGTGCACTCCAGAAGCCTGAAGCCTCCAGCCATGTTTCTGTTTGTTAGGTTAAAAGCGCCTTGTTCCATCACTGCGCCAAATTCCCCCATCTGACTAACTCCTGAGATGAATGCTCTGCAGAAGTGGAACTGTGTGTGGCACTGGACTCTGCCTTGTTTGCTCACTAGTTCCTCATTATCATTAGTCTTCACGTATGCCTCGCCAGTTAACATCCCGTCACTCTCTCCACTCTTGTTCATCACTGCCCGCCCTTCACTGTGTCCATTCGCTCCCCACTCCTCTCTCCCTCTCCCCTACCAACCACCTGTTCCTCCTTCATTCCCATTTCCCTCTCCCCAATCCCATCCACCTCCTGCGACAGGAACGGGAACTTGGCCAATACTATAACTAGTCAGCATGTAACTGGATTTAAACCAAGGCCATTCCTACCATTTGCTGCTTGATCACATGTCCAATCATGTTCAATCACTGGTTTCAATTTGACGAACTCCCCCTCTCTCTATTCGAGAACGCTCACCAATATACGTCGGTACACGAGACTGTGCAATATCTGGGGCAAGGAGGCAGATACTCTAACCTCACCCAACTTAAAAGAGGGTGCAGTCAAGGATGCAGGTGAAGAGAAAGCCAGTAGAGAGAAAGGTGAAGGTTAGCAAGAGTGGTGAAGCAGAGCGACAGCCATACGTACCACCCAGATGCAAGTCGAGGATTTCACTGTAACTAGACTCTCCCCAATAGTCTATAATAAGATTAGAAAGAGTTACTGTACAATGCCAGGCAACACGCAGTACAAAACATGCACACATGTGCTGCTCGAGAGGTGAACCAAATCTCAGACTTTCAGCGAGCAGCTTACAGTGGGAGAGGTGCAGCACGTTTCCTGGCTGGCCCTGCGAGGTGGTGCTGCCCAGACCGAGTGCTCTACCGTCCCATGGTGGAACTGTGTTGCCAGCCCGTCACTTTTGGTGCAGGGTGCTTGATTTGCAGGCTTACTTTGAATGGCAGTTTCATTGACAGATAAGCGCCTGGGGCCGTCAATTGCTCACTGAGTACCCGTTTACTCACGAGCTTCTGATGGAGAAATGGCAAACCTCTTGAGCAGCTTCATTAGACAGAAATTGTGCAGCAATGGAGACAGTAATTGACAGTTTGACACAGTAGGACAGGCCCCACCCAGAAACCTATTGATTATCAGAGACCCAATGCTCACTGCTGAGGTAATGGCAGAGAGAGTTGGCTAGGTACAGGACAGCAGATAGTGCAGCCAGTGACAGATAGAACTGGCTGTGGAGATCCCCTTTAATATCCAGCACATCTGATGGGCTGTCGATGAGTCCCAGCTTAGTTTAGCTTCATTAGGGAGGATAAAGGAGGTGTACCCTTCTCGGGCATCAGTGCAATAGATGCAGTTGGTGAGAGGAGAGCTCAGGGTGTTGCGACAGGTAGGTGTGCTCAGTGGGACTACAGGTCCCAGGAAAACCACACTTCTTTAAAAAATAATTTTGTAAAACAGTGGAAAAAAACCACAAAAATTACATGTTGCCCTCTTGTGCAGGTAAACCATTTGGCTCAGGTTGAGGATACTGGGACACCAGCTGGTCAGGAAGCCATTGCGCTGGGGTCAAGGTTACTGACAGCACTGAGTCCAAGAGGTTCTGCTGTGTTTAGGAGTTCTGAAGCCTGGCTGGTGTGGGACTCTGCTGGGATGAGGACCACAGAACCCCAGGATCCCAGGTGATGGGATGGAGAGGCTAGAACCTTAGCTGACCACGTGCTCCTTGCTGCTGACATTGGGAGCACTGAATATCAGAATTTGGATTAATGCTTTAGGACGTGGAAGCAGCTGGCCAGAACAGCATGCAGTCCCCACCTCTAGTTGCCTCTGAGAGGGTAGTGGAACCACTCCTGTCCTTCTGGTGAAGGTGCCCCACAGGGCTGTTGAAGAGGGTGTTCCAGGATTTAGATCCAGCAACGATGAAGGTGTGGTGGTAGGATGGTGTGTGAGGGGAACCCCGAGTGGAATGGGCCACCCTGGCCAGGTCTGTGATTCACTCTCAAGGGAGAGAAAGCCAGGATAAGGAAACGATTAACCCTGGCACTGGGTGATCTGGCCAGGTCTGTTATTCACCCCAAATGGAGTGAGTGACGTGGCAGGTGACAATAACCCCAGAAGCACTATGATTGATTGCTGGAGGAAGTATAAAGGTCTGTGACTGACCCTTCACCACCCCCCACCCCCCAATGAGGAGCAAATCACCCAGGGCAACATACAAGTCCAAAAAGACGTATGGGTTGGTAGGTTAACATGGGTGTAATTGGGCCAGAAGGGCCTGTTACCATGCTGTATAAATAAAGTTTAAAGTGACCTGTGGAGTGTGGAGGTCACCCTGGTCAGTGGTTCTGTCATTTCCTCATGAAGCAGGCTGATTGTGGAACGGTTTGTATCTGACTTCACCAAGCGAGCAAGTGAAGCTAGGAGCGTCCAGAATTGATTCTGAATGCAGTGAGTGAGTTCAACAGGATTATTAAATCTGGACAGAGTCGAGTGATCCTCAGACAGACCAAGATTAACCCCAGAGTGAGTGATCTGCGAAGAACTGTGATTAATTCCAGAGTGAGTAACCCCAGGAAGGATCGTGATTAATCCCAGTGTCAGTGATCTGCGTAGAACCGTGACTAATCCCACGGTGACTAGTCCCAGGAATATCAGAGTCGGAGTGTGTGCAGATATGCTGGGGAAGGAGGGTCCGTAAGAGGGACTGGCATTCAGCATTCTATCTCAGCTGGGGGAGAGAGGGAAGGGGCTGCCAGTACTCGCCCATGAGAACTTCCCTTGCCCATGCCACCCTTGGATTGGATGGAGCAAGCAACTGCAGGGAGCCCGTGACTGAGCCCGGCTGGAGACAGATGAACCAGCAGGACTCGAGACCAGCAGGGAAGGCCAGTTCAGCCAACGGCTGGTGGGAAGGAGCCAACCTTCTCAGCCTCCCATCCTCAGATGCAAGCATTATTGGGCCTCCACAGAAACTGCCACTGGACTGCTCCGTGCTCTAGCGGTATCGACCACGATAAAAACGGGGTGCAGTTACCTGCTTCTCCCCGGAGAGCCTTCTCCACGGCCACCCCCCTCTCCTCCAGCTGCCGCTGCTTCTCCTCCACCTGCTCCAGCTGCCGCTGAATGATCTGTGGGAGCAAAGGAGTTCATTCAGGTCTGTCAACGGGGCAGTGCAGTGGGAGACCATTCCCGGTGAGAGCAGGGAGCAGTGCACAAGAGCCAATGGTGCCCAGAGGAAGAGTCACAGCCAACCTGTTAGCCCCTCTGGCAGTGAACCATAGGACCCATTCTCCCTCTGGCAGTGAACCACAGGACCCATTCTCCCTCTGGCAGTGAACCATAGCACCCATTCTCCCTCTGGCAGTGAACTATAGGACCCATTCTCCCTCTGGCAGTGAACCATAGGACCCATTCTCCCTCTGGCAGTGAACGCCAGAACCTGTTTCCCCCTGTGGGCATTGAACTGTAGAAGCTGATGTCCCCTCTGGGCAGTGATCATTAGAACACATTATCCCCTCTGGGCAGTGATCATTAGAACACATTATCCACCCTGGGCAGTGATCATTAGAACACATTATCCCCTCTGGGCAGTGACCATTAGAACACATTATCCCCCCTGGGCAGTGACCATTAGAACACATTATCCCCCCGGGCAGTGACCATTAGAACACATTATCCCCCCTGGGCAGTGACCATTAGAACACATTATCCCCCCGGGCAGTGACCATTAGAACACATTATCCCCCCCTGGGCAGTGACCATTAGAACACATTATCCCCCCTGGGCAGTGACCATTAGAACACATTACCCCTCAGTGCAAGGCTCCATCGAACTCCTGTATGGTTGTACTCTTCACGTCCGTGTACTACATCTACTATAGATATACTATATACTATAGTACACTTTAACTTGTGGAACCCAGTGTAATATAGAAATGGTTGTCCCTTACAGGCAGTGTACCTTAGTACTTGCTGTCTTAACATGACAGCGTACATAACCCACAATACTTCATGGCAGTGTACCATAGGAACTGCTATCTACTCTGAGATCATACCACTGGCTCTTAACCCTTAAGGCAGTCTAGCAGGAAAACCTGTTACACCCTATTACACAAAGTGGTGCACTTTAGATCCTGTTACACCCTCAGGGCAGTATATTGTAGAACACATTGCCCTCCTTGGGCAGCATATGATAGGAGCCATTACCCCCTCTGGGTAGTGTGGGACAGATCCTGTGAATCTCTCAGGACAGTACACACGAGAACCCATTACTCGCTTAAGGCAGTGCATTAACCCCTCAGAGCAGGGGGGACTGTAGGCAGGGTGGGGGTGTAAGGAGGCCTCGGGGTGGGGGTGGGGGTAATGAATAAGCTAAGTGAACAGGCAAGAACATAGCAGCTGGAATATAATGTGGAGAAATTTGAAGTTATCTATAGTGAACATCACAGAAGAACAGAGCAATTGTTAAACGTTGAGAGAACCAATATTCAAAAGGATGTGTTTGTATGGAAGTCACCGAAAACCAACATGCAGGTGCAACAAACATTCAGAAAGGGAAAAGGTACGTTCACCTTTATTATGAGAGGATTTGGGTGCAGAAGTAAGAAAGTCATGGTGCAGTTGTATAACACCACCTCTGGAGTATTGTGTGCAGTTTGCTCTCCTTACCTAAGTAAACACATCCTGACTACAGAGAGAGAGACAGAGCAGCAAAGGTTTACTAGATTGTTTCCAGGGATGGAATGTTTGCTATACAAGGAGAAGTTAAGTAGGCTGGACCTGTATTCTCCAGAGTTCAGGGGAATAAGAGGTGAAATTATTGAAATTCTCCAGGCTGGATGCAGTGAGGATGTTTCCCCAGATGAAGAATCTGGAAGCAGGATCTCAGTTTCAGACTAAGGGGCAGGCTGAGAAAGGAGAAATTTCCTCACACAGAGGGTAGTGCATCTAGATAGAGTCCTCTGCTCTGGAGGGCTGCAGAGGCTCAGTCATTGAGTTCATTCAGAATGGAGATCGGTAGATTTCTGGAATATTAAGGGAATCCAGGGATATGGGGACAGTACAGGAAAATGGTGCAATGGTAGAAAATCAACCGTGATCCTGATGAATTGTGGAGCAGGCTCGAGAGGGCAAATGCTAGATAGATAGATATTTATTTATTAGTCATGTCCATCAAAACACACAGTGAAATGCATCTTTTGCGTAGAGTGCTCTGGGGGGCAGCCCGCAAGTGTTGCCACGCTTCCAGCACCAACATAGCACGCCCATAGCTCCTAACCCGTACATCTTTGGAATGTGGGAGGAAACCGGAGCACCCGGAGGAAACCCACACAGACACACGGGGAGGATGGCATACCCCTGCTTCCATCTCTTATGTTTTTATGAAAGAACCCATAACTGTCTCAGTGCAGTATGCTACAGAAACTGCCACCCCCTCAGTACAGCATGCGGTAGGGATGTTAACCTCGCTAAACTGTGTTCTGTAGAACCCAGTACGCTCTCAGGGTAGTGCACCAGAGATATTGTTACAAGTCCAGGGTAGGGAACTATAGAACCCTCGGAGCAGTACGTCACAGAACGTTACCCCTTCAGCGACCTGCATGCTAGAACCTTCAAGGCACTGTCACCACTCCCCTGCTGCTCCACCCCACAACAGTGTACTACAAACTGTTCACCCTTCGGGTGTACCTTTGTACCTTAACCCTGTTTCTTGACATCATGTGAATGAATTGAATTGGTTGGAGACTGACTGTGATTATGGGGATCTCAGGATGAAACCGAGATGCAGAGGCCTGGGAAGCTTTTAGGGTTCAACAGCAAAGAACTATAGTAGTGTAGCGGTTAGCGCAACACTATTACAGCGCCAGCGACTTTGGTTCAGTTCCGGCAGCTGTCCGTAAGGAGCTTGTACGTTCTTCCCGCGTCTGCATGGGTTTCCTCTGGGTGCTCCGGTTTCCTCCCACATTCCAAAGACGTACGGGTTAGGAAGTTGTGGGCGTGCTGTGTTGGCACCGGAAGCGTGGAGACACTTGCGGGCTGCCCCCAGAACACTCTACGCAAAAGATACATTTCACTGTGTGTTTTTCGATGTACATGTGACTGATAGATATATTCGAAAGGGAAGAAAGACAGAAGGTGGGGAACTATAGGCAAGTCAGTTGGACATCTGTTGTTGGCAAGATGCTCGAGTCAATAATCAAAGTGGAAATAACTAATCATTTAGGAAAGCTGAATATAATCAAACCTATTTAAAATAGTTTAATGAAAGTTAAATTATGTTTGACAAATTTGCTCAAATTCTTTGCAGATGTGACAGCGATGTGATAAGGGGGAATCTGTAGATGTAGTGTATTTACATTTCCAAAGGGCATTTGACAAGGTGCCACACAAGAACCCAAAGTACTGGAGGAAGTGTGTTAACATGGATAGAAATCTGTCACATAGAAAACAGTGTTGGAATAAATGGGTCCTTTTCAGGCTGGAGGGATGTAACTAGTGGAGTTCACTGGGGATCAGTTCTTGGCCCTCAGTTGTTTACTATTTAGATTAACGATCTGGAGGAAGGAATGAATTATAATGTTTCCCAGTTTGCCGATGATATGAACAGAGGTGAAAGGACCTGTTGGGATGAGGCACTGTGATTCTGCAATGGGATTCAGAAAGAGTCAGTGATTGGGAGAAAACCTGGTAAGAGGAGTTCAATGTGGGGAAGTGTGAGGTCATACACTTCAGAAAGAGGAATCAAAAGGCAGGTTATCGAAACGAAGAGAGATTGTGAGTGAACTTTAGAGGGATCTAGGTGTTCCAGTGCATGAATCACAAAACATTAACCGCCAGATCCAACAAGTAGCTAAGAAGTCAAAAGGTATGTTGGCTTATAAGAATAGAGAGGTTTTGTTATAATTGTACAGGGTGTTGGTGAGGCCACACCTGGAGTACTGTGCATTGTTTTGGTCCCTTTACCTAAAAAAGGGTATTGCAGCATCAGAGGCTGTCTGAAGGAGGTTCACCAGGCTAATTCCCAGGATGAGAGAGCTGTTATTTCAAGACAGTTTGGAGTCCGTATTCCCTGGAGTTACAAAGAACGAGAGTGATCTTATTCAAGCGTACAAGTTCCTAAGGGGGCTTGATAATGTAGATGTTTTCATGAGTGGGAGGGTCATGAACAAGGGGAGATAGTTACAAAATAAAGGGGCAGTCATTTAAAACTGAGGTGGGTAGAATTGTCCTCTGTCAGAGGGCAGTGAATCTCTGGAATTCTTTGCCTCCAAAATGGTGAGAGATAAATGTTTGAAAGACGAGGAATTGAGGGTAATGGGGAACTGGCACAGAAGAGCTGAAGACAGGAACGATCAGCCATGATCACACTGAATGGTGGGGAAGGTTTGAAGGGCTGAGGGGCCTCCTCCAGATCCCATTTTCTTGTATTCACTGCTACCATAGGGCTGTATAGCATAGAACCCATAGCCCTCCAAGGCTGCATGCCATAAATTGTAACCCTGTTATTGGCAGGGACCCACGGTACCCGTACCCCGTCGGGGCAGCGACCCACGGCACCCGTACCCCGTCGGGGCAGCGACCCACGGCACCCTTACCCCGTCGGGGCAGCGTCCTATGGTACCCGTACCCCTTCATTGCCAGTGTACCACAGAACCCATCACCCCATCAGAGCTGGTTACTATAGAACCTGCTACCATCTCAAGGCAGTGTACTATAAAACATTACCCACTGAGGTACCAGAGAACACTACCACTTCAGGGCAGTGTACCAAGGAATCTGTTGCCAACACCCACTCTCCACCATCCCTCATGACTCTGCACCATAGAACCTGCTTCCCTTCAAGGCAGTGTGCCATTGAACATGAGGCTGTCAGGCCAGTGTATCAGAAAACCCTACTCCCCGACGGTGATACATTCCTTGTGACTTCCTTGGGGCAGTGCACCGTGGATCCTGTTAACCTCCAAGGGCAGTGTGCTGTAGAAGTCAATACTCCTTTCACCCTCTAAGGGCAATGTACCATTCATTCCTTTACCACCTCAGGACAGTGTATCATTGAACTCACTTCTCCCTCATGTCAGTGTGCCATCAAAATAGTTACCCTCAGAGTCCCACCCACCCCTCCCCCTCAGTATCCCATGTCCACATGGGAAGTGGGACGTGAAGTTTGTAGTTCAGACATCTGTGACGTGTTTTGCATGTAATAAATGCAAACGGAGGCGGGTTTCCTGAAACAGGGAGACAAGATGGAGGAGGTGGTGGATTGGTCTGTGAAGACCACCTGGATTTTACCTGGCACACCAATGGCACGAAGGAATGGATTCTGCCTCTGCCCAGTCATTTGGGGTTATTGGCTTTGCTTCCTGTACAGAATTTCTCTTCCATGTTAGTCATGCTAATGGGATGTGCCAGTCCATCAGTTACCAACCTGTGCTCTGTGTAGCCTCTTCAGTTCTTCCTGCTTGGCCTGTCTCCGAGCTGCCTTTTGCACCCTCCGAGTCAGCTTAGAGTTGAGTTCCTCCTCAGTGTAGGGCTTCTGAAAGGAGAAAGGGCAGTCTTTACTTTTGCTTAACACAAGTGTCCTTCCCAGCGAAGCAAGGCACAAACAACAGGAGCGATCAGCGCACTCAGCATTGCTAATGGATATGGTTTCAGAGGATCACACTGGACCTACAGCCACTGTTAAATCACACTACTGGATCTGCTGTGGGGTGGATTACAGAAAACACAAATCTACTGGATTCATTGGAAGACAGACACATTGACAAAGCAAACTACTGGATCCATGGAGACACAAACAAAAAGGACCTGGATCTACTTGCAGAGAGCCCACAGAGAGAAAATCAGCGGGCGCACTGATCGAATCAACTTCACAATACCTGGAGAACACCAAGTCAAGACACAGGGAAATCTAATTCACTACAGTGTGACTAGTAATGCTCGGGTCGATTCATCCATTGTTTCTTTATATTATGAAACAAGGCAATGAAAGACCTTTGTCATATTTCAGTTGTTACTTCCTTAATGTCTTGTGCCAATAGCTCTACAACAGTAGGGGCAAACTAAAAAACTCTTTTAATCTTAATACACCTCAGTAAGATCACCTATAATTTTCCATACACAAAGATAACTAGCAACCACAGATAGTCAAGTGCCTGTTCACTCTTCTTTTCCGTCATGGATAATCGGGAAGCCCAGCTAAATGCAGTAGAAAGAGAATGTAAGGTGAGAAGGGAAGAGTTTAAGAGATGTGCAGGGGAAGTTTTTCTTTTTACACAGAGGGTGGTGAGTGCCTGGAACAGGCTGCCAGGGGTGGTGGTGGAAGCAGATACGATGGTGGCATTTAAGAGTTTAAGAGGTGTTTAGACAAACACATGAATGTGCAAGGAATGGAAGGATATGGATCATGTACAGGCAGTTTAATTTGGCATCATGTTCAACACGGATATTGTGGGCTAAGGAGCCTGTTCCTGTGCTGTACTGTTCTATGTAAAATTGGAGCAATGGGAAAATTGTTGGACTGTGCCCACTTAAACCTGCAAGTCCCCATTAACAATGGCACTATGTGGACAAACGGGAAGAATTTTATTCTCTGCAGTTTCCTGTACGCCATTATTTCCCAGGCCACTGTTAAATGACTTCATTTAATGAATACAAGCGCCATGAATGAGCAAGAGCAAAGAGGAAGGAAACAGAGCATATGGTAGTTGTTTACAGTGTGAACCAGGCTGGTTACGGTTATGGCACAGAAGTGTAGCGGTTAGTGTAATGCTATTACAGCGCCAGAGACTTGGGTTCAATTCCGGCTGCTGTCTGTAAGGAGTTTGTATGTTCTCCCCGTGTCTGTGTGGGTTTCCTCCCACATTCCAAAGATGTACGGGTTAGGAGCTGTGGGCATGTTATGTTGGCGCTGGAAGAGTGGCAACACTTGCGGGCTGCCCCCAGCACATTCTCAGTAACGCAAAAAGATGCATTTCACTGTGTGTTTCGATGTACATGTGACTAATAAAGAAATATTTTTTACACACACACACACACACACACACACAGAGGAAGTTCAAGGGAAGTAAAAAAGGAAATGCAAGGCACAGGTAATGACTGGCAGCATACTTAAAAGGGAATCGAGAAATATTCCATAGGCTTGTGGCTGGAGGTGGGTCATAAGGGGGAGGTGGCACTGGTCAAAGATCAAAAACGAAGTTTACTAATGGATGCAGGGGGCGTGGCTGAGGTACTGACTGAGAACTTTACATCAGAGTTTACCAAGGAAAAATATGTTGCTGAGGTCAGGCAAAGAAAGATGCTATTGAAATTCTGGATGGGCTAAAAAATGATAACAAGGAGGTAATGGAAAGGCTAGGTGAAATTGGATAAATTGAGACATGAAACTGTTGAACATAAAAATAGGAGCAGGAGGAGGCCATCTGGCCCATCGAGCCTGCTCCGCCATTCAATAAGATCATGGCTGATCTGGCCGTGGACTCAGCTCCGCGTACCTGCCTTTTCCCCATTACCCTTAATTCCCCTACTCTGCAAAAATCTATCTGTGTCTTAAATATATTTAATGAGGTAGCCTCTACTGCTTCCCTGGGCAGAGAATTCCACAGATTCACTGCTCTCTGAGAAAAGCAGTTCCTCCTCATCTCCGTCCCAAATCTACTCCCCGAATCTTGAGGCCATGTCCCCTAGTTCTAGTCTCACCTACCCGTGGAAACAACCCTCCTGCCTCTATCTTATCTATCCCTTTCAGAATTTTATATGTTTCTATAAGATCCCCTCTCATTCTTCTGAATTCCAGCGAGTATAGTCCCAGGCGAATCAATCCCTCCTCATAGGCTAACCCCCTCATCTCCAGAACCAACCTGGTGAACCTTCTCTGCACCACCTCCAAAGCCAGTATATCTTTCCTCAAGTAAGGAGACCAGAACTGCACGCAGTACTCCAGGTGCGGCCTCACCAGTACCCTGTACAGTTGCAGCATAACCTCCCTGCTCTTAAGTTCAATCCCTTCAGCAATGAAGGCCAACATTCCATTTGCCTTCTTGATAACCTGTTGCTCCTGCAAACCAACCTTTTGCAACTCAAGCACGAGCACTCCCAAGTCCCTCTGCACAACAGCATGCTGCAATTTTTCACCATTTAAGTAATAATCTGATCTTTCATTTTTCCTTCCAAAGTGGATGACCTCACATTTACCAACATTGTACTCCATCTGCCAGACCTTTCACCATTCACTTAACCTATCTACATCTCTCTGCAGACTCTCCACATCCTCTGCACAATTTGCTTTTCTACTCAATTTAGTTTCATCAGCAAACTTAGATACACTACACCTGGTCCCCTCTTCCAAATCATTAATGTATATGTTGTGGGCCCAGCACCAACCCCTGCGGCACCCCGCTCACCACTGAGTGCCAACTAGAGAAATACCCATTTATCCCAACTCTCTGCCTTTAATTGGTTAATCAATCCTCTATCCATGCTAATACATTACTCCTAACTCCATGCATCCTTATCTTATGGATAAGTCTTTTACACACACCTTATTGTATGCCTTCTGGAAATCCAAGTATACAACCTGTTCCCCTCGATCCAGTGTTCATTATACCCTCAAAGTTTGTCAAACAAGAGCTACCCTTCCTGAATCCATGCTGTGTCTGCCTGATGGAACCACTTCCATCCAGATGTCTTGCTATTTCTTCCTTAATGATAGCTTCAAGCATTTTCCCAACTACAGATGTTAAGCTAACTGGCCTATACAGTAACTAAGCTAACAGTTACCTGCCTTTTGCCTAAATCCTTTTTTAAACAGCGGCGTGACATTCACTGTCTTCCAATCCATTAGGGCCTGCCCAGAGTCCAGAGAATTTTGGTAAATTATCACAAACGCCTCTACTATAACTTCCGCCATTTTTTTCAGTACCCTGGCATGCATCCTATCAGGACCAGGGGACTTATCTACCTTTAGGGCTCACTAGTTTGCTCATCACTACCTCTTTAGTGACAGCAACTGTATCGAGGTCCTCACCTCCCATTGCATCCATAACATCTCTCTTTGGCATGTTAGATTGTCAGCCACCATGAAGACTGACACAAAATAGTCGTTCAAGACCTCAGACATTTCTGCATTACCCAATATTAATTCCCCCCTTCTCATTTTCCAAGGGACCTACGGTCACTTTAGCCACCCTTTTCTGCTTTATATAATTATAAAAAAAGTTACTATCTGTTTTTATATTTAGTGCTAGTTTACTTTCATAATCTATCTTCCCTTTTCTTATTGCTTGCTTAGTGGCTCTTTGTTGCTTTCTAAAGTTTTCCCAATCTTCCAGTCTCCCACTACTCTTGGCAACTTTGTATGCATGAGCTTTTAGGTTGATGCCTTCTTTATTTCCTTAATTATCCAAGGCTGGCTCTCCCCACCCTTACTGTCCTTGCTTTTAACTGGAATATACTTTTGTTGAGTACTGTGAAAAATCTTTTTGAAAGTCTCTCACTGTTCCTCAACTGTCCCACCATATAAGCCTGTGTTCCCAGTCTGTTCTAGCCAACTCCTCTCTCATCCCGTTGTACTCTCCCTTGTTTAGGCATAGTATGCTGGTTTTAGATCGAACTATTGCACCCCCCATCTCTATGAGAAATTCAATCATACTATGATCACTCTTTCCAAGAGGATCCCTAACTATAAGATCATTAATTTTACCGGTCTCATTGCACAGGACCAGATCTAAGATAGCATTTTCCCTTATAGGTTCACTAACATGCTGGAATCTGGAGCAACAAACAATCTGAGGAACTCAGCAGGTTGAGCAGCATCTGTGGGGGCGGAAAGGAATTGTCGATACTTTGGGTCTAAACCTTACATCAGGATGGGTGGTGGATAAATCACCTGGTACAGATGGAATGCATCCTACATTGCTTAGGAAAGTAATGAAGAATGCAGAAACCTTAGCTGTAATCTTCCTAACATCCACCGGTTTGGGGGTGCTACCTGAGGAGTGGACGTTGCACCCCTTATTCAAAGAAGGGTGTAGGGATAAATCCAGTAACTACAAATCAGTTAATTTAACTTCGCTGGTGGGAAAAGTTAAAAAAACAATAATCAGGGTCAAAATTATCAGTCTTTTGCCTGTGTGGATTGATTAGGGAAGCCAGCATAGATCTGTTAAAGGCAAATCATTTCTAACTCGACCAAGTTTTATTCTGAAGTAACAAATGGTTGCTGAGAAAAGTGTGGTTGATGCGATATATATGGCCTTCCACAAGGCATTTGTAAGGTGCCACATAATAGGTTTGTCATCAGTATTAAAGGGCAAGGCAATAAAAGAGGCTGCAACAGTATGGATGGAAAATTGGCAAATGGAGTAGTAGTGAAAGGTTGTTTCTCCACACTGGAGGGAAGTGTAGAGGGGAGTTTGCCAGCAGTCGGTATTAGAACTGCCTGCTTTTATTTATCTATATTAATGACTTGGTTGCACGGAACAATTTCAGGTTTGCAGTTGACACAGAACCTGGAGACGTGATGAATTGTGGAGGGTTCTGTAACAGACTGGAAAGGGAGGCAGGCAGGCTGGCAGAATGGCCGGACGGGTGGCGGATGAAATGCCGTGCTGGGAAATGTGAAGTCTCACATTTTGTCGGGAGGATGAGAAGAGAGAATGTAAACTTGAGGGCACTTCTATAAACATGGGCATGGCCACAGCCGGGGTAGTTTATCCAGTCTGAGATTCAATAAAATGTTTCCAGGGAGAAGGGATTTCAGTTCTGTAAACGGACTGGAGAAGCTGGGGTTATCCCCCTCAGAACAGAGGAGGTGGTGAGGGGATCTGATAGAAGTATTCAGCATTGTGAAAGTTATAGACAGGGCAGGTGGGCAGGAATTCTTCCCACTGGCAGAGGGGTCAAGAACTGGGGACACTTTGGTAAAAGAAGCAAACGTGACACGAGGAGAAGTCATTGTCCACATCGAGTGTTGAGTCTGGAAATGCACTGCCAGAGGCAGTGGTGGAGGCAAGTTCAATTTTAGCGTTCAAAAGGCAGCTGGAAGTATCGGAAAGGAGAGAATTTGTCGGGAAGGGGCAGCGGACTGGGACCAGCTGGACTGTTCTTACATCAGTCGATATGGACTCGATGGGCTGAAAGGCCCCCTTCCGTGCTATACCCATTCTGTGAATCAGAGCCACTGGGTAACTCCAGTGGGAAGATGAGGACGATGCTGGCATGAGAAAAAGGCAAGGGCTAAAGAAACCAGCAGCAACTCCTTCCAAAGGCAAATGAGTAAAGATCGTGAGAGCGCAGGAAGGCAGTGTGCCAGGTGTTGGAGAACTAGAGGTGTTCACTGATGTCTTTACAGCTCTGATTAGTTGATGCCATGAACTCGACTGGATTAACCAGTTCATACCATCAATGAATTTTATTGAATTCATGTATTAATACCATCAGTGAAGGCTTGGTACAGCAACTGCTCTGCCCAGGACCGCAAGAAACTGCAGAGAGTTGTAGACACAGCCCAGCGCATCACGGAAACCAGCCTCCCGTCCATGGTCTCTGTCTATACCTCTCGCTGCCTTGGTGAAGCAGCCAGCATAATCAAAGGCCCCACCCACCCGGGTCATTCTCTCTTCTCCCCTCTCCCATCAGGCAGAAGATACAGGAGCCTGAGGGCACGTATCACCAGGCCCAAGGACAGCTTCTATCCCACGGTGATAAGACTATTGAACGGTTCCCTTATACAATGAGATGGACTCTGACCTCATGATCTACCTTGTTGTGACCTTGCACCTTATTGCACTGCACTTCCTCTGTAGCTGTGACACTTTGTACTGTTATTGGTTTTACCTGTACTACCTCAATGCACTGTGTAATGAATTGACCTGTACAAACGGTATGCAAGACAAGTTTTTCACTGTACCTTGGTACAAGTGACAATAGTAAACTAATAATCAGTTGTTAACTCACGGTGATGGCATTGCAATAGGAAATGAGGTGACTTACTTTTAGTGAAGTGCAAAGATAATTAAATAGTAATGACAAAAAGTAAATGAATAACTAATGTGGTTAACGAATGGGATTAAACCAAATATAGACATGTATTTCAGTATCAGCTTCACATGTGACGATGTTCCACAGTGAAGAACTAGGAAATAAATGGAAGTGTAGCCGTTGTTCCAATGACAGGACTGCTTGCAACACCTTGGAGCTGAGTTACACAAAGGGATTAACTGATAGGGACTAAATTGTTGCTTTGACAAACATGTTGATGGAATGGAGGTGTAAGGACAGGTGGATGGTACAATACCTGAACCTCACAACTGAGGGGCCTGGGAAGGACGGGAAATTAAACTGTTGTCACGCCCAGTCCTTGAACGCATTGAAATGCCCATCTCCCTCCAGAAATTACTCTCCCCCCCACCTGCACTGACTAAATCTCCTGACTCTGCCCCACACCGGATGAAACCACCCTCTCCCCCTTCCCAATTGACACTACTGCCGTCCACACACCCTTTAACCCATCCCATTCATCAACTGGAAGTGCTCTCGTTCCCGCACCGCTGGAGGAAACCACTTGGTTCAACAGTGTTGACTGCAGTACAGCCATTCAGTGTCAGTGTACAGCACTCTACCTTGAACGTGTATGATCTCCTGAATGCCAGAGCATGAGGAACATAGACAGTCTCAAAGTGGGAGAAAAATAAAACAGCTTAGAAAGGAACAGATTGAGAACAGAGCACAGTAACAAAGACAAACCGTCTGCACAATGATGTAGAAGAACAAACCACACTGTGTCTTCAAACTCATGCTCACCTACCAAGCAATCCTAATGTATCTTCACGCTCACCAACCAATCCCACCATAACTTCACCATCACCAAGCAATTGTACTGTATCCTCCTCACATTCACTAAATGACCGCACTGTGGCTCAGGCTTACCAACCAACCAATCCCAACGTGTCCTCATGCTCACCGACCAATCACACCATGTCCTCGTGCTCACCGACCAATCACATGGTGTCCTCAAGCTCACAAGCAAACTGCAATGTGTCAGCACACTCACCAACCAATCCCAATATGTCCTCATCAATCAATCACCAATCCCAAATCGTCATCCATCGAGTTCAACAACCAATCACAGTGTGGCCTCACACTCACCAACCATCAACACTTTATTCTCAAGTTTGGGCTCCAATACACTTGGAGCCCTGCACACATACACGGATCCCCTTCCTTTGTCCTCTTACACCCCTCCTCCCATTTACACGACTCCTTATACATACTTGAACCTGTTTACCTGCACTCCATCACCCCCCCCCCCCCCCCCCATAGACACTTGAACCGCTGTATACCTGTACACTTGAACCCTGCGTAGTTGGGCGCTGGACCTCTTTATCCCTGTTAACCTGAGCACATCCATCCCTGTAGGCTTCACTTCCCTAATGCTGAAGACATGGATTCACGTAGACATGGACCCTTCATTCCCCTTAGCTCTGTACAATTGGACCCAAGTACACTGAGATACTTCTACCCATGTATACATCCATCACAGTGCACTTCCTTGGACTCTTTTACCTGCACACTTGGACCCCTTTCCCTTGGTGCACTTGAACCGCAGTACATTTGGACCCCTATTCCGCTGTAAACCTAATTCTATCCTTGGTCTTGGGACTCTTTATCTCCCTACCTGAGGCCCTTCCACCCTTCTACACTTGGGCCCTGGCCTGCCTGTCCACTCGAACCCATCTATCCCAGAGCAGTTGGGCTTCTCTAACCCAACACACCTGAATCCCTGTACCCTTCTAACCCTTTACATCCAAAGCAATCCTGAACGTTAATTCAAACCCAATCACGGTACCACGCCCAACCTTCATCCCATTTATAATCCCAATCCTAATCCCGATCACAATCATGCTCTTAACCCTACTGCTAACCTCCTTTGAAGACAGTCCTTGGCCACCTTCACTGGTTGCTTACTAGGTGAGCTCCCCAACTAACCTGTTTCTCCCTAACACATCTACTGGATTCCACCCCAGCTTGACTGGCCCAGCCTAGCTCAGCACAGATACTTTGGACACACATGCCACACAGCTCACTCACACACACACACACACACACACACACACACACACACACAAGTGTCTAAGTACCTCTCGCCTGGAGCGCTGTGAGGTCCTATCAAGTATGTCGTCACTGGACAAGTCCGAGTCCTCCGACAAACTCAGGTGTTGACGGAGTTGGAGTTCTGCAACAGACAACCACACGAGATCAGCGTCCCTGAAATTCATTGAACAGTGAAGGTGTCCACACATGGCCTGGGCACCCAGCCCCTTGGACTGATGGAACTAAAGGAGTTCATGTATATCTCATGCCCCTTGTACAGTGGAATACTTAATGTATATCCCACATCCCCAGACAATGTCCTAATACCCTTTACACCCCATACCCCCAGAGTAAGAGCCTTCATACAGCATTCTCCCACCCAAACCCCTAAGATCTACAGTGATAGTACCCAGAGAGACCCCATGTACATCACCACCCCCATAATGTGACAGTACCTGGAGAAGGCATCTGGAGATAGACCCCACCTCATTTCACACATAACACCCACACCTGGAGTACCTGGAGGAAGAGCCTAATACTGCCACCTCCTGCCCTGTACAGTAACAGTGACTGAGAAAGGACTCAAGTATACTTCTCCACCTCTCGCTCCCCACACAGTAATGCTGCACAAAGGCAGAGGATTGGAAGGCTGCGCTGTTATTTAAAAAGTGAAGGTGGGGGGGGGGGGGGGGGTGGTTATTAGCAGTGTATAATCAATAATTGTTAAACTATTGGAAAAATCAGCATGTTAAGGAAAGGATGGTCCAACTATTTCAATTGAAATTTTCAAAGATGGAGACAAGGAGGAGTCACTGAGGATGGAAATGCATTTGATGTATTTGCCACATCAGTAAACTTAATGCCCGTGGGGTTCAAGGGAGAGTGGTGCTGGATCCAAGGTTGGCTCAGTGGGAGAAGGCGAAGGGAAGCGGTCGACGGCTGTTTCTGCTGGGGTGTTGCAGAGTTCAGGAACAAGTCTTTGTTTTTTTTAATCTTTTTGCGCTGCAGGTCAATGATTTGGAGGGAAGGCGGGTGTGAAGGGGAACACGGTGTCACTGAGTCCCATGCAGTGAGACGCTGATGTCGGCACATTGGCAGATGGAGTTGGAGGCAGTGGGTTGAAGGGTGAAGGCACCGTGTTGGGGGCAGTGTTTGAGGGTGAGGGAGCGGTGTGTTGGGCCAGGCGCGGAACTTGTGTCCCTACCGACTGCGGTGCGCAAGATGTCAGTGCGTTTGGTGCCAGAGTTGACGGTGTTGCTGCCGGATGGCGAGCCGGGGCAGGCCTTCTCCTCCTTCTTCTTCCTGTCCTTCCTGTAACTGGAGAAGACAGACCTCCAGATGGACCTGGGCTTGGCCATCTCCTCGCTCAGGCTGCCCTCCGTCTTCGACTTCTTCTCCTTCTTGCTCTTCCGAGGCGAGAACAGCGAGGATCTCTTCTTGCTCTTGCTGGCTGAGCCGTCGGAGGAGGAGGCTGCCGAGCCCTCGTGGCTGTGAGCCGGTGTGGGCGCCGGCACCGGGCACGGCCACCGCTCTGCCGCCGCCTCCTGCTGCTGCTGGGCCCTGTGACCATTGGCCAAGCCGGCGGTGGAGGGCGGGCTGCTCGGCTCACGGGCGGGAGACCCTCCCACCGCCTCCATTTCTCTCATCTTCCTCAGCTCCTCGGCCATGGCGTCGCGCAGGGCCTGGCTCTTGACCGACTTCTCCCGGGCCCTCATCCTCTCCTTGGCCACCTCCTTGGCCTCAGGGGAGATCTGGGTCAGTGGCAGGCGCCGCTGCTGCTGCTTCCCGCTCACGGGCGGCGTGTCCCCGGCCTGGGTGAGGGGCAGCCTGCTGGGCTTCTCCTCCCGCTTGGCCGGGGTGTAGGGCCGCTCCTGCAGGCTGGCCTCGGGGGTCCCATCGTCGTAGGTGTCCTCCACGTCATCGGCAAAGGGGATCTCGTCGATGCTCTCGGCCAGTGACTTCCTCACGCTTGACGCCCGCTGGGCGGGCGGCAGGGCAGGGCCGCGCTCGGCCGGGTGCTCCTCGGGCACCCGGGGCTTCTGGCGGCGCAGGGTGGCGGGCTCCTCGCCAGCGGGGGGCGGTGGGGGTGGGCTGGAGGGAGGAGTCAGCATGGCCTCCGAGTCGTTGAGGCTCTCGCTGGCAGCCGTGCGGGTGTTGCTGAGGCTGCCGTTCAGGCCCAGCCCGGAGGTGCTGCTCAGGTCCCTGGAGCTCTTGGGGTCGGGCGCGGCGGACGGGCTTGGGGTGGGAGGCGGCTCCTCGGCCGTGGGCACCCCCGAGGGCGGCGGAGGGGTGGCCGAGTGCTCGTCAAACATCTCCTCCGGCGTGAAGGACTGAGGTGAGGCGGAGCCGGTGGTGGACAGCGTGAAGCTGGTCTCTGAGCCACTGGCCCGCTCCAGGGCACCGACTCCGAGACTCCTCCTCATCTCGGTGCTGCTCAGCCAGAACTCACCCACCGGATCCTGCCTGGCTGGCTTCTCTCCCCCCTGCGCAGGGGCAGGGCTGGCTGCCTTCCTCTCCCCGTCCCTGCTGGCCTCATTTACGGGAGTGGACGTTAGGACAGTGGGTACCGGCTGGGATTTCACCGGGGACTGCACGGCGATGGGGCTGGCGGCGCTGGGAGATGTTAGCGGCTGGCAGCAGATGGCTGCACTCTGGGCCGGAGGGGCGGCTGCTGGCTGAGATCTCACTGGCGAGCAGGGTGAAGGCATCACCGGCAAGGACAGGGGCTGCAGTCGGACTGGAGAGAGGTCGGGGAGTGAGCCGGGATTGTCTGGCAGCGGTTCAGCTCTCCTTTCGGAGCAATACGGTTTCACAGAGGAGTTGAGTTCATTGACCTGTTCAAGGGGAAAAGAAGTGAGACATTTTAAACTCGGATGGACAACAGACTAACTGCGAATGCACAGACACACAGCCAGAAATTGCCCCTTTCCTTTCCAATGAAGTGACCCAAGCTTCCGGACTGTACAAAGAAGAGGGTGGCAAGCTCAATGCAGCTATGGCACAGCACCGAGGAACCCTCTTCAGCTAGTTGGACACAGGCATGAATGGAGAGGCTGCATCCTCAGGAAGTCTGCAGTAAAGGGCTAACCAGCTGTCTTTCTGATTGAGTGCCCCACTGATGTTGAGTTATGGAGTCTCTGTGGGCTATTCAGATATTCTCCGCACAGCAGACATAATGTGTCACGTAGCTAGAGGAAAGACCCATACCTAACCAGATCACCCAAAGACCCATCCCAAACCAGATCTCCTAAACACTCATCCCTAACTAGATCTCCCAAAACCCCATACCTGGCCAGATCAGTCAAAGACCCATCCCAAACCAGATCATCCAGGAGCCCATTCTTAGCCAGATCACTCAAAGATCCATCCTAAACCGGATCATCCAGGGGCCCACTCCTGGCCAGATCACTCGAAGATCCATCCCAAACCATATCTCACAAACACCCATCCCTGGCTACACCCCAGAGACCCATTCCAAGTCACATCACCCAATGCCCACAAGTCTGTTCACTGTACCTCTGGTTGATCTCTCCTCGAGTTGACAGCAGGTATCTGAGGATTTGTGCTACTCCTTGAAAGCACTTGGTATGTTGGTATGTATCCATCTAAACACATCAGACAGATATCTATTTTAAAAAATGCTGTAACCTTACATCACTGTTCATTTGCTTCAGCTCCCCGATATTTAAATCCACCTGCAATCACTTGCTCTGTTTTCACCCAAAGTCTGTCAGAGGGTGGAGGTGGCCCACTTCCAGTCGAAGTGTGCAGATTGAGAGCCAGGGAAGAAAGAGTCATAGAGTAATACAGCGCAGAAACAGGCCCTTCAGCCCAACTCACTCATGCTGACCAAGATGTCTATCCAGGTTAGTTCCAATTGCCCACCTTTGGCCCATGTCCTTCTAAACCTTTCCTATCCATGTATTTTAAATGTTCTAAATGTACCCACCTCTACCAGTTCCTCTGGCAGCTCGTTCCACATACTCACCTCCCTCTGTGTGGAAAAACTTCCCCTCTCACCTTAAATGTATGTACTCTAGTTTTAGACTCCCCTACCCTGAGAATAAGACAGTGACCATCCACCCTATCTGTGTCCTCATGATTTTCTAAACCTCTATAAGGTCACCTCTCAATCTCCTTCGCTCCAGGGAAAACAGTCCCAGCCTATCCAGCCTCTCCTTGTAACTCAAGCCCTCCAGTCCTGGCAACATCCCTGTGAACCTTTTCTGCACCCTTTCCAGCTTAATGACGTCCTCCCTATAGCTGGGTGATCAGAACTACACACAATACTCCGAGTGTGGTCTCAATGACTTACACAGTTGCAATGTGATGTCCCAGCTCCTGTATTCATTGCCCTGAATGATGAAGACAAGCGAGCCAAACGCTTTCTTCACCACTCTGTGTCACCACTTTCAGGGAAGTATGTACCTGTACCCCTCAGTCTCTCTGCTCTACAGCACTCCCCAGGGCCTTGCCATCTACGGTGCAAGTCCTGTCCTGGTTTAACTGACTAAAATACAATACCTCGCACTTGTCCGAGTTAAATCCCATCGGCCATTCTTTGACCCACTTCCCTGGTTCATCTAGAACCTGCTGTGTTATTAGATAACCTTCTTTACTGTCCACTATACCATTAATTTCGATGTCATCCGCATCCTTACTAACCTGGCTAACAACAGTCATCCAAATCATTCATATAGATGACACACAACTGATCCCTGTGGGACACCTTTGGCACAGGCCTCCAATCTACATAACAACCCTCCACTACCAACCTTCCACCAAGCCAACGTTGCATCCAGTTGGCTAGCTCACCCTGGGTTCCATGTGATCTAAACTTCTGGCCCAGCCAACCATGCGGAAACTTGTCAAAGGCTTTGTGCAAGTCCACGTAGACATCCACTGCCCTGCCCTCATCAATTCTCTTGGTCACCTCTTCAAAAAAGCTCTATCGTGAGGCATGCTTTCCAACACAAATTCATGCTATCTCTAATCAGTCCTGATCAGAAAATGGCAGAGGAACAGGCGTGGAGATGAGAGAATGAGGTTGAAAGGAAAATGGGCAGGAATTGCAAAGGGACAAGAAAGAAGAGGCAAAAGGGAGAGATATTGCAAGGGAGAGAGAGAGGGGGGAAGAATGAGAGGGAATTGGAGATTATTAAAATGGAGACAGTGTGGCACAGTGGTGCGGCCAGTAGAGCCGCTGCCTCAGAGCGCCAGAGACCCGGGTTCACTCCTGACCTCCGGTGCTGCTTGTGTGGAGTTTGCACCTTCTCCCTGTGACCGTGTGGGTTTCCCCCGGGTGCTCTGGTTTCCTCCCACATCCCAAATATGGGTGGGTTGGTAGTTTAGTTGGCCACTGTAAATTGCCACAGAGCGTGTGGGTGAGGGGTAAGACTCCGGTGGGAGGGTGGCGAGTTGATGGGATTGTGGGGGTTGACATTAATAACATTAATATAGAATGAGTGTAAATGGGTGGATGATGGTCAACACAGACGCAGTGGGCCGTAGGGCCTGTTTCAGTGATGTATCTCTCTATGGCTCTAAAAACTGCAAAAGCTGGAAAGACACAGCAGTTCAGTCAACACCAATAGAGGGAAGACAAGTATTATCGATCATAGATGAGCAGATGAAAGGACAACAGGAGAGGAGAGAGAGTGTGACAAAATGAGAGAAAGCAGATGCTGGAATCTAGATGAAAAACACGATGACGCTGGAGGAACTCAGCAGGCCGGGCAGCATCCGTGGAGAAAAGCAGGCGGTCAACGTTTCGGGTCAGGCCCCTTCCTCAGGACTGAGGATAGGAAAAGGGGAAGCCCAATATATGGGAGGGGGGGAAAAGCTGAGCAGTGATAGGTGGACAAAAGAGGGGAGGCGGGGTGGGCACAGGGTGGTGATCGGTAGATGCAGGTAAGAGATAGTGATGGGCAGGTGCGGGGGAGGAGGGGAGAGCAGATCCACCGGGGGGTGGGTCAAAGGTAACAAAAAGGTAGAAAAAAGAGATAGGCTGGGAAAGGGAAGAAGAGAAGAAGCCTGGTGGTGGGGGGGGGGGGGGGGGGGGGGGTTGTGGGGAAGGGGGGGTGGGGATTACCTAAAGTGGGAGAATTCAATGTTCATGCCGTTAGGCTGCAAGGTTCGAAGACGGAAAATGAGGTGCTGTTCCTCCAGTTCGCGCTTGGAATTCTGGCAGTGGAGGAGGCCGAGGACGGACATATCAGTGACAGTGTGGGAGGGGGAGTTGAAGTGACTGGCAACGGGGAGGTGCAGATCGCGGTTACGGACGGAGCGCAGGTGTTCTGCGAAACGGGCACCCAGTCTGCGTTTGGTCTCACCGATGTAGAGGAGGCCACACCCGGAGCACCGAATGCAGTAGGTGATATTAAGGGAGGTGCAGCAGGTGAATCTCTGAAAGGACTGCTTTGGTCCCTGGATGGAGGTGGTGTCGGGGCAGGTGTTGCACCTATAGTGCGGGCAGTGGAAAGTTCCCGGAATGGGAGCGGGATGAGTGAGGTGGGAGGAGAGGACTAGGAAGTCGCGGAGTGGTCCCTGCGAAAGGCAGATCTTCACCTCCCCACCCCTTCTTTTTAGTTTTTTTTGAGTGCAGGCTCAGATTTTTGTTCCCATTCAGTCTCGCTTTTGCCGTCGGACTAGTTGAAATCCTGGTTGTGCCCTAGCTTACGCATCAGCCAGAGAGTGGTGATTCTGTGGAATCCTTTGCCACAGAGGGCTGTGGAGGCCAAGTCACTGGGTGTATTGAAGGCAGAGATTGATAGGATCTTGACTGGTAAGGGGGTTAAGGTGGGAGAATGGGGTTAAAAAAATGGCAGAGCAGACTCGATGGGCCGAATGGCCTAATTCTGCTCCTATATCGCGTGGTCTTATCACTTACCACTCCTGGCCTTGTGCATCAGTGGCCTCTGAATTTTCCACTGGATTGAATCAAAAAAACATTTCTCCTTGATCGGATAATCTTACATTGCCTTATCTTGCCCTAACCTTGGAACACCCTCCAGCTGCTTAACCCACAGATTTGTTGCTTGGATCTGGTTGATAGTGCACGTTCCCTAACTTGATCCCATAATTCACACTGAATGGCACAATGACCTATGTATAATTACGGAATTAAGTACAGTGCCACGGAGGCTTACCTGGACTTCTAACCTCACCGCAGGCCTCTTCCTTCTCTCGCACTAATTGCTCCAGCTCGTGCGTGTATGAAACCAAATGGTTCTCCGCCTCTGCATCAGATGCAATATCTGTCAGTCAACAAAAGGAAAATAAATCAGACAGGAGCAGCAGCATCACTGCGAGGAAAGTAGGGACCTGGGCCCAGGCGAGGATCACAGTGGGTGCACGTTAATGGGTATTACAATAGGGTGAACAGAAATTCACAAGGCTGTCCATCTATGTGATACCTTTGGTGACCATCGTGTTTTCAGCAGTACTTTGTAGACTAAAATGATTTCAACTGGATTGTCTGTTTTGTATTCTGATCATTATGGGATGATTGATGTGGGCACTGGGGGTAAATGCCCTGCTGCTCTTCATCATAGTGCCTGGTGACCTTTCATGTCCATCTAAGAGGGCAGGTGCTGCCTCCATTTAACACATGCTCCCACAGACAGAACCTCTGACAATGCAGCCTTCCCTCAGTTCTGCACTGGGAGTGCCAGCCTGGATTACATGGACAAATCTCTGGAGTGAACTGACAACCTCCCTCCTCACTGGTGTGAGTGCTACCAGCTCAGCTTTGTCTGACACCATGGGTGCTGACTTACAGTGGCTGGTTCGTGGCAAGAACGAGAGGCGAGGCCATGGATAAAAGGTTAAGTGTTTAGAAGAGGCATCTGGAAAAATGCTGTGGCACGGAGAGTTGTGAATCCCCAGGTTTCATGATTCAGGGGAAAGGCCCACGATTAACTTATGAATGAATAAAGCACCAGGGTTTCAAGACTATCGGGATGATTCGGACCCTCAGTGGTGGGGGGGGGGGGGGGGGGGGGGAAGGTTGACTCCAACTGGTTGCCAATGGGCTGATAACTGTCCTGTAACTGACATAGAACAATACAGCACAACACAGGCCCTTCGGCCCACAATGTTGTGCCGACCTTTAAACCTCACCTAAGACTATCTAACCCCTTCCTCCCACATATCCCTCTATTTTAAATTCCTCCATATGCTTATCTAGCAATCTCTTGAATTTGACCAATGTACCTGCCTCCACCACCACCCCAGGCAGCGCATTCCATGCCCCAACCACTCTCTGGGTAAAAAACTTCCCTCTAATATCTCCCTTGAACTTCCCACCCATTACTTTAAAGCCATGCCCTCTTGTATTGAGCATTGGTGCCCTGGGAAAGAGGCGCTGGCTGTCTACTCTATCTATTTCTCTTAATATTTTGTATACCTCCATCATGTCTCCCCTCATCCCCCTTCTCTCCAAAGAGTAAAGCCCTTAAGTCTCTCATCACAATCCATACTCTCTAAACCAGGTAACATCCTGGTAAATCTCCTCTGCACCCTTTCCAACGCTTCCACATCCTTCCTATAATGAGGCGACCAGAACTGCACACAGTACTCCAAGTGTGGCCTAACCAGAGCTTTGTAGAGCTGCATTATTACCTCGCAGCTCTTAAACTAGATCCCACGACTTATGAAAGCTAACATCCCATAAGCTTTCTTAACTACCCCATCCACCTGTGAGGCAACTTTCAGGGATCTGTGGATATGGACCCCCAGATCCCTCTGCTCCTCCACACTGCCCAGAATCCTGCCATTAACTTTGTACCTGCCTTGGGGTTTGTCCTTCCAAAGTGTACCACCTCACACTTCTCCAGATTGAACTCCATCCGCCACTTCTCAGCCCAGCTCTGCATCCTATCAATGTCCCTCTGCAATCCTCGACAATCCTCTACACTATCCACACCACCACCAACCTTTGTGTCATCTGTAAACTTGCCAACCCACCCTTCTACCCCCTCATCCAAGTCATTAATAAAATGACTTCTTTGAACTGGATGCAGGTCATTCAGAAGCCTCTTCTCCACGTCCAAGTTCAGCCTTGACACAATAGTTAATACCCATATCTTGCTGTTAAGGCGTCCCTAGGAAAGAATGGCTATGATATGATAGAATTTGAAATTAAGGTTAAAAGTCACGTAGTTCAGTCTGAAATCAGGGTTTACAATCTAGAGGGAAGAGATGGCTCGGGTAGGGTTGACGCAAATTCCAAGGAGGCGAAAGAAGACCAAACTAATCCAGAGCTCCCTGGATAACAAAAGACATGTAGACTTTGATAAAGCAGAAGGCTGTGTGTGACTGAGTACAAGGGTTGTAAATATCAAAAAGAAGCAAAGGAATCAGAGGGGAAGTGAAAATTAAAATGAGAAGCAGAGTGTATGAGAAAAGATCAGCTGTCAACATGTAAAAGGAAATCCAGAAGTGTGCTACAGACATATAAATAGTAAAAAGGGTAGTACATCTAGTGTATGTAGTACATTGAGCAGAGCCTTTTAAGGACAGAAATGGGAACTTGTAAATGGATGTTGAGGGCAGTGTTAAGGTACTAAATGAGTATTTTGCATCTGTCTTCACAGCAGAGGGTACTTCCAAAGAAACAGTGAAGGAGGAGATGAGTGACGCTGGATATATTTTAGATTTAGAGCACGGAGGTATCAGAAAACTTGGCTTTTCTCAAACTATATCATGTTTAAACAGAAGAAAATTAGGACTGGCACTGTGGATCCTTTGCTTAAATTTGAGGAAGTTTGGAGTCCATTCATTCAATATTTTCATATGATAATAGATCCCTTTTCAATAACCTTTGAACTTAGAGGAGCGGAGCTGACGACATAATAACGCTCTTTGCTTATCGAGAAATGTCAGTCCAGTTTTTTTTCTTCTGAAATTTATTTCTAGTTTGTTTCGTTATATTACTTACAATTTTTTTCAATTTTTTTAAATATAATAAATCTTTTTCTTTCTCGTTTTGATTTTTTTTGTAATATATTCGTTTACTAAGAAACCGTGGGGCTTAGAATATTTTTTTTTATTCTTTAACTATATATGTCATGATTGTCCTCCCGATCTCTTTGTATTATGTGTATGATTACCAATGTTATATGTATTATTCTGTATTAATTTGAAAATTAATAAGAAGATTGAAAAAGAAAGAAAACTTGGCTGAACGTATGGTTGTTAAGTCACCAGGACTAGAGGGGATGTATCTTTGGGATTCTGAAGGAAGTACAGAGAAAATGACAGGGCCACTGGATGTGATCTTCCAGTGTACTTTGGGTATGGGGGTGGTGTTAGAGTACTGGAGAGTAGCAAATGTTACTCTATGGTTCAAGAAAGGGAGTAAGGATAAGTCCAGTAACTACAGTCAGTTACCCTCACTGGTGGGAAAGCTCTTAGAAATATTGCAACTAACAATCTGCCAGAGGAACTCAGTGGGTCGAGCAGCTTCTGTGGGGGGGAAAGGAACTGTAGACACTTTGGGTCGAAACCCTGCATCCAGTCCTAATGCAGGGTTTTGACCTGAAACGTTGACAATTCCTTTCCCCCCACAGATGCTGCTCGACTTGCTGAGTTCCTCCAGCAGATTGTGTGTTGCTCCAGATCCCAGCACCTGCAGTCTCTTGTGTCCACTTAGAAACATCAATCTGGAAAAGGTTTAGTAGTAACTGAAGTAAACCAGCATGGACTTGTTAGGGGGAAATCACATCTAACCAATCTAATAGAGTTTCTTGATGAGAGCAAAGCAGTTGATGTGGTGTGCATGGACTTTCAGAAGGCTTTTGATGAGGTGCCCCATAACGGGCTTATCAGAAAGACCAAGAGATGTCATATATAAAAGGGACATTACCAGCATGGGTACAAAGTCGGCAGAGTAACAAACAACAGAGGTGAATGGTTGTTTTTCAGACTGGAGGAAGATGAATGGTGGTATTCCCTTATGACCAATATTGGGTCCATTGATTTCATGAGGGGATCTAGAAGAGATTTATGAGAAAGGCTCCTGGAATGAGGGACCAAAGTTACAAGGATAACTTTGAGAGGCTGGGACTGTTCCTTTGGAGAAGGGAAGGCTGAGAGGAAATCTGACAGAAATATATTGGATGATGAGAGGTCTGGACAGTGTGGACAGTGGGAAGCCATTCCCATTGGTAGAGGGATCAAGGACAAGAGGTACAGGGTATAAAACAAAGTGGCAAAAAGGTAAGAGTGACATGAGGTGAAACTTTTATGCAGTGCTTGGTTAGAATCGGGAATATACTGCTTGCAGATGTGGAGGAGCAAGGTTTCATTGTGGCCTTCAAAAGGGAGTTGAATGAAGGTACGGTGGAGAAAAAGAGAAAGGGCCAATGGATTGAATTGGAGAGTTGATCTTGTGATGAGCTGGCATGAACACGATGGGCCAAAGGGTCTCTCTGTGTGCGGTAACTATTCTATGACTCTAAACGAAGGAAATTATGAAGGCACGAGGAACCGGTCAGCTGTATTAGACTGGGAACCTACACTAAAGGGCATGACTGTGGAGGGGCAAGCAAAATTATACATTGTTTATACATGAATATTCAATTCGCAGCTTTGGGTATCTCACCAGTGGGTTCTCCATTCACAATTTATATCGACATTTCGACTGAGAGGCCTAATGTAACGTTTCCAGGTTTGTTGAGGGCATGAAACTAAGTGGTAATGCAAGTAGTGATGAGGATGCAAAGACACTTAAGGACGAGCTGAGTGAGTGGGCAACCACAAGGCAGATAGAGCACAGTATGGACTAATGTGCAATTGTGTACTCAGGTGGAAGAAATAGGAAAGAAGGATTTTCTTTTAATGGTGAAAGATTGGGAAATAATGGTGTTCAAATAGACCCAGGCATCTTTGTGTACAAAGTCACTGAAAGTTGACATGGATATTCAGCAGGCAATTCAAAAGGCTAAAGAGGCATTCGTCTTTATTGCAATATGATTTGAGTACCAGAGTAAGGAATTGAGGGATAGAGTGATAGGGCAGGAGAATGAAATTTGAAGTGGATCAGCCACAATCTTGATAAAATGTCCAGGTGGCCTACTCCTGCTCTTAATTCTTATCTACTTCTGACAACCATTAGCTGATGTGAAGGTGGACAGTCCGGTCAAAGGCTGAGATCTGTCAATCAACAGGGGCCTCTTCCAGAATGGAACACCGTATTCAGCAGACGGACAAGTAATGTCGTGTGTGTAAAACTCCAGAGCAATGAAGTTAGTTCAGAGCATTGAACAGGAAGTCATGTGCTTTTCACACCACTGAAGGACACAGCTCAGTGTTTGGGTTGTATGTGGAAGAGAAGCGTTTTTGATAATTCCCAGGGAAACTGGCCTGCACGCATTAAACTCAGCAATAAATTACAAACCAATAGAAATAATGCTGTGGACAGATGATTTAGCAAAACACAATAATGTGGAAATCATTGTGACAAACTAGCACGTGGAAGTGTGTGTGAATCTGACCTTGCTGCCAACTTGCATTTCTCAGGAGCTGCTCTATAACAAGCCCACATCAATGAGATTACTTAACCAATCAGAAGGAACATCTCATGGTCATATGCACCAAAGGCAATGTTATGTATGGTTTGAGTTACATCTGAGCTCTGGACTTTGTGAGATGTAGCATTACCATCCTCCAGCGATGAATCGTTCTCATCCTTCTCCTCATCCTCCTCTTCATCTGGGCTCAACTCCACGTTCATCTGCTTTTCTGGAACGCAATGAAGACAGTGAAAGAATTAAAGAACCACCAAGTTCCAGACAGTCTCCTTCACTGGAGCACAAATGCACTCTGGAACCCAATAGCTCAGCTTTCTAATGGGACACATTTATCAACTAAGATTCACCTGCTTATAAGATACTAGAGTTGCAATTAACTGCAAGGGAAAGTCATCAAATAAAATTTAACACTGAACCATACAAGGAAGTATTACAAAAAGCAAACACGAGCTTGGTCAGAGAGGTGGACTTTAAGCAATGTCCTGAAGAGAAGAGGTAGAGAGACCCGCGGGAGGAATTTCCGAGCGTTGCAGTCAGGCAGTAGAAGCACAGCGCTCAGTGATGGAGTGATTGAAATGGGGGCTGGGCAAAGATTGGGGGCTAGGCAGCGCAGCTACCTTGGAGATTTCCAGGGCTGAGGAGATTTCACAGACAGATGGGGCCAACGGGGAGTTGAAACCAAGAATGAGAATTTTTAACATAAAGAAATAACTTGGAGGTGTCTCCCAGCTCACATAATCAGATCATGCTATTGTCTCTTCAGCCAGCATTTCTACTTCCATTCTCCAACTCATTCTCTGCAATCTTGAATGTCTCATCTTCCGTTATGACAGAGGAGGAGGCCGTTTGGCCCACTGACTCTATGCTGGCTCTGAGAGGAATCCCATCAATCCCATTTCCTCACTTATTTCCCTGTGGATTATTCTCCCTCATCCCCACTAACTCTCCCAGATCCTTCTGCTACCCACCTACAACGCAGGTCATTGAAGCAGCCCGTTAACTGGCTAACCCACATATCTCTCAGATGTGGCAGGAAGCTCGAGCACACTCAGGAACCCACGCGGTCACAGAGAGAACGTGCAAACTCCACACAGACAGCGCCCGAGATTAGAATTAAACCTAGGTCACTGGAGCTGCATCACTGTCTTGCCCACTCAGTTGAAACCTGTTCTCCTAATCAGGCCCCCTACCGCATGTATCCCATTCAATCTGCCATCCCTGCAGGGTTTAATACCAACCCCAGCTTCATTCCACTTTCCTCTTGCCTTTAATTTCACTCTGATTGGGGAATCAACCTGGGATGGAGCATCATCCGTCCCTATAGGCCTCACGTCTTAACCTGCATCAACCTTCCCAAGTGGCCCACCGTCACAGATGCAGGCAGCAACCCAGTCACTCTGGACACTCTGCACCCACTCCTCTCCCTTCCCCTGGGCCCACACTACCTGCACCCCCTCCCCTCACCTCCCCTGGGACCACATTCCCTGCACCCCCTCTCCTCCCCTGGGCCTACACTCCCTGCACCCGCTCCCCTCCCCTCGGCCCACACTCCCTGCACACCCTCCCCTCCCCTCCCCGGGACCACATTCCCTGCACCCCCTCCCCTCGGCCCACACTCCCTGCACACCCTCCCCTCCCCTGCCCTGGGCCCACACTCCCTGCACACCCTCCCCTCCCCTCGGCCCACACTCCCTGCACCCCCTCCCCTCCCCTCGGCCCACACTCCCTGCACCCCCTCCCCTCCCCTCGGCCCACACTCCCTGCACACCCTCCCCTCCCCTGTCCTGGGCCCACACTCCCTGCACCCCCTCCCCTCCCCTGGGCCCACACTCCCTGCACACCCTCCCCTGGGCCCACACTCCCTGCACACCCTCCCCTCCCCTGGGCCCACACTCCCTGCACACCCTCCCCTCCCCTGGGCTCACACCCCCTGCACACCCTCCCCTCCCCTGGGCCCACACTCCCTGCACACCCTCCCCTCCCTCAGTCCACTTTCTCTGCAGCGTTCCTTCCCCAGGCCGAATGCGCAGCTCTATGTTATTCACCTCTCCCACAGCCCACTGCATGGTTCTCTCTGACACTGATGCCCTAAAGAGGAGCAGAAGCAGAAGGAAAGCAACGTAAGGCCAGGCTTTCTTTAACGAAACAAAACTACCTCCAGACAGGGAGTCCAACCATGCTCGAACAGCTTCATTCCGAAATGGGGGAACGTCAGAGGCTACATTGGGGAAAAAATAAAATCTAATGAACAGATGAAACGAAGGGAAGGTGTCCCACCTGAGGCGAGGAAACGAAAGTGACCTCTTAATGCACACTCTAGACTTGAATCAAAATTTCAAACCAACACGGGGTTCACAGAGTAACTCTCCTGCCAGATCAGCACCAGCGACCAACAGGCGTACAGTGTCAATAGCAGCAACAACTGTGAATAGGCTCACAATGCCAGAAACCAGTGCCAACAGGGAACAGGCGCACAGTGCCGGAAACCAGCGCCAACAGGGAACAGGCGCACAGTGCCATAAACCAGCGCCAACAGGGAACAGGCGCACAATGCCAGAAACCAGCCCCAACGGGGAACAGGCACACAATGCCGGAAACCAGCACCAGCTGTGAACAGGCACACAATGCCAGAAACTAGCACCAACAGGTAACAGGTGCACAATGCCAGAAACCAGCGCCAACAGGGAACAGGCGCACAATGCCAGAAACCAGCGCCAATAGGTGACAGGTGCATAATGCCAGAAACCAGCCTCAACAGGGAACAGGCGCACAGTCAGCTGCAACAGTGAACAGGCCAGCAATATCCAGTTCTGTTTAACACATTCACACTCCTGATATTTTCAGTTACTCACAGGCACTCCCAATATCTAATTTTATTTAACGTGCTTCCAATTATCGAGTTCTATTTATTAAACAGGAGTGTGAGCTTCACTTTGTCAGAATATGGTGAGGGACTGTGAGGTACTGTCTAGGAGACTGTTATCATTGGTAGGGGTGTGGAGATTGAGGGTGCACAGTCTACATTGCTCAGGTGGGCACTGGAGAGTATTGTCTCGGAGACTCTGATCAGTGGGGTCTCGCTGCTCACAGTGAGCAGTGCCGGGGTGGTGTGTGTGGGCCGTCGGTGCCCTGGTGGGGATGAGCAGCAGTGAAGTCACTCTGGGAGAGGCGGAGTACTGGGAATCCCTTCCCCATTAAAATGCCAGACTCTCCGAAGAAAAGTTATGTTGATAACAAAACTAACGAACTGTGAAGCTTAGTTTGGTTTACTGACTGCCTTTTGGGAAGGAGATCCCCTGCTATTACCCACCCCAGCCGAAACGTGACCTCAGAATCACTTGTCCCTTTATAGCCCTGTCAGATGGCTTAGCAAGTCACTCGCTGTACCTAAACCCGACGACAAACTAGGAGCCGGAATAGGCTAGATGGGCTGATTGGTCTTCATCCCATGATTCCAACTTAGGACAGTACAGGTAGAACTCCCGCCCCACAGGCTCTTGTGTCTTCACATTGATGACACCCGTCACCACGTTGTGCGTCCCTATCACTACGCTAAGTGGGGTGGGCTCAGGAAACAGCCAGCACTCAGGACTGAGCATGGGGTTTGGGCCACTGGCCGTGAGCAGCAGCACAGCTGTATTCCGCCACGCAGCCCAGCATATCTCTCGTTCTACTGTCACTGTGATCGGGAGATCAATCTGCTTCAACTGGTAGCAAAAGAACTCCCCGGACCAGCACCAGGCACACCGAGAAACAGCATCCCAACCCGGTAAAGCCACAACACCATATAACTGCAAGCTTTAGTGTGAAAGGGGAAAGGTTTAGGGGGAACATTAGGGGGAACTTCTTCACTCAAAGAGTGGTGGGAGTGTGGAATGGGCTGCCATCTGATGTGGTAAAGGCGGGCTCGCTCTTAACCTTTAAGAGTAAATTGGATAGATACATGGACGAGAGAGGTCTGGAGGGGTATGGGCTGGGGGCAGGTAAATGGGACTAGCAGAATAATGTTTCGGCACAGACTAGAAGGGCCGAACGGCCTGTTTTCTGTGCTGTAGTTTTCTATGGTTCTAACCAGCGAAAGCAAAGAGAACTAAACAGCCGACTGACCAGACCAACTCCCCACAGTGTGCGAAGCCCCAGGGCTGTGGAGCTATAGTCCAGTGCCCCAGGACCAGCTGTGCTCCAGCTGTTTCGGTAATATCGCAGCTTGCTGTTGATTCGACTCAATGGAAAATGGCGCAGGTACGTCCCAGCCTCAGAAGGCCGGAAAATTCCAATCATCAGCAAAGCACCAGAAGGTACCATCAAGCCACCGATGACCTGGCTTGGTTTTGCTGGGAGCACTTAACAACCAACATCTTTAGTGTCTTAATATAAGATATCTTTATCTTCATTAGTCACATGTACATCGAAACACACAGTGGAATGCATCTTTTGCGTAGAGTGTTCTGGGGGGCAGTCCGCAAGTGTCGCCACGCTTCCGGCGCCAACGTAGCATGCCCACAACTTCCTAACCCGTATGTCTTTGGAATGGGGGAGGAAACTGGAGCACCCGGAGGAAACCCACGCAGACACGTGGGTACAAACTCCTTCCAGACAGCGGCCGGAATTGAACTCGGATCGCTGGTCTGTAATAGTGTTACGCTAACTGATGCACTACCGTGCTGCACTGACAAAAAAAACCCAAGGGGTGAGTGTGAGTCTCTTGACATCAAGGACACACTGGACAAAATATAGCATCAAGGAGCACTGAAATCAATGCCAAACTCGCCACGGGATGGAGTTGCGTCAACCACAAGTTTTATGAGGGTTGATCGTCTCAGCCGCAGACATCAATGCAGGAGTACTTCTGAGCTGTGACATTCAGCTGTTCATCAGCGACCTTCCTTCCACCACAAGGTCAGAAGTGGGATGTTCGCTGATGATGGCACGGTGACCCACTTTCAACCCCTTAGCAAACCTGGGTGTGGCAAGTCCGAGACAACGTTCACGCATGGGATGAGAAGCATCAGGTAACACTTGCACCACAAATTGCTTGGCAATGACCATCTTCAGAAACCTACTCTTGATATTCAATGGCATTACCAATACCAAATGCTCACCATCAACGTTCTGGGAGTCACCAGAGTCTCAGCAGGGTCCAGCCACGTCAGTATTGTGGCCACAAGAGCAGATCAAGAGGCTGGGTATCCTTTGACACCCCAAACCTTTCCACCATCTGCAAGGCACAAAGCAGGAGCGTGATGGGACCCTCTCCGCTTGCCTGGGCGAGTACAGCTCCAGCAATTCTCAACAGACTTGACATCATCCACGGCAAACTAGCCCGCTTGTCTGGCACCTCATCCACACGCTAATCACTCACTACCTCCAGCCTCAGTCACTGCAATGTCGACCATCCACAAAAAGCACTGGCGATTTCCCAGATCACTGGATGTTCCTCCTATTAATACCCAGATACAGTTAATTTGACTTTTTTTCATGTTACAAGAGAGTGTGATGAATTTTCCAGTGAACCCGGTGAGTTTAAAGAGAGCAGGAAGCAGAACCCAGCGAGTTTCAGCTTGTACAATCGTTCTGGACACCGGCTCAACCCACACATCCCAAACCCCGGCTCCACCCACACACCCGGTCCGCGCTCCGGACTCCGGCTCCACCCACACACCCGGTCCACCCACACACCCGGTCCGCGCTCCGGACCCCGGCTCCATCCACACACCCGGTCCGCGCTCCGGACTCCGGCTCCACCCACACACCCGGTCCACCCACACACCCGGTCCGCGCTCCGGACCCCGGCTCCACCCACACACCCGGTCCGCGCTCCGGACTCCGGCTCCACCCACACACCCGGTCCGCGCTCCGGACTAATGAGTGAGCCAGATGCTGAACCACTTGGAATTTCCAAACAGCCAGATGTCGGATTATCGAAGTTTCACTCTACAACAAGGATAAAGATATACATCCGATATGCCCATTCCTGCAGAGTGGATTTGATCACAGGAGAGCATCCTGTCCAACGCCTCCTCCTCGGTCTGTGGGTCTCTGATACCCCGACACAATCTCCTCCCTCACGCACCCCTCCAACCCCAATGCACCTCCCCTGCACACTCATTTTGAAGTGTCTGAACCAACTAGATTGGGAGAAAGAGGGCATTCGAGAACAGTGCAGGCCTTGGAAGGTCAGTGACAGCTTGCAGAGGAAAGATCAGCAGGGGGGTATAAAAGGCTTTCAGCTTGTCAGTTCATAGATTCGAGGACAAAGACATCGTGTGAAACAAAGAATTCAAAGCTGGAGCAAGGAAACGGACGGCCAAAAGGTACAGTGATAAAAATGATGGCTCCAGAGAAAGACAGATGGTCAGAGCTGGACGGTCTCCAAGGAAGTACCGTGCTGAGGTGGCTCAGACGGTGTAAAGGGAATGAAACTGTTAGTTGATGCAGGAAAACTGCACACCCACCGTTCAATACAGCCTGACATGCAGTCCCGGCGCGTGACATCCTCCCACACACTGTACCCGCGAGTGACACGCTCCCGCACGCCATCGCCGCACGTGACACCCTCCCCCACACACGGTCCCGGGGCGTGACACCCTCCCCCACACACAGTCCCGGCATCTGACAGCCTCCCACACACACACACCATACCCACGCGTGACACCCTCCTGCACCCCGACCCCGCGCGTGACACCCTCCCACACACACAGTCCCCGCACGTGACACCCTCCCACACACACAGTCCTGGGGCATTACATCCTCCCACACACACAGTCCCCGGGCGTGACACCCTCCCACACACACAGTCCTGGGGTGTTACATCCTCCCACACACAGAGTCCCCATGCGTGACACCCTCCCGCACACACAGTCCCGGGGCATCTGACACCGTCCCACACACACAGTCCCGGGGCGTGACACCCTCCCCCGCACACAGTCCCGGGGCATCTGACACCCTCTCACACACACAGTCCCGGTGCTTGACACCCTCCCACACACACTGTCCCAGCGCGTGAACCCCTCCCACACACACAGTCCCTGCGCGTGACACCCTCCCACACACACACAGTCCCGGCGCTTGACACCCTCCCACACACACAGTCCCGGGGCGTCTGACACCCTCCCACACACACAGTCCCAGCGCGTGACCCCCCCTCCCACACACACAGTCCCTGCGTGTGACACCCTCCCACACACACAGTCCCGGGTGTGAGACCTTCCCACACACACAGTTCCGGGAAGTGACACCCTCCCGCACACACAGTCCCAGCGTCTGACACCCTCCCACACACACAGTCCTGGGGCGTGACACCCTCCCACACACACAGTCCTGGGGCGTGACACCCTCCCACACACACAGTCCTGGGGCGTGACACCCTCCCACACACACAGTCCTGGGGCGTGACCCCCTCCCACACACACAGTCCCCGCGCGTGACCCCCCCCCCACACACACAGTCCCTGCGCGTGACCCCCTCCCGCACACACAGTCCCCGCGCGTGACACCCTCCCGCACGCACAGTCCCCACGCGTGACACCCTCCCACACACACAGTTCCGGGAAGTGACACCCTCCCACACACACAGTCCCCGCGCGTGACACCCTCCCACACACACAGTTCCGGGAAGTGACACCCTCCCACACACACAGTTCCGGGAAGTGACACCCTCCCACACACACAGTTCCGGGAAGTGACACCCTCCCACACACACAGTTCCGGGAAGTGACACCCTCCCGTACACACAGTCCCAGCGTCTGACACCCTCCCACACACACAGTCCCGGGGCCACACACACAGTCCCGGGGCGTGACCCCCTCCCGCACACACAGTCCCCGCGCGTGACCCCCTCCCGCACACACAGTCCTGGGCGTGACACCCTCCCGCACACACAGTCCTGGGCGTGACACCCTCCTGCACACACAGTCCTGGGCGTGAGACCTTCCCGCACACACAGTTCCGGGAAGTGACACCCTCCCGCACACACAGTCCCAGCGTCTGACACCCTCCCACACACACAGTCCCAGGGCGTGACCCCCTCCCGCACACACAGTCCCAGCGTCTGACACCCTCCCACACACACAGTCCCAGGGCGTGACACCCTCCCACACACACAGTTCCAGGGCGTGACCCCCTCCTGCATGGTCAGGCCATAATACCACTGCGGTACATGGCCCTGCCACGTGGTCTCCTGCCCTCACGGACTCCTGCCTTCGGTGACACCGTCTCCCTCGGTGCCGGTGATGTGTGGAGGCTGCGGCTGCTCCATACCTTCTGCGGCTGGGGCGACCGGCGTCTCAGCCGCTCCATGGCCCGTGATGTGTGTCCAGTGAACGTCCGCCTTGATCTCCAGCGGATCAATGGGGCTGACGATCTGTCGTACCCTCAGGCTCGAAGCTACTCCAGAGGTGCAGTGCCAGTGAAGCGACAGGAACGCAAGTGGGAAACGAGAATGGAGGAAGAGAGATGATGAGAAAGTGAGACGGATCTTGGAATGCAGAGGTGAGGCACACACAGCAGAGAAATGCATGCAGGGAGCAGCGGAGTGCAGGGAGAAGCTGGCGAGCCAAGCTCCTGGGGTGGCAAAGCTCCCCCTGCCAGCTCAGGGAATCGGTTTAGCACCAGAGGAGGCCATTCAGCCCATTCTGTCTATGCTGGCACCTGGTAAAGCAATCCCATCAAGTCCCATTCCTTCCTCCTGGGTCTGCATGTTTCCTCTCTGCAGTCACCGCCCGACTCCCTTCTGACGGCACTGATCCCCAGAGGCGGTGGGATCCAAAACTCTCAGAGGAGATACGGTTCTCCTCGCATTTCCCTTCTACCTTTGGCCCAGAATTTTAAATCTGCGTCCCCCTTGCCCCCTAAACCATGCATTAACTGGTGCAGCCTCCCTCACTCAGACCTGTGATGAAACGAGAATAAAAGCTGCACTACCCTCTGGACAAAGAACGGCGACATCCGTCAGGTCGCCTCTGGACCTGCTCCCTACCTGGGAGAACCCCCAGCTCCCCCAGTCTCACTGGGTACCTGGGATGCCTCATCCCTGGAACCATTTGAGAGTTTTGACCCAACTCAGTAGTTTTGTGCCTTTGATATTTGCTCTTGGTCACTTTCCACTGGTACTTGTAATCCAGCAATTCCTGCTATTGATCCCAATCCATTTTATTCAGCTTCTTATCCCAACAAGTTCCTGTGCAGTTATTCTTACTTCTGAAAATGCCCAGTACTCCAGCCTTAGATCTCTATTGAATAATTACTTCTCCAGATCTCTGTACAGCACAGCCCACCTCTGAACACACAACAGTAAATCTGCTCCAGATTACAGTCCAGGTTCCTCATTTTTACCCAGTGATTCCAGGTGCTCATCTGGATTGAAAAATTCCTGATGCTATCAGGCGTTATTCCTGCTCCCGATTAAATTCCAGATGTTCTTTATCCAGAAACGAGTCCACCTAAACCTGTCCTGTCCAACCACACAAAACCCACTGCTCCCAGCCCAAAACCGCCCCTAGCTCACTCCTCCCGGCCCAGCCCCAATCCGGTCCTCCCAGTCTGATCCGGTCTGGTCCAGTCCTCCCAGTCCTAGTCTGGTCCGGTCCTCCCCATCTGATCTGATCTGGTCCTTCCAGTCTGATCCAGTCCTCCCGGTCCTGGTCCGGTCTGGTCCTCCCAGTCTGATCCGGTCCGGTCCTCCTGGTCCTGCTCCGGTCTGGTCTGGTCTGGTCCTCCCAGTCTGATCCGATCCGGTCTGGTCCTCCCAGTCTGATCCGGTCCGGTCCTCCTGGTCCTGCTCCGGTCTAGTCCTCCTGGTACTGGTCTGGTCTGGTCCTCCCAGTCTGATCCGATCCGGTCTGGTCCTCCCAGTCTGATCTGGTCCGGTCCTCCTGGTCCTGGTCCTGTCCGATCTGATTTGGTCCGGTCCTCCCAGTCTGATCCAGTCCGCTCCTCCCTGTTTGATCCGGTCCTCCCAGTCTGATCCGGTCCGGTCCTCCCAGTCTGATCCGGTCCGGTCCGATCCGATCTGATCTGGTCCTCCCAGCCCAACCCTGCAGCATACACCACAGCACAGTCCGGCAGTTCATGGGCAAGGCCAGCCCACCATTTCACAACGTAGCCCAGGCCAGCCCGGCACAGCCACGAATCGCATGTACCAGCCCTGCCCTGCCCAGCCCAGCGCTACACAGGTTGAGCTGGAACCAGGGGCTGCTGAGGGCCGTGAAGATCGCCTCTGCCGTACACTGTGTGCCGCAGTACAGCGGTGGAAGCGAGTGGTTAGTGCACACGCTCGGATACAGGCCACAAGCCATGCACACACCGAGGGGGAGAAGCACTCACCGTCAACACGGCGCCATGTGCAGCACGCAGCGGCAGAGCTGGAGCCACCCAGCACCCACTGACACACTCGGCCCTCCAGTGTTCGGGAGCAATGCTACATAGTGAACTCCCCACCCAGGAAAGGGTTAATGTCATCAACAGAGGAAAGCTTCAGCGTTGCCCAGATGCTGCGGGACACCCAGGGTGTGCTGAAGCAAGCTAGTGACAGTCGGAACACCGAAGGGCAACGTCCAATTCAGCCCACACTGTGGATAGTTCAGCAGTTGTGCCTGGGGCTGTGGGTGTCTGCACCCATCAACAGACACAGAGGGGCTCGGCACTGGAGATGTGAGGCTGATATCACCCCTGACCAGGAGAGCAGCTCTCTGATGGGCAGTGTCCAGTAACAGTCAGTGTGACGGTCAGTGTGTGTAACTGTCAGTGTGACGGTCAGTGTTCATTGATGTTCAGTGTGATGGTCAGTGTCCAGTGACAGTCAGTATGCGTGACTGTCAGTGTGATGGTCAGTATTCAGTGATGTTCAGTGTGATGGTCAGTGTCCAGTGACGGTCCGTGTTCAGTGACAGTCTGTGTCCAGTGACTGTCAGTGTGATGGTCAATATCCAGTGATGGTCTGTGTCCAGTGACGGTCAGTGTTCAGTGATGGTTAGTGTGATGGTCAGTGTCCAGTGATGGTCCGTGTCCAGTGACGGTCAGTGTGATGGTCAGTGTCCAGCGATGGTCAGTATGATGGTCAGTGTCCAGTGACAGTCCCTGTCCAGTAATGGTTAGTGTGACGGTCTGTGTCCAGTGATGGTTAGTGTCCAGTGATGTTCAGTGTGATGGTCAGTGTCCAGTGATGGTCCATGTCCAGTGACGATCAGTGTGACTGTCAGTGTCCAGTGACGGTCCGTGTCTAGTGATGGTCAGTGTGACAGTCCGTGTCCAGTGACTGTCAGTGTGGCGGTCCGTGTCCAGTGACGGTCTGTGTCCAGTGATGGTCAGTGGCCAGTGACAGACAGTGTGATGGTCAGTGTCCAGTGATGGTCAGCGTGATGTGATTTTCAGCGTGAAGGTCAGTGTCCAGTGATGTTCAGTGTAATAGTGTCCAGTGACAGTCAGTGTCCAGTAATGGTCAGTGTGATAGTCAGTGTCCTGTGATGGTCAGTGTCCAGTGACGGTCAGTGTGATAGTCAGTGTCCAGTGACGGTCAGTGTCATGGTCAGTGTCCAGTGACGGTCATTGTGATGGTCAGTGTCCAGTGATGGTCTGCTTGCTGTGCCTCTGCCTTCTGTCTGTGGTAAGACCGTGGGGCTGTACCTGGAGCCTTTCCGGGACAGTCCGCGAGGCCCAGGGTGGTACCTCCGTGCCCTCCGGTCCTCCCCTGCATTCCCCTTCACAAATGGGGAACCTACACCAACTGCTGTATCCCCTGGGCTGTGTAAAGAGGGGTGACATCTCTGCACCTCCCTCTCCAAATCCGGTCACCTTTAGTTGGATTTTTGTCCCAGCTGTCACCAAGTGTGTGGCCCCAGCCCCTGCAGTCACAAAGCAGCTGGTGCCCACTTTAAAGGGGTGGATTGCATCTGATTAGTTCTGTGGAGCTCTGTTCCTGCAGAGAAGCAAAGAGGTACCTCTGAACACATGGTTGTCCTCTTCCTCAGACAGTTGATGCACCCAGAGCCCCAACTGGAGCTCCTTCTCCCAGGGACAGTACTCGCCCTCTTCAGAGAGACACGGGGAGGGAGGAGGAACACAGGCATGCGCGCACACACACGCAAGCATATACATGTACAATCCCACACAGATTTATACGGTCATAGATGCACACAGATATATAATCTCACACACAGACAGAGGTAGATACACAGCCACAAGACACACACACACACACATACAGACACGTTAAAAAAACATGTACATAGTGCATAAATATCCACACACATGTACACAGCCACACATATACAGTCTCACACACAGGTACATATTGATATACAGTTGCAGACACACATGTGCGCACACACACACACACACACACACACACACACACACACACACACACACACACAGAGTAGGGCAGAGGAAAACATGAAGTACAGTTAGTGCCGGAAATTCAGAGTGGCCAGTGTGGTAGAACAGCAGAAGGGTAATCCTTTATAGGTAACATTGGTGAGGGCCAGCGGGGGGTTTAACTGGAAGCAAACCAAGTCTGGGCTGGCTTCACCTTTGCCCCCTTGCTTCTGCTGGGGTGTGACAGCCATGGTAAACAAGTCCAAGTTGAGGTGTGAAGCCGAGGTGAGCTCAGTTTCCTTATCCTGCCCCACTAGACCACAGCTAGTTGTCCCCTCACTGCCCATTCCAACCTACCAATGGGACAGGCTCAGCTGTTTACTCCCCCCTCTCTGCCCCAGTTACCAGCGCTGTCTGAGACTATGGTGTGGGGGTTTTTCTCGCCTGGAGTAATGCACATAGCATGGAATTCATCCAGTGAGCTAACTCCCGATTCTTGGCGTGCTCCAGGACTGCAACCTTCAGCTGGTGCATGGACCTCCTGATGCAAGGTCCACGGGCACCAAGTGGACACTGGTCCCCACCGGCCTGAGGCAGAGCAACCCGCAACTGGTTTCCATGGATCCACCCAACATCGCTCTGGGTCAGATCCAGAGACATCCTAGATGTGAAAGGGGCATCTGCAGCCAGAGTCCAGGAGTCAGGCAGTGAAGGCACGGGGCCTACAAGTCTCCTCACCTTCCACAGGCCTGCACTGAGCTGTAGAGGCACCACATTACCCCGGAGATTCTCTCTCCTTCTCAACACTGGTGATGGAAACCGTGCATTTCATTGCCTATGAATCACGCCCATCCCCATCACCACCTGTCTGCCCAACTACTTCTTCAGTCTTCAGACAAGAAACTCACCGTTCGCCTCAAACTCAGTCATGGCCTGGGCCATCTCAGACACTGGCAGAGAACCACTGCCACCCACCCAATCCAGAAATAGGCACTGTCCCACCCCACCACGCCGTAACCCTACATGTCAGCCGGTGCTGGTGGAAGGCAAATGCAAATACTCACAGCATCAGGAGGATGAGAGTAGGAGGGCAACTGATCTCACACCACTTTCCTCGCAAAGAACATACTTAACACAAACAGCAGGAACTTCTCGTGTCACCCACCAGAACCTCAGCACGTCTACAGAAAGCCATGAAAAATCTCCGGAATTCAATCACTTTCCACGCTCCCAGATACAGCTGAACCACAGACACTTGGCACTCATCAGCAGTTACCAGGAAGAGGCAATGCACTGATGATAACACAGGAACGAGGGCCTGGTGGGATTACTCCTGCTCCTTCACACCTCTACCACCACTCAAAGGATTGTGCCTGGTCTACCTCAGCCCCAGTTTCTTTCTATAACCGTGTCAGCTGTGACTCAGTTACTATCCAGAAACCTGTCAGCCTCTTTTTTAGGTGAATTCCATGATTGAGCCCACACAGTCTCTGGGGTACAGAATTCAAAAGGTCCATCACCTTGTGCACAAAGAAATTTCTCCGCTCAGTCGGAAACGGCCTTCCCCATATTCTGAGAACGTATCCTCTGGTCCTCAACTGCATATATCGACAGCCCATTAACCCCCATATATCTAGTTCATTAACCCCCCCCACCCCCATATATCTACAGTTCATTAACTCCCCCTCACCACCATATATCTAGTTCATTAACCCATTAACCCCCACCCCCATATATCTACAGTTCATTAACCCCCTCACCCCCATATAGCTACAGTTCATTAATTCTCCTACGGAACCCCTTGCCTCCACTACATTAACTTTTGTCCAGGGTTCCTTGCCTACAATATTCAACCCTCCCACTGAACCTTGTCCTACCAGTATAATCAACCTCCCATTGGACCCATCCCATTGCATTGCCTCCCCTCTCCAGCAGAGTAACCGTATATCAAGCCCACAGCATTTAGCTCATCATTAGACACCCCTTCCTGATGCCAAACTGCACTCGCCTCCCTGACTGCCCAGGAGATGTGTGGGCTCTGCAGACTTGAACCTCGCACCAATGACAACCGGCCTTTTGCTCTGATTGGGACCAGCTCCCTGCAATGATCTCGGATTCACACAGTCATTTCAAATGGTGCCCTCAGTAAGGATTAATAACCACCTCGGAAATAAGGTCCTGCACCAAACAGTGTCGCTCACCGTAACTTGATTCTGATTGTTTCTCATCCTCGGAGTCTGCTTCCGTGTCTTCCTCTGGATTGTCCTTCAGTAACTGATGGATTGCTGCAGCTTTTCCCCACGGAAGACCGTCCACTGAGGGAGCCAGCACATCTTCCTCACCCTCCTTCTCCTCCTCGTCCTCCTCCTCGTCTTCCTCCTCCTCCTCCATTTCATACTCAGAGCTGCTGCAACTGAACACAGAGAAGTCACTTGATAAGCAGAGCCCTGACTCTATCAGTGGCAATGGGGAGGATAAATCAGCCGGCAGAGACTGCAACAGAGGCAGAAACTGGATAGAAATTGGACATCGCCAGACACGATGTGCAGGGCGAGACAGAATTAGATAGGAAGCTGACAGGACTAGAGACAGAAGAGAATCACCGAGTTGTATAAAATATATGGCACATCGATTACGTGCCAGTCAATAATGAGTTCCTCAGCCTGTTCCCACCTCCCAGCACTGGACACGCATCCTTGTAGGTCACAGCCCTTCACGTACACCTCCGAGTACTGATTGAAGGTGCTGACGAAGGGATTCGACCGGAGACGTTAACTCTGTTTGCCTTTCCACAGATGCTGCCTGACCTGCTGAGTGTTTTCAGCATTCTCTGGATTTTGAGCCATGGATTCGTACAACACAGAAACAGGCCCTTCAGCCCACCGAGTCCGTGCTGACCGTCAAGCACCCATTTACACTAATCCTCTGTTCATCTCAAATTTTTCATTCTCCCGCACATTCCCATCAACTTCCCCCAGATTCCACCCCTCACCCGCATACCAGGGCCAATTCACCCACCAACCCGCACATCTTTGGGAGGTGGGAGGAAACTGGAGCACCCGGGGGGAAACCCATGCGGTCACAGAAAGAACGTGCAAATTCCACACAGACAGCACTGGAGGTTGGGGTTTTTATTGAAAAGTTCTGGCATCTGCAAGTTTATTTTAGATTTTGATTTCCTGTTTTAAATGTGATGAGGGTTTCTGTCTCTCTCACCCTATCAGGCAGTGAGTTCCGGACTGCACGAAAATCTGACCTCCCCTCCCGTCCTTCTCCCAAATACTTTAAACCTGCACCTGCTGGCTTTTGACTCCTCTATAAGAGGAACAGTCCTTCCTCTGCACTGCATCCAGGCCTCCACTGATCTAAAGAAAACAACCCCAGTCCATCCAATCTGTCCTCATAGCTACAACCTCCCAGTTTCAGCAACATTCTGACTGGTTGCATCACCGCCTGGTATGAAGGCTCCAATGCGCAGGATCGCAAGAGGCTGCAGAGAGTTGTAGACTCAGCCAGCTCCATCACGGGCACAACCCTCCCCACCGTCGAGGACATCTTCAAGAGGTGGCGCCTCATGAAGGCGGCATCCATCGCCAAGGACCCTCACCACCCGGGACATGAGGTGGGAGGTACAGGGGCCTGAAACCCCACATTCAATGATTCAGAAACTGCTTCTTCCCCTCCGCCATCAGATTTCTGAACGGTCCATGAACACTACCTTGTTATTCCTTTTTTTTTCCACATTATTTATTTATCTTGTAATTTATTATAATTTTATGTCTTTGCACTGCACTGCTGCTGCAGAACAACAAATTTCACATCATATAAGACAGTGATAATAAACCTGATACCTGAACCTCCCCTGCACCCTCTCCAGTGCAATCACACGTTCCTGTAACGTGCTGACCAGAACAGGTCACACTCCTCGAGCTGTAGTCCAACAAGCATTGATAACAATTCCAGCAAGACCTTTCTGCTCTTATATTTCACAGTTTAGCAAAATGAAGTAAAGCATTCTGTGTGCCTTTTTAATCATCTGTGGATGTATGTTCCAAGGTCTCTCCTTTCTCGAAGACACAAGAGACTGCAGATGCTGGAACCTTGAGCAACACTTTACTCAAGTCAAGGGGTCAGTAACTTTACTGGGTGTTTTTTATAGGCTGCCCAATAGTAACAGGGATCTTGAGGAGCAGGTAGGGAAGCAGATCCTAGAAAGGTGTGAGAATAACAGAGTTGTTGTGATGGGGGGATTTTAATTTCCCAAACATCGATTGGCATCTCCAGACAGTGAGGGGTTTAGATGGGGAGGAGTTTGTTAAGTGTGTTCAGGAAGGGTTCTTGACACAATATGCAGATAGGCCTTCAAGAAGAGAGGCTGTGCTTGATTTGGTATTGGGAAATGAACCTGGTCAGGTGTCAAATCTCTCAGTGGGTGAACATTTTGGTGATAGTGATCATAATTCTATCTCCTTTACGTTAGCACTAGAGAGAGATAGGAACAGACAGACTAGAAAGGCGCTTACTTGGAGTAAAGGGAATTATGAGGATCTCAGGCAGGAAACTGGAAGATTAGATTGGGAACAGATGTTCTCAGGGAAAAGTATGGAAGAAATGTGGCAAATAATCAGGGGATATTTGTGTGGAGTTCTGCATAGGCATGTTCCAATGAGACAGGGGAGTCACGAGAGGATATAGGAACTGTGGTGTACAAAGGCTATAATAAATCTAGTCAAAAGGAAAAGCTTACAAAAGGTACAGACAGCTAGATAATGTTAGAGATCTGGAAGAGTACAAGGCTAATAGGAAGGAGCTTAAGAAGGAGATTAGGAAGCCAGAAGGGGGCATGAGAAGGCCTTGGCGGGCAGGATTAAGGAAAACCCCAAGGCATTCTACAGGTATGTGAAGAGCAAGAGGATAAGATGCGAAAGAATAGGGCCTATCAAGTGCACTAGTAAGAAAGTGTGTATGGATCCGGAAGAAATGGCGGAGGTACTTAATGAATATTTTACGTCAGTATTCACCACAGAAAAAGATCTGGGGGATTGTAGTGGGGACTTGCAGTGGGCTGAAAAGCTTGAGCATGTAGATATTAGGAAAGAGGAGGTGCTGAAACTTTTGGAAAGCATCAAGTTGGCTAAGTCACTGGGACCGGATGATATGTACCCCAGGCTGCTGTGGGAGGCGAGGGCAGAGATTGCGGAGCCTCTGATGATGATCTTTGCATCGTCGATGGAGACGGGAGAGGTTCCGGAAGATTGGAGGGTTGCAGATGTTGTTCCCTCATTCAAAAAAGGGAGTAGGGATAGCCCAGGAAATTATAGACCAGTGAGTCTCAACTCAGTGCTTGGTAAGCTAATGGAAAAGATCCTGAGGCAGGATTTCTGAACATTTGGAGAGGTATAATATGATCAGGAATAGTCAGCATGGCTTTGTCAAGGACAGGTCCTGCCTTACAAGCCTGATTGAATTTTTTGAGGATGTGACTAAACACATTGATGAAGGGAGAGCAGTAGATGTAGTGTATATGGATTTCAGCAAAGCGTTTGATAAGGTACCCCATGCAAGGCTTATTGAGAAAGTAAGGAGGCATGGGATCCAAGGGGACATTGCAGTAAGGATCCAGAACTGGCTGGCCCACAGAAGGCAAAGAGTGGTTGTTGAAGGGTCGTATTCTGCGTGGAGGTCGGTGACCAGTGGTGTACCTCAAGGATCTGCACTGGGACCCTTGCTCTTTGTGATTTTTATAAATGACCTGGATGACGAAGTGGAGGGGTGGGTTAGTAAGTTTGCAGATGACACAAAGGTTGGGGGTGTTGTAGATAGTTTGGAGGGCTGTCAGAGGTTACAGAGGGACATAGATAGGATGCAAAGTTGGGCTGAGCAGTGGCAGATGCAGTTCAACCCAGATAAGTGTGAAGTGGTTCATTTTGGTAGGTCAAATATGATGGCAGAATATAGTCTTAATGGTAGGACTCTTGGCAGTGTGGAGGATCAGAGGGATCTTGGGGTCCGAGTCCATAGGACGCTCAAAGCGGCTGCGCAGGTTGACTCTGTGGTTAAGAAGGCATATGATGTATTGTCCTTCATCAATTGGGGAATTGAATTGAGGAGCTGAGCGGTATTGTTGCAGCTATATAGGTCCCTGGTCAGACCCCACTTGGAGTACTGTGCTCAGTTCTGGTCACCTCACTACAGGTAGGATGTGGAAGCCATAGAAAGGGTACAGAGGAGATTTACTAGGATGCTGCCTGGAATGCGGAGCATGCCTTATGAAAGTAGGTTGAGGAAACTCGGCCTTTTCTCCTTGGAGAGACAGAGGATGAGGGGGGACCTGATAGAGGTATATAAGATGATGAGAGGTATTGATAGGGTAGATAGTCAGAGGCTTTTCCCCAGGGCTGAATTGGTGGCCACAAGAGGACATAGGTTTAAGGTGCTGGGGAGTAGATATAGAGGAGATGTCAGGGATAAGTTTTTTACTCAGAGAATGGTGCGTGGAATAGGCTGCTGGAAACGGTGGTGGAGGCTGATACGATAGGGTCTTTCAAGAGACTGTTAGGTATATGGAGCTGAGTAAAGTAGAGGGCTATGGGTAAGCCTAGTAATTTCTAGGGTAGGGACATATTCGGCACAGCTTTGTGGGCCGAAGGGCCTGAATTGTGCTGTAGTTTTTCTATGTTCTATGTTCTAACACACCTGGTTGCTGGAGGGACTCAGCGGGTCAGGTAGCATCCGTGGAGGGAAATGGACGGTCGACGTTTTGGGTCGAGACCCTTCATCTGGACTGGAGATTCTTCGAATCTTCTCAACGTACTCCCCCCACTTCTTCCCACGCCCCCCCCCCCCCCCCCTGTTAGGAGCTAACATGACCAACAGGAATTAGATACAATGAGACCAGGCAGGAATTAATGTGACAGAGAGTAATGACTTGGCCTGAAAGGAACTGGATGTATCCCAAGAAAAAGCTGACACAACATGACAGGCAGACCTAGTCGCTGTACGATGGGAAGGATGTGATTAAGGTAAGGAGAGTACAGGAAAGGTTCACAAGAACGTTGCCAGGACTGGAAGGCTTGAGTCGTAAGGAGAGATTGGACAGGCTGGAACTGTTTTCCCTGGAGCGAAGGAGGCCGAGGTGCGACCTTCTAGAGGTTTATAAAATCATGATGAGTGTACAGAGGGGAACTGAGGGGCAACTTTTTCACACAGAGAGTGATGGATATGTGGAACGAGCTGCCAGAGGAAGTGGTAGAGGTGAGTACTATTACAACATTTAGCAGACATTTGGACAGGTACGTGGGTAGGAAAGATTTAGAGGGAAATAGGCCAAACACAGGCAAATGGGACTACCTTAGGTGGGCATCTTGGTCATCACAGACAAGTTGGGCTGCAGGGTCTGTTTCCGTGCTGTATGACACTATAACTCTAAACCTGGTACAGCCACACAGGATCAAGCACACCCAGACACAAGACAACGAGAGACCCAGTAAAATGAAAAACACGATGATGCTGGAGGAACTCAGCAGGCCAGGCAGCATCCGTGGAGAAAAGCAGGCGGTCAACGTTCTGGGTCAGGATCCTTCTTCAGGACTGGAGATAGGGAAAGGGTGAAGCCCAATATATAGGAGGGAAAAGCAGAGCAAGGATAGGTGGACAAAAGAGGGGAGGCGGGGTGGGCACAGGGAGGTGATAGGTAGATATAGGTAAGAGACAGTGACAGGCAGGTGTGGGGGAGGAGGGGATCCACTGGGGGATGGGTCAAAGGTAAGGACAGAGAGAAAAAAAAGGTAGAAAAAAAAGAGATACTGGGAAAGGGAAGAAGAGAAGAAGCCTGGTGGGGGTGGTGGTGGGGGGTGGGGAAGGGGGTGGGGATTACCTAAAGTGGGAGAATTCGATGTTCATGCCGTGAGGCTGCAAGGTTGCAAGACCCAGCAAATGCTGGAAACACTCAGCAGGTCAGGCAGTGTCCATGGAGAGAGAAACAGAGGTAACGTTTCAAGCGGTGACCTTTCACATTCTGACGAAAGGTCTTCAACCCGAAACTATAACTCCGTTTCTGTTCGCACAGATGCGGCCTGACCTGCCGAGTGTTTCCGGAACCTTCTGTTTTGATGTTAAGGTATGAGACACCGTAAGGCAGGAACATGACACAACCAGGTAGAAAGCAAATGCGACCGGACAGATACCAGACCCCGTGAGACAGGGACTAGACATCAGACAGGCACTAGACGTGACCTGACAGACACTAGATAAACCAGAGAGACAAAGTAGGCCAGGCATTGGATCCGATGGAAGGTGGGAGATCTTCTGCCCCCACGGAAGGATTTGACACCGAGTCTGTCAGTGGACTTCCTGGGACCATCCCTCTGTCAGACACTCACCTGCTGCCGGGCTCCTGGCTGGATTGGTGCAAAGCGCTGCTCAGGTTGTGCTCTGCGAGCGTCTCCTCCGGCACCTCCTGCAGATCCTCTTCCCGCTCCAGGGACAGACGGATATTCTCCAGCTCGATCCTCTCAGGAGTGCCGCGCAGCCGCTTCGCCTTCCAGGGATCTGCACGGGCGAGAAAACACGGTTGCCAGCGGGGAGTGTGAAGGGCGGTGTGACGTGCAGGCTTCAGGACGCGGCCCACTATTTAGCAACAGAGGAATGACACGGGGAGGAACACGGGACCAGGGCGGGGAGGAACACGGGACCGGGGCGGGGAGGAACACGGGACCGGGGAGGGGAGGGACACGGGACCGGGGAGGGGAGGGACACGGGACCGGGGAGGGGAAGGACCAGGGAGGGACACGGGACCGGGGAGGGGAGGGACTCAGGGCACAAGGGGCAGACTCCCGCTTCCCCACCTCCCCCGCTGGGTGCTCTGGGGATATTGGCACCACACTGTGCTTGGCCACCAAACTCTCCCGTGATCCCCGCCCCCCAACGCTCCGCCATCTATCGGCCTCGCATGTGTCAAGGGGAGCTTCCACCACCCACTCACCACCTGCCACCCCGCCCGTGCGAGCCATCGGCAGGACCCCGGAGGGGTCAACACCAGGCGATGCGCCTGGACCATGGGGCTGACAGGCCGGGCTCCAACTCTGTCCGCGCACCCCCCCCCCCCCCAGCCTCCTGCCATTCCCACAGTAACTGGTGGGGAGTGTCACGGAGGCTGACCCGGCTTCCCGACACCCCCTCAGGGGCTCCTGACACCCCACCCACGGGTACCCGACACCCCCCCCGGGGTACCTGACACCGTGCCGGGGGTACCCGACACCGTGCGCTGGGGGTACCCGACATCGCTGCTGATGCAAAGGGAATAGAGTCGCTGTTCAGCCACCTCATCCTGTGGTCAGGGCTGGAAACTGACTGCAGCTGGGGGGGGGGGCGAAAATGAAACAAGGCATAGCCAACGCTGCAGAATAATCCTGGTCCACAGAGCCGAACTCCCAGGGACCAAACCACCACCAGAATAACCAACAGCTGGGCAACTGAAGATGCGGCCAGAAAGAACTTTGCAAAGTCGGTCAACCAATGGAAGACGCAGGGACTTTAGGGTGACCGAATGATATATCTCTGTTTCTCTCTCCTCAGGTGCTGCCTGACCTGCTGAGTGTTCCCACTGCTGGCTGGTTTTAATTGCGGAAGTTTGCCGTGGACAACGTGGGCTGTTGCACTACTTTGGAAACGGGCAGTGGGTAGGATTGTGCCTGCGCTCAGACACGTTGTGTGGTCAGAGAGCGACTATCTGGGCTCGGAGTGTGCGTCTGCGTCCAAGTATGTGTCAAGGCCGTTCGGCACAGCCTGGTCTCTCCTGGTCTTGCCACTGGACCCAGACGGCACTCTGTTAAGACGGTACAGTAGCTGATTTGTACGTCACTGGCTGCAAAGGGCACTGTGATGTCCCGAGGTGCCTGCATTGTGATATAAATGAAAGTCTCCTTTTTTTAAACAATCCTCTCCGTTTCACTGTGTCATTAGCCCAAGCCTCCTCCACCCGTTTCCACTGTCCACCTTTCCCAATATTTCCCCACTCGTTAAAGTCAGGCAAGGCTGATTTACGACTGCTTCCACATCCCGAGTTCATGGCACTAGTAGAAGCTCCGGATGTAAGATCATCACACAGAAATCTCTTGCTAGAGTCCAGTAATAGTGGGCAGTGACGTTAGAGAACCAGGTGCTGGAGACAGTGAACTCCACCACTCCAGTACGTAAACCCTCCCAAAGGGCAGTACGTCTGCCAGTGAACATTCTCTTACTTATCCCTCACTCCCATCTTAGCTCTGCTCTGAAATCTCTCCTGCTACCCACTGCTCAGTCTCTCCCCTCTCTCACTCCTGCTCCCTCCTCGCTCCCTGCTCTCAGTTCCTTCCCTCTCCCCCTCCCTATTCCCGCTCTCTCCTCATTCTCTCTCCCTGTTCAGTTTTTATTCTCCCGCTTCCTGATCTCAGCGCTCCCTGTGCTGTCCCACACCATTCCCCTTGTTCCCTCTTGCACGGCCTGTTCCCTCCTCTTCCTCTCCCTCTCCCACGCCCTGTTCCCTCCTCTCCCTCTCCCACATCCCGTTATCCCTTCACCCTCCACTTCCCATTTCCCTCATGCTGTCTTCTGCTCACTTCTGGCTTCCTCCAGCTGCTCCCACTCAGCCCCCTCCCCCCGCTCACCCCCCTCCCCCCTGCTCACCCCCCTCCCCCTACGCCCCGGCTCACCCCTCCAATCCTCTCCCCCGATCATCCCCTTCCCCTGATCACCCCCCTCCCCCTGATCCCCCTCCCCCCGGCTCACCCCTCCAATCCTCTCCCCTGATCACCCTCCCTCCCCCTTGCTCACCCCCCTCCAGCTCATGCCCTCCAATCCTCTCCCCTGATCACCCCTCCCCCCCCGATCACCCCCCTCCCCCTACTCGCCCCCCTCCCCCCGGCTCACCCCTCCAATCCTCTCCCCTGATCACCCTCCCTCCCCCTGCTCACCCCCCTCCCCCCTGCTCACCCCCCCAATCCTCTCCCCTGATTACCCCCCTCCCCCTGCTCACCCCCTCCCCCCGATCACCCCCCTCCCACCGGCTCACCCCTCCAATCCTCTCCCCTGATCACCCCCCCTCCCCCCCCGATCACCCCCCCCCCGCTCACCCCCCTCCCCCTACTCGCCCCCCCAATCCTCTCCCCTGATCACCCCCCCTCCCCCTACTTGCCCCCCTCCCCCCGATCACCCCCTCCCACCGGCTCACCCCTCCAATCCTCTCCCCTGATCATCCCCCCTCCCCCCTGCTCACCCCTCCAATCCTCTCCCTTGATCACCTCCCTTCCCCCCTGCTCACCCCTCACCCACCTCTCCCTGCTCACTGCCCCTCCCACACCCCCCTCCCCTGCTCACCCCTTCCCCTGCCTACCCCCACACTCGCCCCTCCTCTCCCCCGCTCACCCCTCTGCTCACCCCCTTCCCCCACTCACACCCTCCTTCCCTTTTGCTCAGCCCCCTCCCCTGCTCACCCCTCCCCCTCCCCCTGCTCACCCCCTCCCCTGATCACCCTCCTTCCCCCACTCATCTCTCCTCTCCTCTGCTCAACCCCCCCCCTCCCCTGCTCGCTCCACCTCTCCTGCTCACCCCCTCCTCTGCTCCCTCTCCCCCTGCCCAAGTTTGCTCTCCTATTCCTTGTCATAGGGTCACAGAGTTGTACGGCACGGGAACAGGCCCCTCGCCCATTCGTGTCCGTGCCGACCTGGGTGTATATTCAGGCTGATCCCATTTCCCAGCACTTGGCCCATAAACTCCTGTCATCCACAGACCTGTCCACATACTTCTTCAATCTATCTGATGCACCTTCCTCTGGCAGCTGGCTCCGTACAGCTACCACCCGCTGTGTGAGAAAGTTGTCCCTCAGGTTCTTATTAAATTTTTCACCTCTCACCTTAAAACTCTCCTCTAATTTCTGATTCCCCAACCCTGGAAGAAAGTCCGCTCAACCTATTTAAGCCCCTCGTGATTTTATATACCTCTGTGATATCACCCCTCAGTCTCCTACGCTCCAGCCTGTCTAATCTGTCCTTGTAACCTAGTCCCTCGTTCTCTGCTCATTCTCCCTCTACCTGTGTCCAGCTCACACTCTCTCTGTCCCCCTCCCCCGTTCCCTGGCACACTCTCCCTCCTTCCCGCTTGTTCTCCAGCTCCCTAGTTCACTCCCAAATTTACCCCTTTTTCCCATCATTCCTCACATCACTGGACTCCGGATGCACTTTATTCCTGTTCTCAGTGGACCCCCATCAACCCACACCTCAGTGGATCCCCTTGTTATTGGATGCTATGTATCCAGTAACAAGGGGATCCAGTAAGGTTCCGCTGTGTGAAAAAGTTGCCCCTCAGGTTCTTATTAAACCCTTCACCTCTCACCTAAAAACTATGTCTTCTAGTTTCCAATTCCCCAACCCCGGGAAAAAGTCCGCTCAACCTATTTATGCCCCTCATGATGCCCATTCAGAACAGACGCGGAGAAATGTCTTTAGCCAGAGAGTGGTGAATCTGTGGAATTTGTTGCCACGGGCGGCTGCGGAGGCAAAGTCATTGGGTGTATTTAAGGCAGAGATTGATAGGTATCTGAGTAACCAGGGCATCAAAGGCTATGGTGAGAAGGTGGGGGAGTGGGGCTAAATGGGAGAATGGATCAGCTCATGATAGAATGGCGCACTCGATGGGCCGAATGGCCGACTTCTGCTCCTTTGTCTTATGGTCTCCTTGTACTTGTGTCCCTATAATTACCTTTCTCAGTGGATGAAGATCATTCCCTGTATCTTCACTCCCACCACTCCCCTTGTTACGGGATTCCCTTCGCTTGCCCCTATCATTCCTCGTCCTGCTGGCTAGACACCAATACACGTTGTATTGGATGAGCACCAACCGCGTCCCCCCGTGCCTGCGCCCACACCATCCAACTCGTGGTTAGATCTTCACTCTCACGGGAAACATCAATCCCCCTACTTCTGCCGTCTCTGCGATACCGGACCACCGTTCCACGTTACCGGATGCTCTCCCGTTGTCACTGTTCTTGCGTTGCTGCCTCCCCGCCATTCTCCTCGTTATCGGATCCCATCGTTCACCTCGTTACCACTTCCCCATCATTCTCATCAATGGATCCTCGCCGTTCTTATTACCAGATCCCCACCATTCTTCTAAATGAATCCCCATCAATCTTATTAATGGACCCCCATCAATCTCCTCATGACCATACCCCATATTCTTGTTACTGGATCCCAACCTTTCTCCATGTTCCCAGATCCCCATCATTTTTATTACTGGATCCCCATCATTTTCCTTGTTACTGGATCCCTGCCTTTTACGGTTTTGGTCTCCTTATTTAAGGAAGGAAATAGTTGCCTTGGAGACAATACACATGGCATGCTCTATTGATTCCAGGGTTACATTACAAAGAAACTGCAAGCAGATTAGGCCAGCGTGCATTGGAGTTTAGAAGATTGAGAGGTGGCAATTGAGACATTAGATCCCAGAGATACAAAATGGTGGCAATACTCAGCAGGCTAGGCAGCAACTGTGGAGAGAGGAGCCAAGTTAATGTTTCAGGTTAACAACATTTCATCAGAACTAGAAGTTAGAAAGTCTTAAGTTACATTCCAGTCTCCTGGTTTCTGCGTCCCTGCCTCATCCTCTCTGACGTCTCCTTCCGCAACAGTCCTTTTCCCTTAGCCCTGGTTCCCCCTCCATGATGACGGTGTCCCAACTGCACCTTCTGCGTTCCCTGCACTGCTGCTCTCAGACCCCTCTGCACCCACCCAGAACAAGTGCAGGTTCCCCTTACCCCACCTCCCTTCGTACCAGCCTCCACGATTTTGTGATGTCACCGCCGGACATGCTCGCCCCCTCCCCTTCCAGCGTCACGAAGGGACCGTTCCCTTCACGACTTCCCTGGTCTGCTTTTCCATCTCCGTCGACTGCTCCCGTTCTAATGGCACTTTCCCTCGTCACCACAGAGATCCGGCATCCGTCCTCTCGCCTCTTCCAGAGACCTGAACAGTCCTTCCAGGTGAGGCAATGACTCGCTTATATTTCTTCCCATCTAGTGTATTTGCATTCAGTGCTCACGAACAGATTGGATGCCCACTTGGTAGAGTCATGAGGATAACCCTGAGCTTTCAGTTGCCTGGCACTTTAATTCTCCATCCACTCCCATTCAGACCTCTCTCCAACGACACAAGTTAAATTTCCCAGGGCTCAACATCAAATCCAACCATTTCAGATCATCTGCCATTTTACCCCACACCTGCAGTGGTTATTCACGCTCTCCTCGCTCGGTGATTCAGATTTCCTTCACGGTTCCCCCCCCCCGCTTACACCAGCCCCAGGCACACCTTCCCCTCCCTCTCTCAGCAGGCACCACCACCACTCCTGTCATTCAGGCTCTTCCCTCTGTCAGACTGGGCCGTTTGTTCTGTCTGCTCCTCCCTCCCTATTCTCTGCAACTTAAAAGTTTATAGAATCATCGGGTCATACAGCACAGAGACGGGCCCTTTGGCCCAATTTGTCCGTGTTGACCAAGTTGCCTTCCAGAGTTAATCCCATTTTCCTGTGGTTGGCCCACATCCCTCCGAACCTCCCCTCCATGGACTCCATCTGTACCTCTCGCTGCCTTGGTGAAGCAGCCAGCATAATCAAAGTCCCCCCCCACCCGGGTCATTCTCTCTTCTCTCCTCTCCCATCAGGCAGAAGATACATGTGCCCTCAGGCTCCTATCACCAGGCTCAAGGACAGCTTCTATCCCACGGTGATAAGACTATTGAGCAGTTCCCTTATACAATGAGGTAGACTCTGACCTCCTGATCTACCTTGTTATGACCTTGCACCTTATTGTCTGCCTGCACTGCACTTCCTCTGTAGCTGTGACACTTCACTCTGCATTCTGTTATTGTTTTTACCCTATACTACCTCAATGCACTCTGTACTACCTCAACGTAACTGCACTGTGTAATGAATTGATTCATACGATCGGTTTGCAAGACAAGTTTTTCACTGTACCTCGGTACAAGTGACAATAATGAACCAATACCAATACCTTTCCGATCCATGTACCTGTTCAAATGTCTTTCAAGCACTGTAACTGTACCCACCTCTACCACTTCCTCTGGCAGCTTGTTCCACATACCCACCTCCCTCTGTGTTAAAAACCTGCCCCTCAGGTCCCCTTTAAACCATTCCCCTCTCACCTTAAACCTGTGTTCTCTACTTTTAGACTCCCCTGCCCTGGGAAAAAGACAGTGACCACCCACCCTACTCATGCCCCTCACAGTTCTACTAACCTCCATAAAGTCACCCCTCAGCCTCCTACGCTTTCATTTCTCACTCTTCCCAGTTCTGAGGAAGTCACTAACCTGAACCACTGACTCTGTTTCTCTCCCCACAGACGCAGCATGGCCTCTTGAGCATCCTGACTTAGGTCACATTCCCAGCAACCTGCAGTGTTTTCCCGTCAGTTCCCAAGCGACTGATGGGATAGGTGCTGAGGCGATGCTTCCTCTGGTGGGGAAACCAGGACCAGCGGGGTGCGTGTGGTCTCACAACATGGGGTCAACCCAGTTAGGACGGAGACGAGGACAGGTCATGAACCTTTGCAATCCCACCCTACAAAGCGCGAGGTAGGAGGTAGACTCTGAGTCGTCGAGGGGAGTCGAGGGTAATGGGGAGTGTGTCTGCGGCCAGGAGCAGAGCAGCCATGGTCTCACTGCATGGTGCGACAGGTTCGGGGGCTTTTTGACCCACTTGGGCTCACGTTACTTATCTTCCGACACTGCGTTCTACTAGATCCCTTCACCCCCGGATACCAGACCACAGTTTGCTCTCACAGTACGGGATCCCCACCCACTGACGTCGCAGGATTCTCATCGGCATCACGTGGTTCCCCCTCAGAACACTGGTGATGCCCAGCAGGGCAGGCAGCATCAGCGGAGAGAGAAACAGATCGGCGTCGCCAGCTCTGGGATTTAATCAGAGGTAATCGACGTATTTCTCTCCGCAGATGCTGCCTGACCTGCTGAGTGTTTACAGCATTCTCTGTTTTACTGGTACCATGACCCTCACCTGAATTCCGGTTACAGCATCCACACCGGTCTCTGTGGAACTGGATCTGCATCTTTATCCCAGTTACTAGATCCCCAACCAGTCCCTGTGTAACCAGATCCCCATCTGTCCTGAGCCACTGAACCGCCACCCGTCCTTAGATCACTGGATTCCCAGCCAACCCCGGGTCACTGGCTGTCCAATTGTCCCTGGGTCTCAGTTATCTCCAGCTGTCACTGGCTCACTGGATCCTCAGCTATCATCAGATTCCCAGTTGTCCCAGATCATTGGATCCCCAGCCGTCACCAAATCCCCAGATATGCGTCACCTGATCCCTGACTGTCACTGGATCCCCAGCTGTCACCGGATCCCCAGCTGTCACCAGATCTCTGGATATGTGTCACTCAATCCATGGCTGTCACTAGATCCCTGGATGTGTGTCACTGGATCCCTGGCTGTCGCCAGATCCCTGGATACACCACTGAATCCCTGGCTGTGCGTCACTTGATCCCTGGATGTGCGTCACTTGATCCCCGGCTCTCGCTGGATAGCCAGATGTGTCCCTGGATCCCTGAATGCCACTGGATTCCCATCCGTCACTGGATCCCTGGATATGCACCACTGGATCCCTGTCACTGGATCCCTGCCACCTGATCCCTGGACATGTGTCGCTGGATCCCTGTCTGTGAAAGGATTCCCAGCTGTCACTGGATCCCTGGACATCACTGGATCCTTGGATATGTCACTGGATCCCTGGATATGTGTCACTGGATCCCTGACTGTCCCCGGATCCCGGGCTGTCCCCGAGTCACTGGATCTCCGGCTGTCCCTGAGTCACTGGGTCCCCGGCTGTGCTGTGAGCAACGTTGCTCATTTACGCTCAAGAGTAACTCTTTGCTCTAGTTTGTGAGGGGGAAGGGAACCGGAGGAGTAGCTCAGAGGAAGAAGGGGATGGGGAAAAGTTAGATCAAACAGGTAGAGAGGCTTTGGGGAAGGAGAAGCAGAATACAGGCTTTAAAAGTAGTAAGGTAGGTGGACTGAAGTTGTTTACTTAAATGCAAGAAGTGTCAGGAATAAGGGAGATGAACTGAGGGCTTGGCTAAGTATGGGGGACTATGATATTGTGGCTATTACTGAGATGTGGCTGATGTCAGGGCAGGAGTGGATATTGAATATTCCTGGTTTTCGGTGTTTTAAGAGGGATAGGGAAGCGGGGAGAAGAGGAGGAGGGGTGGCGATACTGGTCAGGGACACTGTTACGGCTGTGGAAAGGATGGATGTTGTAGAAGGATCATCTCTAGAGTCCGTATAGGTGGAAGTAAGGAACAAGAAAGGAGCAGTTACTCTACTAGGAGTATTCTATAGGCCACCCGGTAGCAGTAGAGATATAGAGGAGCAGATTGGCAGGCAGTGTTTGGAGAGAAGCAAAAATAACAGGGTTGTTATAATGGGAGACTTCAACTTCCCAAATATAGACTGGAACCTGCTTAGTGCCAAAGGTTTAGATGGGACGGAGTTTGTTGGATGTGTCCAGGAGGGATTCCTGATGCAGTAAGTTGACAGGCCGACTAGAGGGAATGCCATGCTAGATCTAGTTTTAGGAAATGAACTGAGACAGGTGAAGGATCTATTGGTGGGTGAGCATTTGGGGGACAGTGACCATTGCTCCATAACCTTTAAAATTGTCATGGACAGGGACAGGTGCAGAGAGGACAAGAAGATATTTAATTGGGGAAGGGCGAACTATGAGGCTATAAGGAGAGAACTTGGGAGTATAAAGTGGGATGTCCTTTTTGAAGGCAAATGTACCATGGAGATGTGGTCGATGTTCAGGGATCTTATGCAGGATGTTAGGGATAAATATGTCCCGGTGAGGCAGAGAAGGAATGGCAGGGTGAAGGAACCGTGGGTGACGAGAGAGGTGGAACGACTAGTTAGGGAGAAGAAGGTAGCAAATGTGAGGTATAAGCAGCAAGGTTCAGACAGGGCCCGTGAGGAATATAGAGTAGCGAGGAAGGAACTGAGAGAGCTAGAAGGGAACATGAAAAGGCGTTGGCTAGTAGGGTTAAATAAAATCCCAAGGCCTTTTTCACCTATGTGAAGGGTAGGAGGATGGCTAGGGTAAAGGTAGGTCCGATTAAGGACAAAGGTGGGAGAATTTGCCTGGAGGCAGCGGAAGTGGGAGAAGTTCTTAATGAGTACTTCTCTTCGGTATTCACCAGGGAGAGGGGTCTTGATGACGCGGAAGGGAGTGCTGGTAGGGGTAATGTTCTCGAGGTTGTAGATATCAAGAGAGAGGATGTGTTGAAGTTGTTAAATAATATCAAGACAGATAAATCTCCAGGGCCTGATGGGATTTTCCCCAGGCTGCTTCGAGAGGCGAGGCAGGAGATTGTTGAACCGCTGGTAAGGATCTTTGAGTCCTCGTTGTCCACGGGGATGGTGCCGGAGGATTGGAGGGTGGCGAATGTTGTCCCCTTGTTCAAAAAAGGTAGTAGGGATAGTCCAGGGAATTACAGACCAGTGAGCCTTACGTCTGTGGTGGGTAAGCTGTTAGAAAGGATTCGAAGGGATAGGATCTATGAACACCTGGAGAATAATGGACTGATTAAGGACAGCCAGCATGGATTTGTGAAGGGAAGATCTTGCCTCAACAAACCTGATAGAGTTCTTTGAGGAGGTGACGAGGAAGATTGATGAGGGTAGTGCGGTGGATGTGGTCTATATGGATTTTAGTAAGGTGTTTGATAAGGTACCTCATGGTAGGCTTCTTCAGAAGGTCAGAGGCCAAGGGGTCCAGGGAAGCTTGGCTGTATGGATTAGGAATTGGCTTGCCTGTAGAAAGTAGAGGGTTGTGGTGGAAGGAGTGCCCTCGGGTTGGAGGGCAGTGACTAGTAGTGTCCCGCAGGGATCGGTTCTGGGAACTCTACTTTTTGTGATATTTATAGATGACTTAGATGAGGGGGTGGAGGGCTGGGTTAGTAAGTTTGCGGATGACACTAAGATCGGCAGTGTTGTGGATAGTGTGGAGGGCTGTCGGAGCTTACAGAGGGATATTGATAGGTTGCAGAGCTGGCGCTGACAAGTGGCAGATGGAGTTCAGTCCGGAGAAGTGTGAGGTGGTACACTTTGGAAGGACTAACTCCAGGGCAGAGTACAAGGTAAATGGCAAGGTACTTGGCAGTGTAGAGGAGCAGAGGGATCTGGGGGTTCATATTCACAGTTCATTGAAAGTTGCCTCACAGGTGGATAGAGCAGTTAAGAAGGCCTATGGGATGTTGGCTTTCATAAATCGTGGGATTGAGTTTAAGAGCCGCGAAGTGACGATGCAGCTTTACAAAACTCTAGTTAGACCACACTTAGAGTACCGTGTTCAGTTCTGGTCGCCGCATTATAGGAAGGATGTGGAGGCGTTGGAGAGGGTGCAGAGGAGATTTACCAGGATGCTGCCTGGTAATGGAATATGAGCACAGGCTTAAGGTGCTAGGGCTTTATTCACTGGAAAGGAGGAGGATGAGAGGAGACATGATAGAGGTATATAAAATACTGAGAGGAATAGATAGAGTAGACAGCCAGTGCCTCCTTCCCAGGGCACCAATGCTCAAGACGAGAGGGCATGGCTTTAAGGTTATGTGTGGGAGGTTCAGGGGAGATGTCAGGGGGAGGTTTTTCACCCAGAGAGTGGTTGGTGCATGGAATGCGCTGCCTGGGGTGGTGGTGGAGGCAGATACATTGGGCAGGTTCAAGAGTTTGTTGGATAGGCACATGGAGGAATGTGAGATAGAGGGATATGCGGGAGGAAAGGGTTAGATAGTGTGAGGGTGGTTTGTTGGACGGCACAACATGGTGCGCTGAAGGGCCTGTTTTGTGCTGTATGGTTCTATGGTTCTATGGTTAAACATGCAGCCAGACCCAGACCAGTAGCAGGAGATTTATTTGAGTAGCCATCTCTGTTGTAGGATTAGAATGGTTCGTCACCTCTAACTCATCAGCCGGGGAACTAGATTTCCATCCTCGAGTCTGCACTTCCCAGAAGCGATGGACACGGGCTGGATTTGGCTGGTGTTTTTCCATTGGGATGGGCCGCTGGGCTGCGAGTGGGCTGACTGGGGTGGGGGGGGAGTGGTGCAGATTACGGAAGGTCGGGAAGCAGGGTTTGGGGGCCAGTAGAGATGGAGGGGCCGGTGGGGGCTCTTCAGGTGGTTTATGGGAGTGGCAGATCAGCTCCTCTGAGCCGGGAATGGTTTCACTTTACACTGTCGGTGGGGTGGAAGTGGCTGAGAAAGATGGGGCAGCCAGACAACGTCCTGTCCTAGCCTTCCGCATCAGCTGAGTCGGAAATCCATCGGTTCATTCCGTCGTACAGCCGAGTGAACCCCCCCCTCAGAGGGGAGGGGAGCCAGTCGTTGTCAAGTAGGGCACAACATCTACCTGTGGCTCCCTCGACGTACTGCTGCTCCTTGGGGCCAGGCTGTCCGGCTGGGCTCATGGTGGGCAGCGGAGGTGCGAACACCTTCTCCTGTACCAGAGAGAACACAGGACAGAGGTGGTTAAAGCACCAGCATACACACGCTGTGTATTCACCAACCGTACGCGGTACTGGGAACACGGCAACCGTACACGGCACCGGGAACACAGGGTCCGTAAGCGGCACTGGGAACACAGGGTCCGTACATGGCACTGGGAATGCAGGGTCTGTACGTGTCAGTGAGCATACGGTGAACGTACGCAGCACTGGGAACACAGGGTCTGTACGCGGCATTGGGAACACAGGGTCTTTACGCAGTACTGAGAACACACTGAACGTATGTGGCACTGGGAACACTGGGTCGGTACGCGGCACTGGGAACACAGGGTCGGTACGCGGCACTGGGAACACAGGGTCAGTACGTGGCACTGGGAACACAGGGTCAGTACGTGGCACTGGGAACACAGGGTCCGTACGTTGCACTGGGAACACGGTGATTGTACATGGCACTGGGAACTCAGGGTCTGTACACGGCACTGAGAACACAGTGAATGTACGTGGCACTGGGACCACTGGGTCTGTACGCGGCACTGGGAAAACAGGGTTTGTAGGCGGCACTGGGAACACAGGGCCCGTAGGCGGCACTGGGAACACAGGGCCCGTAGGCGGCACTGGGAACACAGGGCCCGTAGGCGGCACTGGGAACACAGGGCCCGTAGGCGGCACTGGAAACACAGGGTCTGTACGTGGCACTGGAAACACAGGGTCTGTACACGGCACTGGAAACACGGTGAATGTATGCAGCACTGGGAACACCGGGTCTGTACGTGGCACTGGGAACACCGGGTCTGTACGTGGCACTGGGAACAAAGGGTCTGTGCACGGCACTGGGAACACGGTCCGTACGTGGCACTGGGAATGCGGTGACTGTACGTGGCATTGGAAACACAAGGTCTGTATGTGGCACTGGGAACATTGCCTGTACGCGGCACTGGGAACACAGTGACTGTACGTGGCACTGGGAACACAGTGACTGTATGCAGCACTGGGAAAACCAACTGTACACACCACTGGGAACACATGGTCTGTATGTGGCACTTGGAACACAGCACTGGGACCACAGGGTCTGTACACGGCACTGGGAACACCAAATGTACGCGGCACTGGGAACACAAGGTCCGTACGCAGCACTGGGAACACGGTGAACGTACGCGGCACTGGGAACAAAGGGTCTGTGCACAGCACTGGGAACACAGTCCGTACGTGGCACTGGAAACACAGGGTCCACATGTGGCACTGGGAACACAGTGACTGTACGCGGCACTGGGAACACAGTGACTGTACGCGGCACTGGGAACACAGGGTCTGTACGTGGCGCTTGAAACACAGCACTGGGAACACAGGTTCTGTACGCGGCACTTGAAACACAGCACTGGGAACACAGGTTCTGTATGCGGCACTGGGAACACAGGTTGTGTACGCGGCACTTGGAACACAGTCTGTACACGGCACTGGGACCACAGGGTCTGTACGTGGCACTGGGAACACCGACTGTATGCAGCACTGGGAACACAGTGACCGTACGCAGCACTGGGAACACAGGGTCTGTACGCGGCACTGGGAACATGGTCTGTACGCGGCACTGGGTACATTGACTGTACGCGGCACTGGGGACACTGCGACTGTACTCAGGAGGTTGTATGCTGTTCTCAACACTAGAGAGCTTGCTGTACCTGACAGGCTATCACAGTCACTCCTTACAGTACAGGAGACGTACACTGCCTGAGGTGAGCTTTGCTAACACCTTGAGGTGCCCTTGCTGGAGAACCAAGCCCACAGAGTGGCCTTGCTTCTGGGCTTCCTTGAAACAAAGGTACCAATGGTGGGGACTGCGCTGCTGTGTGCGGTACTGAGGCTGCACGGGGCGGCACCACATGGGTGTGAGTGTTCAGTCCTGCCTCAGCACGGAGGGGCAGTGTGTGTGGACGGGGAGACGCCGAGTGCCACACTCAGTGTGACCTGGAATGTTGGCCCCTACCCCACTCGTTACATGGCTGCAGACACCGGCTGCCCGCAACGCCCCTCAGTCCTCTTCCTTCCACCCACCACTTGTGACCAGACACCCTGGTGATATTGGCACTAAACAGTGGGTGAGAGGGAGAGAGAGAGAGAGAGAGAGGGAGAGAGGGAGAGAGGGGGAGGGGGGGAGAGAGGGAGGGAGGGGGAGGGGGGGAGAGGGGGGAGGGAGGGAGAGGGGGAGAGGGGGAGGGAGGGAGGGAGGGAGGGAGAGAGAGAGGGAGAGAGAGTGTGTGTGTGTGTGTGTGTGTGTGTGTGTGTGTGTGTGTGTGTGTGTGAGAGTGTGAGTGAGTGAGTGCAGGAGTGATGTCTTCAGTGAAGCAGCACTGACTGGTCCCTCCCTGAAACCACGGGCTCCCAAGCGTTGCTGATACCTGGGCACTTGCTGGAGGAGTTGCCGGCCTCTTCCTGGCCTCCCGACCTGCCAACCGGTAATGAGGCTTACAGTAGAACTTCCCTGTAAAAAAAAACAGTGGCTGGTTAAACAGTGTTACAGCATTGGACACACGCCCACCCGCACCCCCAGGACGCGCGTCTCTCCGCACTGTCAGGGAGCGCGTCTCCCCGCACTCCCAGCGCGTGAGCCCCCTGCACTCCCAGGACATACAATGCACTAAGCCAGCAGCACAAGTGTGCAGTAATCAAGCAGTTCCCTGCAGTAACCGAACAAACCGCACTCCAATTGCAAGCAATGACCCTTTGGGAACTGGGGATGAGACATTGTTCTGTAGCTGATCAATTGGTGCAGTAACCAGGGAATGACAACATTATGCAGTAATCATCATACAGGTTTAATGACCAGAAACACCAACACTTGCTCTCTCCACAGAGGCTGCCTGAGCCCCTGAACAACTCAACATCTTTTGTGTTTGTTTCTTCTTTCCAGCATCTCCAGTGTTCTGATAAAATACCTGGCAAACTCAGTGCGCGGTGACTGGGCAAACTCAGCGCGCGGTGACGGGGAAACTCACTGCATGGTGATGGAGCCATTACACACCAGTAATTGGGCAACGGTCCCCAGACACACTGGACAACAGTTAACGTGAAGTCACCTGGGGCCTCCCCTTTGATTATTGCCTGGCAACAGGCACAGCATAAAGCAAACAGCACTACCCACCGCGGGGTAACTGGGTAACAATCACCGCGGGGTAACTGGGTAATAATGACCACAGGGTATCTGGTTAACAATCACCGCAGGGTATCCGGGTAATAATGACCGCAGGGTAACCGGGTGATGATCACCGCAGGGTAACCGGGTAACAATCACCACAGGGTATCCGGGTAATAATGACCGCAGGGTAACCGGGTGATGATCACCGCAGGGTAACCGGGTGATGATCACCGCAGGGTAACCGGGTGATCACCGCAGGGTAACCGGGTGATGATCACCGCAGGGTATCTGGGTAATAATCACCGCAGGGTAACTGGGTAACAATCACCGCAGACAACAATTCACGTTTGTGCGCCTGACGATAGTTGATGAGAGGTGAACAGCAACACCCACGCTGAAGTCACTGGGCAGGACCCCACAGTGAGTCACCTGACCATATAAACACTGTGGGGAAATCAGGCCCCTCAATGTTGTTTTAATCAGGCTGTAATCAACATGTTACACTGGTGAACAGTCACCACAGAGTGGCAGGGTGATGGGCTTACACACCCGTACCCATCACAGGGTGAACATCGTGAACTCACCGGGAAATAACCAACGTGGGCAGTAATAACGCACGCAACTGGCCAATGCTAAACGTGAGAAACCATGGCAACAAGACCCATCACAACAGGGCCACCATCACCGTTTAATTACTGGGGAATGACCACGCAGTAACCGAGCAATGATCACCACAGTGTGCAACACCAGGGCTGATCCGGGTGGCGGATGTGAACCGGTTTAGTCCATGAACATGCTGGCTCAGGAACAGGGTGGTATTTGTGGCAGGAACAGTGAGGGTCAGGCCGGGCTGTAGTTCTGACCGACTTAGGGTGGGCTGTTTGATCGGATGTACTTGGATGAAGTGCTCTGCACGGAGCGAATGAGCAAAGCCTTGGTTTCAGCTGTGGCCTTACCGTTCTCTGGGTTGTAGGCGTAGGTGGAGAGCCGGAGGGTCTCGCCGCAGTAGTCACACTTGAAGCAGCCGCGGTGGAAGAACTTCCCTTCTGCGCTCAGTCGCTCCATCACGTAGACCCGCTTGCCACAGAAATAGCAAACGTCGCTGCCTCCAAACTCTGCGGGGAACTCCTTCTGCTTTATTGATTGCTGTGGGGTGGGTGAGGTGGGGCGAGACAAGACAGATCGCTGCAGGCAAACCGGAAGGACAGCAGGGCAGGCCACCCGCACCCACCTCCCTCCCCACCACACCCACCTCCCTCCCCAACCCACCCCAACACCTCTGCATAGGGCGCCTCGTTCACTGGAGCACCAAGCTGCAGACCCGCACACCGCCCACCCCTCCTGGCCGCAGTCACTAAAGAATCTTGCCTCTTTGGTGGCTTCAATAGCAGGCAGGACTCTGCTCGCGTCAAGCCTGCACAACACTGTCACGGCCCGAACGCGTGCCTCCGGCACTTCAGACACCCGTGTCAGGTTCAACTAAATTATGAATGGAGGTGGACTGCCACCTGATGTGAGGGGAACTCCCCCTGGTGTGCTAGGTATCACTCAGCTGGTGTGGGAGAAGCAGACTTTGTGTAATAGAGTCAGAGAGCCATGCAGCGCAGAAAACAGGCCCTTCGGCCCAACTTGTCCATGCTGACCAAGGTGCTGAACTGAGCTGGTCCCATTTGGCCCATACCCCTCTGAACCTTTCCTATCCACCATGGACCAGTGGATCTTGCACTAGTTGTAGTGCTCCAAATACAAGTCTGCCTTGTTTTATGAAGAAAAAGTCCCTACGCAGAGACAGAGTGCAGAAATCAAGACTGACACATATGCAGTCCTGAATGAGTCCAGCCCTGCCCCGCTTCTCCTCCCAGGTGATCCTTGAAGCCCATCCGCCAATATTCAACCATCACCAAAATTCCCCGTTATCTGGTCAGTAACAAGCACTGTCTGTGAAGCTGTCGGCTGCAGTCCCTTCCACAAAAGTCACACAACTTCAAAAGTACTTCATCAGCTGGTGAGCTTTGACAGATGCTGAGGTTCCCCAAGGTGAATAATCTAGCCTGCTGCACTGGATTAAGTGGGAAATATTCAGCGTCAGAAACTCTTCAGTTCTGATGAAATACCATTGAACCGAAGCACGAAGTTCGCTCCCCACAGGCGCCCCCTGACCCGCTGAGTGTTTCTGACAGCTTATGTCTGTATTTCAGGTTTACAGCATCTGCGGTATTTTATTTCTGGATCTTGTTGTGTGAAGCTGATGGAGAACGCCAACCACGGCACCCCTGCTTCCACACCCCTTCACCATGTTACTCCAACACTCTCCAACTACCCATCCCAATCATACACCCTACCCTACACCCTACCCCCCATCCTGTACCCTACCCTACCTCCCATCCCGCACCCGACCGTATACCCCATCCCATACCCTCACCTACACCCCACCCCACCATCCTGCACCCTACCCTACATCCCAGCCCACACCCTACCCTACATCCCAGCCCACACCCTACCGTATACCCCATCCCACACCCCAACCCTACACCCCATCCCACACCCCACCCCACACCCCATCCCACACCCTACCCTACACCCCATCCCACACCCCACCCCACACCCTACCCACCATCCTGCACCCTACCCAACACCCCATCCCTCACCCTACCCCCCCATCCTGCACCTTACCCTACATCCCAGCCCACACCCTACCATATACCCCAGCCCACACCCTACCCTACACCCCATCCCACACCCCACCCCACACCCCACCCTACACCCTACCCTACACCCCATCCCACACCTACCCTACACCCCATCCCACACCCTCACCTACACCCCATCCCACACCCTACCCTACACCCTCACCTACACCCCATCCCACACCCTACCCTACACCCCACCCCACACCCTACCCTACACCCCACCCAACACCCCATCCCACACCCTACCCCCCCATCCTGCACCCTACCCAACACCCCACCCCCCCATCCTGCACCCTACCCTACATCCCAGCCCACACCCTACCATATACCCCATCCCACAACCCACCCTACACACCATCCCACACCCTAACCTACACTCTACCATACAGCCTACCCCCCATCCCACACCCTATCCTACACTCCATCCCACACCTACACGACACCCCATCCCACACCCTACCCTAAACCCCACCCTACACCCCACCCCACATCCCATCTGACACCTTACTCCACACCCTACACCCCACCCTACACCCCCATCCCACACCCTACCGTACACCCCAACCCACACCCTACCCTACACTCTACCTTACAGCCTACCCCCCAATCCCATACCCTACCCTACACCCCATCCTACACCCTACCCTACACCCCACCCTACCCCCCATCCCACACCCTACCCTACCCCCATCCCACCCCCTACCCTACACCCCAACCCGCCCCCTACCCTACACCCCATCCCACACCCTACCCTACAACCAACCCACCACCCCACCCCCGACCATACTCCTCACCCTACACCCCGACCTCACACCTCACCCTACACCCCATCCCACACTCTACCCTACAACCTATCCTACACTCCACCCCCACCCTACTTCCCCACCCCACACCTCATCCCAACACCCTCCCCTACACCCCATCCCACTCCCTACCCTACACATCCCACACCCTCCCCTACACCCCACCTTACACCCCACCCCACACTACAACCTAACCCCACACCCCACCCCTACACCCCACGACGGTGGGCACCACACGGGCCCCCTTGGCCCACCTCGCTGAACCCTGCGCGGGACGGTTCACGGTCGGTACCCGCCACACAGGCTGGGGTGCTCACCAGTTCTCTCTTGTCTACAGGGGGTTTAGGCTCAGCTCGCCGCTCGAGCTTCCTGGCTATCTGTGCAGTCAGTTCTCTCACTCCCCCCGTGTACCTGTCGACACACCTCTAGTAAACCACAGGGTGGTGGGGCAGAGCCAGGAGGGAGGCAGAAATAGGGGCAGGGGAGGGGGAAAGGGGCAGGTAAGGGGAGGAGGAGGGGGAGAGGGCAAAAAAGGGGTAAGGGGAGAGGGGAGAGGGAGGGGGTGAGGGCCAGGGAAGGGGGAGAGGGCAGGGAAGGGGTGTAGGAGGGGGAGAGGGGCAGGGAAGGGGAGGTGGGAGAGGTAGGGAAGAGGAAGGGGAGGGGGCATGGAAGGGGAGGGGAGAGGGACGGGGAGGGGCAGGGAAGGGGGAGAGGTAGGGGTAGGAGGAGGGGATGGAGGGTAGGAGGAGGTTCACGAGGGTGTAGCAGTGGAAGAGGAGAATCAGATGGAAAATTATAAGAATGAGAAGATTTCTATATAATAAATCTTCTTTCCTTTCTTTTATATTATATTCATTTACTAAGAGATCGTTGGATCTACAGATTTTGTTTTATATGGTATTGTTCTTTATGATTATCTATGCTCTGATTGTTCTCCCGATCTCTTTGTATTACATGTATAAATGTTGATGCTATATATCAATCTGTATTAATTTGAAAACTACTAAAAAGATTGAAAAAGAAAGAAAGAAGATTTCAGGAAAATTTAAGTTAATGGCAGAAAAGCAGCAAAGTGATCAACGTCCATCTGCGAAGTCTCACGGGACCAACACTTTCCCCTGCCTCCCAATAGGATTAGAAAGCAAAATCAAACATGCACAACAGAAGACTACTCTGCGTATTGAGTCACGAGCACACACTAAATGGCGCCCATCACTGTCGGAGGCATACCACAGAGCTGCCTCGGTGTTATTAGCCATACGAGTACGATCCACACCGGTCCAAGTACAGAACTATGCACACACTGCCGTAACCTCAGCGGGTGATCACAATCAGAAGGGGTGAGTAGGAACCGGAAGGGAATTGAAAGCCAGGCGAGGTTTCTGCCTTATCACAGGCGTGAATAACGGGTCAATGCTGAGGTATCGTCACCCAGTTAACACACAACACAGAAGCAGAAGCGTGATAAATAACTCCTGTAACACAGGGTGTGGCGGAGTTTTCTTGTAACAGAACAGTGGCAGTTTGTGTACAGGGCAAGGCCAGCATTTACCGCCCAACCTTCATTGCCTTTGAGAAGTTTGAGGTGAGCCATCTCCTTGAACCACTGCAGTCCTCCTGGTGAAGGTACATGTACATTGTAGTTGGGGAGACACCCCAGGCCCAAGCTGGGATGGTGGGAGACTTGGAGGGGAGCCAGTGGGCGGTGGTGTTCCCACGTGCTTGCCGCACCTGTCCCTCTTGGCGGTGGAGATGCCAGGTTTGGGAGGGGCTGTCTCGACACCCTGGCACACTGCTGTAGCTCATGAGCAGACCGCAGGGAGGGTTCGCCAGGGGCGGGGGGAGAGAACGTTGAGGAACATGCCAAACCCTTGGTTGATCTGCTCTCCATATTTACAAGCTTCTTGAATGTCGTTGGGAGTGGTACCTAACCAGGCAAATGGAGGGTACTCCATCACACTGCTGATTTGTTGCGGATGGTGGAAAGGCTCTGGGCAGTGTGCAGGGAGTCATTCGTCACAGGATCCATCGCCTAGCCTTGTAACCATAGGATCTGGGAATGGTCAAATTCCGACCATCTACAGTGAGCCCAAAACCCTCCAATAGTTGGTGATGGAAGACGCACATTGTTGGGTGTGGAACATGGCTTCCCACTGATCAGCTCACATCGGTGTCGGCTGCTTCATCTGGTGAGGAGCTGCGAATGGAACTGAACATTGCGTGAACCTCAGTGAATGTCCCCACTTCTGACCTGGACATGGACAGAACTACACGGTGGTCAGGCTGAGGACACTGTCCTGAGGAACTCCTACAGTAATGGCCAGGCACTGAGGGGCAATACTGTTGTCTCCAGGACCCCAGCTGTCTCAGTGACCACTGCCATCTCCAGCACCCCTGCCCCAGCGACCACTGAGATCCCCGGCGACCACTGATGTCCCCAGCGATCACTGCTGATCCCAGCAACCACTGACGTCCTCGGCGACCACTGACATCTCCAGGACCCTGCCCTGGCGACCACTGATGTCCCCGGCAACCACTTACATCCCCGGCAACCACTGACATCTCCAGGACCCTGCCCTGGCGACCACTGATGTCCCTGGCGACCACAACAGCACTGGACTCCACGGTTTGGTCAGTTTCTGCTGTGATGATGTGCTGACTGGGGGATTAACCTGTCTCTGTTCCCCACGTCCACCGCCAGGGCTGTGACTTCCCTCACACGCAGACTGCTGCTCACTGACCCCGGCTTGGTTCCTTGCCTCGATATGATGGTCCAGGCAGGGGTTACAGGCAGTTACACGATGTCCTGCTGCCTCTGAGATACTACCGATGCAGCAGAGAGGTGGGTGAACGCCAGGTCCACACACCACATGCCACAGCCCTGCAGCACTTGGCCAGCCTGATCTCACCACTGGACCTCGAAGGGGTCTTCCCACCACTACCAGGTCTGACGTCACTGGGGATCATAACAAGGAATCCAGGGCTGGGCAACAGGTAGGACTGTGACTGCAAGTGTTGCAAGAGCTGCTGCCTGACAAGTCAGTGCGGACAGCCGTCACAGCTTAGGCACAGGTCCCCAGCTATCAACGGGGGGGTAATTTTGCGAGGTCATCGGGTTTGGTTTTGCCCGTATTGGTGCCACACCGGTTCTACACATTGGACATCGGGAGATTCTGACAGGGTGGGCAAAGGTCTGAGTGAGAAGTGGGGCAACTGAACGTGGAACGGTGAGTGTGATTTGCAGCACCCACCAGGGCATCAGCAGATGCCACACACGGAACCAGTAGTGCAGACCATTCAGGATGCTGTGCAGTACCGGAGAGACACAGCAGTGTCACAATAGTCAGGGCAAAATTCAAACAGCAAAGGCCAGCAGGTGATGCAACAATAAATGCGACACACACTGATATTCTGAAACGCAGACAGCGACACACAATCCTAACCTGCTGAGTGTTTCCAGCATTTTCTGTTTTTGTTTTACACCTCCAGTATCTGCAGTATTTTTGATTTTCACACAACCCCTGTAATGTTAAACAGTGACAGGAACACATGCCTCCTTTATGTAGTACAGTAAGTGTAACACACGACGCCTGTAACACAGAACAGTGTGTGCAACACATGGCTCCTGCAACACGGAGCCACAACCTCTATAACACAGAACTATGAGTGTGACAGACCACGCCCGTAACACAGAACAGTCAGTGTGACTACTGGTAGGAACAGCAGCTGAGCCATGACCACTGCTATACAGACAGCAACTGCACTGCATGTTCTTGTTTCATAGAAGAGCTTTAACACAGATCGTGTGGCAAACATTCATTGCAACACATAGCACAGTGTGATATTTAGCACCCATAACAAACAACAGTGTGACCTCCACTTGTGTAACTCCAAACACTGTGCATTTACTCACTCCATGCTGTTATGCGGTCACAGCTGGTGGTGGTAGTGAGTTAAAAAGCCATCAAGCCATACTGAGCAGTGTCATGCTGCCACCATGCTCCACACTACCTGCCGGGGATCACTGAGTGAAGATACAGGGGGGGTCACAGCAGTGACCAGCGGTGTGTCTGCTGACTGAACCTGAGGCACAGAGGAAGACAGTCAAATCTTCATCACTGGGGCAAAGCCGCAGGAAACAGGCGGGTCAGGTGAAGCATGCGCAAGTGTAGCAGGTTGTCTGAACACGGAGCAGAGGAAGAGGGACTTGGAATCCACTGCCTATAGGATTGGGGGAGGATTCCAGTCCGGAGATATCATATAATACCTGACCTGGCACTGGGACGGACTCGAGACACTGCTTGCTTGGACCCTGCACTGGGCTGCTGCAGGAGAGGCCAGTTCAGCTCAGTGTTAGTTTGATGGATGCTCCCTCTGCACCAATAAACACTCCCAGAGGATGTGTGGCATGGCTTGGCAGAGTTCCCTCTAACCCAACCCATCTGCTACAAACCGGGCCGTGTAAGTTTTGGTGAGGGACAAGAGTTCTCTTGCCAGAGCAATCCATCCAACACTTCTCAGGGCAGGTTCAGCACAGTTTAGAAGCTTCCTTCAGAATGCCCCATCTAACACTCTCGGGGCAAACTGTGCATGAGTCACATCTCTGGAAACAGGAGCAGGGCTGTCCAGCAGCACCTGACGTACAGTATGCTGAGGGCTCGATGAGGCTATCCCACTGACACACAGATCTACATGGGGGACGTCAGAGGTAAGTTTTTTTTACACAGAGAGTGGTGGGTGCACGGAACGCACTGCCGGCAGAGGTGGTGGGGGCAGATACATTAGGGACATTTAAGAGACTCTTAGATAGGCACATGAATGATAGAGAAATGGAGGGCTATGTGGGAGGGAAGGGTTAGATAGATCTTAGAGCAGGATAAAATGTCGGCACAACATCGTGGGCCGAAGGGCCTATACTGTGCTGTAGTGTTCTGTGTTCTATGTACATGGAACTGAAGATTAGATTGGGGTTCCACAAGGATGAAGGGGGATGAAGAATCCCCTGGATCTGTTATAAACCCAGTGACCCTGGGAAAACAGAGAGGAGGAAAGGCGTGAGTGGAATCAAACATCGTCACCAAAAGCCAGGAACAAGCAGGTGAGCTAGTAAAGCCATGCTGTGACATCACCTGTCCGCAACGTAATGGGCCAGGAACCGGCCAGGGGAGCATTACAATCGTCCTGGGACAAACTCGCAATTGCTGCACGTCTCTTCTCTTGCACCAGAGAAAACAGGGAGAGAAAACAGGTGTTAGGCAGTGCACTGGGGACGGCAGGATTCAGATACACAGGATACACAGCAGCACCAAGTTAGATAAGTTACTCCTCACTCTCTGTGCTCCTGAGGGTGCAGGAAAGAAGAACATGTGGGAATACTTTCACCCCTGGTGCACGTCTCTACCAGCGTCTACCTTCCAGGTTTAAGGACAGCTTCTACCCCACGGTAATAAGACTATTGAACAGTTCCCTTATACGATGAGATGGATTCTGACCTCACGATCTACCTTGTTGTGACCTTGCACCTTATTGCACTGCACTTTCTCTGTAGCTGTGACACTTTACTCTGTACTGTTATTGTTTTTACCTGTACTACATCAATGCACTCTGTACTAACTCAATGTAACTGCACTGTGTAATGAATTGACCTGTACGATCGGTATGCAAGACAAGTTTTTCACTGTACCTCGGTATAAGTGACAATAATAAACCAAAACCAATGTACATCTCAAAGCATGTAATAAAGTCAAAATGGTTGATGCCAGTGTTTCATGAACACTGGCCTCCTCTCGTCCAACACCACCAACATATCAGCAAGTTTTTTCACATAACAGTCTAGGGTCTATCACCTTCATCCAGCATTCCCGGGACAGGCACAGAGTACATCAACCCTTCCCATGCCTCTACAATTGAATCCTCAGCTCCACACGTTGCACCAGTTTGTGAAAATGAAGCGCAGCAAGGCTGACTGGGCGTTGAGGTTGTAACTAGTGAAGAGTTGAGCAAGGCGTTCGGTCTAACTCCGGCTCGGATGATACTTGCCTCACTTGGGTTTGTACCCTGATGAATCTCACTATGTGCAACACCAATGCTCTGATATGTCCACCTTCCCTGCGAGGGCCCTGGGGTCTGAAGGCAAGTGACTTTGTCATTAAACAGGCTGATACAACGGGCTTGAGAGTAGAGGCGCACGTTTACCTGCTTCCAGTGAGGAACAGCAGCAAGTTGCATTGCATCCCTTTGCCTGCTGTAGGGATGCTCTTGCGATGAGAGGTTTGGCCGCTGGGCGCATGCATTGGCAGCATCCGGTCGGGGAGGGAGTAGGGAGCAGGAGGGCAGGACAGTGGTCAAACAACGGAATAATCATGGCAATAAAACAAGGGTCCAAGGTGCACAGAACAAGGCAAGACAAACACAAGGGAAAAAGAAAAGGGAGAATTAAGACTTATTTAAAAATGTTATGCACTTGTCTGAAAACAGGACGATTCGGGATTCAAAAGGTGCTTTAACAGCCATTCAAGAAGACTAATTCATACTGAGAGTTACATCAGGACCTTGCAGTGGGCTGCTGCAGGAGAGGCCAGTTCAGAGTGTGAGTTTGATGGATGCTCCCTCTACACCAATAAACACTCCCAGAGGACATGTGGCTTGGCAGAGTTCCCTCTAACCTGACCCATCTGCTACAAACCGGGTCGTGTAAGTTTTGGTCAAAGATGAGGGTCCTCTCTCCAGAGCGACCCATCCAACACTTCTAGGGCAGGTTCAGCACATGGTTAGAAGCTTCCTTCAGAATTCCTTTGAAGTTACATCAGGAAGTGATCCAAAGTCCACTGTAACCAGACCTCTCATCCTCACCAAAGTCTTCCTGGAGCACAACACATTTGCAAATGTCCGATAACTCCCAGGGGGTTACCAGAATTACCTTGCGTTATCTGGGGTCACCGGACTCTGATGTTACTTTCCTCACCTGACCTCGAACCCAAACCAATGTAACCGTGACAAGCTTCTGCTGCCTGAACAACCTTTCTCCATCCCTGAAGTGCTGAGGGCGGGGAGGTGAGGGTGGCTGCTTCCTTCTGAGCCCCGACCGTGCACAGCCCAGTGTGCAGAGTATTGCAGCCGTGGCTGAAGCAATGTTTTATGAGGGTTGGCACTGTCTCCTTGTTCAGAGAGAAATGGGCCAACTGTAGGCAAGTGGGGCTAGCTCAGGAAGACACTTCAGTCAGCATGGGTGAGTTGGGCCGAAGGGCCTGTTTCCATGATGTATAACTGCATGACTCTTCCAAGGTCTGTGATCTCGGCCGATGGACTGGTGGTGCCTGGGTCCCCCTGGAGTGCTTCCTCTGTCTAGACTCACAGACAATGCGCCTCAGGTATGCCCTGTCGGTTCTATCGTCTGTCCCATCTTACTTCTCACGTAGACACTGCCGCTCCGTGACTTCATCCCAAAAACACGGCCTCACACGCTGACGGTTCTCGTGAAAAGTCATTGACTCGAAGCCTTAACTTTCTGAATCCACAAATGCTGCCTGGCCTGCTGAGTATTTACAGGACTTCCTTTTACGTTCCTGTGAAGCACCCTTTTCCAGGCCATTTCCCAAGGTTAACTGAGCATTGCAACTACTCCTTATTCCAGAAATAATCTGTAGTCTGTGGCCTCAGTTACTGATTCACCACAGCCTGTTCCTCTGCCTCCTTTCCATGACTCCAACACCTTGTTATAATGGTACCTTCAGATATTGAGTGCCAGTAGCCAAGTCATACCCACTCATACAGTACAGTACAATTCACTTTGAACTATCAATGCCTCCATGTCCAGAACTCCATTTGTATATTTTACTTCCTTTTCTACTCTCATTCCCTCCAATATCTTGAATATCTCCCTCCCTGCATTCCTGAAATCTAAGTTCCCCAACACTGGTACATTACTGATGTAGGGTACACTTCCCACCACTATTGTTTCCCAGAGCAAGTGACTTCCTGTTTCTCCACTGACTGCCACTTGCAGCAGCTCTGTGCCTTGGCCAACCTGCCCGTATCTTTTCACATCTCCTGCTGATTTTCATACTTTCTCCAGACATCAGTATCACTGCTTTTGTGCCTCTGTCCAACCCCTGATACAAGTGGAACAGGTTTCAGCAAAGATCCACGAGGGAACCAGAGGATCCACGAGGGAACCGTCAGGGGATCCACGAGGGAACCAGAGGATCCACGGGGGAACCGTCAGGGGATCCATGAGGGAACCAGAGGATCCACAGGGGAACCGTCAGAGGATCCACGGGAAAACCGTCACCATTACACACCATCCAGGAAACATCTGGTTATCCCTGGTCTGCCTTCTTTCCCATGAATGTCCTTTTTCCACTCAATGTATTCCCTAGATATCTTCTGCAGTACTTTTGCTCCAACCAACCTTTTATCTGTCATAATATCAAATACTTGCTAAATATGCCCACCCCATTGGAAACTCTCCTCCCTTTTCTAAATCTCTACAGCATTCCAGAAACCCTTTCCCTTTCCAAAAGTCCATTGCTAATTTAGAAACCTCTCCTGCTGTCCAACACTGTCTGGGTTGTGCATCCTATAAACCACTCCCAATTCCACTGTTCTGACCCATCATTACCGCGACCTGTCTCCAATCTGGAAACCTTTTCCCTCCTGACCTCTGAAGGTGGCAGCACAGGTGGATGAGGAGTTCAAGAAGACATACTGGTTATTTGCACTTACTAGCCCTAGTGTGGAGTATAAGAGCAGGGAAGTCTTGATACAACTTTATAACTCTTTGGTTAGGCCGCACTATAGGAAGGACATGATCGTACTAGAGAGGGTGCAGAGGAGATTCACCGAGGCGTCGCCTGGATTGGAGTGGTTCAGTTGTAAGGAGAGACTACGTAGGCTGGGTTCGTTTTCCTCCAATGGAGGAAGCTGAGGCAGGAATTAACTGAGGTGTACAAAATTATGAGGGGCATGAATAGGGTAGATAGTGAGAAACCTTTCCCCAGATATCTAAAACTAGTGAGCACAGATTTAGGGTAAGGGGTAAGAGGTTTAGAGGAGATCTGAGGAGGAACTTTTTCACCCAGAGGGTGGTTGGGATCTGGAACACACTGCCTGAAGGGGTGGTGCAGGAGGAGACTCTCACCACAGTTAAGGACTAACTAGATGGGCACTTGAATCACCAAGGCAGAGGCAGCTACGGACCAAGTGCTGGTAAATGGGATTAGTATAGATGGGTTCTTGACGGCCGGCACACAATGCTCTCCTGTGCTCTGGATTCCTCATGGGACTGTCCTGCTTTTAGTCACCCACACCTATTATACACTGCCTTTCATTTCCTCTGAATCAAACCCTCAATATCCCTTGTCATCCAGGTTTCTCTAAGCCTGCCATCCTCACCTTTCACGCTCACAGGAAGGTGTTGGTTCTGACCTCTCATCATCTCTTGTTCAAGGCTCCCATGTGTTGGATATTGTTTTGCCCATAAGCAGCCGCTCCCAATCTACTTTCACCAGGTCCTGTCTTATGTTATTAAAATGGTCTCCCCCAATTTAGGACCTGAACATATGGCCCATCCTTGTCCCTCTCCATAACTACCTTAAAACTTACAGAATTATGATCACTATTCCCAAACTGCTCCCCCACTGATACTTCCACCATTTGTCCAGCTTCATTCCCCGAGACCAAGTCCAGTAGAGCTCCTTCTCAAGTAGGACCATTTCTGCATTGGCTCAAAAAAACTCCCCTGAATGTACTTTACAAATTCCTCTCCATCTGGGGCTATCCCCCAGACAATATTGGGGGTTAAAATCCCCCACTACTATAACCCTATTCTTCTTACACCTCACTGAGATTTGCCTACATTATCTGCTCCTCGATCTCGCGCTGACTGTTGAGAGGGTCCTGTAATATAACCCCGGCAAAGTGATAACCCCTTTCTTACTTCGAAGTTCTACCCACATGGCCTCACCGGAACAGCTTTCCAAGACATCCTTCCTCATTACTGCAGCGATATTCTCCCTCCCGTCTCACCGCTTCCCCTCACCTCTTTCCACCGGCCACCTCCCCTCTCAGCCAATTCCTTCCCCCCCCTCCCCCCCACAGATACTGCTCGACCTGCTGAGTTCCTCCAGCAGATTGTTTATTGCTATCATAGCGTTCCCTGTCCACTCCGCAGTGTCAGTACTGGCTCTGCAGGTGAGCAGAGACAGGAAGATGCCAATGTAAAAATCAGGGAGCATTTGTCACCACTGTTTGCAGAGATGTTCTGTGAACAGTATTCTCTCCTCTCTCCACCCAGCTGACCGGCTAACTTGCCAGAGGGAGGATCCGGGCCCCTCCATCTCCCCTCTCCCGCCTGGCCCTCCCAGTCCCCGCTCACACCATCCCTGTGCTTCCTGCCCACTGTTCCCTGCGCCACCCGTAGTCCTGGCTCACGCGGACGTGAGTTAGAAACAGGAGGAGAACGCTCTGCCTCTCCCAGCTGGCTCTGTTGGTTCAGGGCTGATCTGACTGTCATCTCTTCCTTGGGCTCTCACTGTACTGATCCGGGGAACAACACTGCCTGGGGGGTTGCAGCTTGAAATTTCCCACTGGACTCCCCGAGTCTAAAGCGGACAGAGCCCGTTCAAATATTCTATCTGTACGCTTCTGCCCCATTAACACAACGGCTGCCTTCCCCAAGGGGTATTATATTCCTGTTGTACACTCTGCCCTGTGGCAGACACTACTGTGAATACGCTGCCTGGACTGGTCTGAAATCTAAACACACTTTTTTTTAGCACAATTAGCTGCCACCTTTAATTGGACCTCGTAATAATTTTATTGGTCACCGGACTGGCAAGAGACAGCAGGAAAAAAAGGGGACAAAGAGCGACTCTCTCACACACACAGACACACACACACACACACACACACACAAACACAAACACAAACACACACACACACACACACACACACAAACACACACACACACACACACACACACAAACACACACACACACACAAACACACACACACACACACACGATAAACCACCGGAAGCTGACAGCTGGAGACAAGGCCTGAAGCGTGCCACTGAGGGGCTCTGACTGTCTATGACCAGGGCAGCTGGGATGCAGGCTGAGCACGAGGTGCGACTCCTGGGGCTGTTCAGCACTGGGCGTGGTCTTGATCTGGGAGCACAATGCGGACCAAGTGCCGAGGACTGGTGAGCTCACGGGTCACCCGAGCATCTGGGCCACGTTATAGCTCATCCCATCACCATTCCAGCTGCTCCAATCCCTTCTTCCTGAAGGTGGCATCCCAAATAGTTCCCATGTCTTGGCTGGGACCAACCAGTGTGTGTTCAGTGCAACAGGAACGCCATGCTTTTATTTGCTACACCTGTTTATAAAACCAAGGGACCACAATGATTTTAACCTGTCCTTCCACACAGGTCTCCAACATTCCAGCAGCCCAGACAAACATACCACCTACAGTGGGAAAGGGAACCTTCAGGTAATGCTTTTTTAGTTTAAGCTACCTTCAAGGTTCCCATCCCTCAAACAATATTAATGTCCATTGTTCTATCGGAATCAGAGTTATTATCACTGACTTCTATGACGTGAGATTGTTGTTCTACCAATATTCTGATTTCTAATGCCAAAGTCCTGATTTATTTAGTTAGGATGTACAGTTCCAAGTTTTGTGTGTGTGTGTGTGTGTGTGTGTGTGTGTAGGATGGAGTGTGTGGGTATGTGTGTGTGTACGTGTGTGTGCACACATGTGTGTGTGGGTACGTGCAGGATGGAGTGTGTGTATGTGGGTGTGTGTGTGTGTTGTGTGCACTCGTGAGGATGGAGTGTGTGTGTGTGCGCACTTGTTGTGAGGATGGAGTGCACGCGTGTGTGTCTGCCCATGCATGTGGAAATACCGCATGTGCCAGTGTATGTGTGCCGACATGCTGAAGTTCTGGCCGGCGTGCCTGGAATCGGGAGCCGTAGGCTCAGAGTGAGGGGGTGGCCGTGCAGGACAGAGAGAGGAGAAACTTCCTCACCTGGAGTATGCTGAATCCTTGGAATTCTCTACCCAAGCCTCAGATGTAATGGTGCTGAGATGACAGAGCAGCCGTCATCTCGTTGAGATGTGGAGCAGGCATGAGGGCTGGATGGTCTCCTCCCAGATCTCCTCATGTCCCCCCACTGAACACGTGCTTCCCCCACCCCCGCTCCCATCCTGCGTGGCCGCCAACCTCTACCTGTCTCTTCAGTCCAACGTTATCCTCAGACTTGGACAGGAGCTTGTCGGCTATGGTCTTGACATTTCCCCTCTGGTGTGGGTCTCGTTCCTCCTAAAGAGAGCAACACAGTGAGGGGAGCAAGCATGAGACTCTCTCTGTGAGCACACTGCATCATTCAATGGCCTCTGCACTTGTGAGGACAATTCTGTTTCACAATAATAAAGTTGAGCTTACGTTCTACCAATTAAATGTCACCTCCACCATGCAGAGAACACACAACTGGCTGTCCAGTGAGGGCTCTCTCCACTGCAGCTGCTCTGCAATTTCGCCAGCACTGGGTTTGCTCTGGAACTTTGTGCTGGGCCTCTGTTATCTGGGTCTGAAACTGGCCAAAGCCAACTTTCAGGAGGCAGTGCAGGGAGACGTGTGACCCAACACTGGGAATGACTGTGTGTGGGCAGCTGAACTCACTACTCTGCACCTGCCACAGGAGTGCCTTACACAAGTGATACATGATATGTCCATTCTTTCTTTAAACAGAAGGTAGAACAGACCTTTCGGCCCATCATGTCTGCACTGACCATGATGTCAATCTGAACTAACCCCATCTGTCTGCACATGGTCTATATCCCTCCACTCCCTGCCTGTTCATGTGTCTGACTAAACGCCTCTTCAACGTTGTTGTTTTATCTGCTTCTGCTGCCTCTCAGGGCTGCGCGTTCCAGGCACCCATCACTGCGTAAAAAAACTTGCCTCATAACTCTCCTTTAAACTTTCCCCTTCTCACCTTAAACCTCTACCCTCTAGTATTTGACTAGTATCTACGCCTCTCATAATTTTATAAACTTCTATCATGTACTAATAGGAATAATATACAATATTCAGAAAATCTGTGTCCAGCATCACCAAGTCCTGAGTGTGCTGGATTATCAGAGATTTACTTTACATACAGCCAGAGAGTACATGATGGGGCCAGGCAAAGGATCCTTTAATTGAATTTAACCTGGTGTGTAGAGATGGACAGACTGGAGAGAGCAGCAGGTAAAGTAATAACACTGAGGGTTCCACACTGACCAGGGTCACTGTGGACAGTCAGCGAGGTCAGGAGTTACTGCACACTGGGAAAGTGCAGACAGTGGTCACTGTACACAGTGTCACTGGTCGTGGTACACTGACTAAGCACAGGGGTGATCAAACATAGTACTATTGGTACAAAGAGGGGTCACACTGTACACTGAGTTAGTGTAAAGAGGGTCACACACTACACTGGATCTGTGTGAAGAGAGGCCACAGTGCATACTGAGACAGTCGGTTCAGGGGTCACCTTGTATACAGGGTTGATGGGGTTAGGCGTCACTCTGGACATAGGGTCAGAGGTCACTCTGTACACAGGGTCAGGGGTCACTTTGTACACAAAGTTGGTGGGGTCAGGGGTCACTGTGTACACAGGATCAGTGGGGTGAGGGGTCATTCTGTACACAGGATAAGGCAGGGGTCACTGTACATGGTGAGTGGGGTCAGGGGTCACTATGTACACATGGTCAGTGGGGTCAGGAGTCATTGTATACATGGGGTATGAGGTCACTGTACCCGGGGTTGGTGGGGCCCTGCTACTCTCTTTACGTGGGGAACTAGTTTCCCTGCAAACTTCAGCACTGAAGCTCCTCTGGCAAAATCCTAAAATACAAAGACAGAGAGAGGGGTGACCGGAGGTGCTGCTGATCGACAGTGCGGGGAAGCACACACAGGGCTGATTCTTACACCGCGGGGGCCCCAGGACACCGGACTGGGGGTGCCCACCAACGGCAGCACCCCCAACCTCCGACACCATCCCGTACCCAGGGCTGTGTCTTGTGGGATGTCCTGAAACACCCTGGCTTTGGATAGGATCCCCGTCCACAGCAAGGTCAGAGGTGATTGGTGTTCCTTTGTGAGGGGTCAGAGGTTACTGTGTACACAAGGTCAGGGGTCACTGTGTACACAGGACCAGTGGGGTCACTGTGTACACACCATGAGTGCACTGGGGCAGTCAGCACGGCTTTGTGCATGGGAAGTCGTGCCTGACAAATCTCTTAAGTTCGAGGAGGTAACCAAGAGGGTAGATGAGGGCAGCGGATGTTGTCTATGTGGCCCTCAGCAAGGCCTTTGACAAGACCTGTCATAGCAGGCTAGCCTGGAAGGTTAGATCGCATGGGATCCAGGGCAAGATAGCGGACTGGATTCATCATTGGCTCAGTGATAGGAAGCAGAAAGTGATGGTCAATGGTAGTTTCTCAGACTGGAGGCCTGTGTCTAGTGGTGTGTCACAGGGGTTGGTGCTGGGACCTTTGTTGTTTGTAATTTATATAAATAATCTGGATGTGAATGTACAAGGCATGGTAAGCTTGCGGATAATACTCAAATAGGTGGTGTTGCAGATAGTGCAGAAGGTTATGAAAAATCACAGGGGATCTTGATCAGCTGGGTATGTGGGCTGAGGACTGGCAAGTGGCTTTCAATCCAGATAAATGTGAGGTATTGCATTTAGGAGATCAAACCAGGGTAGGACTTATACTGTGAATGGTAGGGCCCTGGGGAATGTTGTGGAACAGAGGGACCAAGGAGTGCAAGTGCATAGTTTGCTGAAAGCAACATCACAGGTGGACAGGGTGGTGAAGGCGGCATTTGGCACGCTGGCCTTCATCAGTCAGGGCACTGAGTATAGGAGCTGGCAAGTTATGTTGCAGTTGTTTAAGACATTGGTGAGGCCACACTTGGAGTATTGGGCACAGTTACGCTCACTCTGTTACAGAAAAGATGTTATTAAACTAGAAAGAGTGCAGGAAAGATTTATCGGGATGTTGCCTGAACTAGGAGGTCTGAGTTAAAGGGAGAGGTTGTGTAGACTGGGACTTTATTCCCTGGAATGTGGGAGACTGAGGGGTGACCTGATAGAGGTGTATAAGATCATAAGGGGCATAGACAGGGTGAAAGCACATGGTCTCTTTCCCCAGGAGGAGGTGCTAGAAACAAGAGATTATAGGTTTAAGATCAGAGGCGAGAGGTTTAAAAGGGACGTCAGGGGCAGCTTCTTCACGCAAAGGGTGGTGCATATTTGGAATGAGCTGCCAGGGATAGCGGTTGAGGCGGGTACATGAGTAACACTTAACGGCCATCTGGATAAATCCATGGATAGGAGAGGTTTCGAGGTCTGTGGGCCAAACGCAGGCAGATGGGACTAGGTCGCTGGGCAACACAGTCGGCACGGACGAGTTGGGCTGAAGGGCCTGTTTCTAATCTGTATGACTCTATGAGTGGGGTCAGGAGTCTCTGTGTACACAGGGTGAGTGGGGTCAGGGGTCACTGTGTACACAGGGTGAGTGGGGTCAGGGGTCACTGTGTACACGGGGTGAGTAGGGTCAGGAGTTCCTGTGTACACAGGGTGAGTGGGGGTGACGACTCTCTCTACCTGAACTAACTCACTTGTTTCTCTGTTGGCCTGGGCACTGATTCACGTCCTACATTATCCTAAAACACACAAACACAGAGACAGATTCGTCAACAACCTCAGGGTCATGAGTCGCTATACAAAGAGACAAAGGAAACAGGGGTCATTTTATACGCAGGGTCAATGTGGTCAGGGGTCACTGGACTCAAGGTCAGTGGGGTCCAGGGTCACTGTACACAGGGTCAGAGATAACTGTTCATAGGGTCAGGGGACACTGTACATGAGATCAGAGTTTACTCTGGTCAGAGGGACAGTAGGACAGGGGTTACTCTGTACACGAGTCAGTGGATCAGGGCTCACTCTATACACAGAGTCAGGGGTCACTGTACACAGGGTCAGGGGGTCACTCTGCATCCAGGGTTGGTGGGGTGAGGGGTCACTGTACCCGGGGTCGGTGGGATGAAGGGTCACTGTGCCCAGGTCGGTGGGACCCTGTTACTCTACACGGGGAACTAACTCACTTGTTTCCCTGCAAACTTCATCATCGTTGCCCTTCTGGCAAAATCCTAAAATACAAAGACAGAGAGAGAGGTGACCAGAGGTGGGAGTCGGTGCTGCTGATCGACAGTGTGGGGAAGCACACACAGGGCTGATGTTTACACTGGGGGTCCCAGGACACCGGACTGGGGGCGCCCACCAATGGCAGCACCCCCAACCTTCGACACCGTCCCATCCCCAGGGCTGTCTGTGGGATGTCCCGAAACACCCTGGGTTTGGATAGGATCCCCGTCCACAGCAACGTCAGAGGTGATTGGGGGTCCTCTGTGAGTGGTGTTAAGGGGTCACTGTGTACACGGGGTGAGTGGTGTTAAGGGGTCACAAGATCACAAGACAAGGGAGCAGAAGCAGGCCATTTGGCCCATTGAGTCTGCTCCAAGGAGAGGGAAAAAGAAATAAGAAATGGGGAATGGGGGAAAAAAAACCTATTCTCATCCCAATTTCCGGCCTTATCCCCATATCCCTTGATATCCTGACTATTTAGATATCTATCTATCTCCTCCTTGAACGCCCCCACTGATCTGGCCTCCACTGCCGTACGTGGCAAGGAGTTCCACAAATTCACCACCCTCTGGCTAAAGAAATTTTTCCTCATCTCTGTTTTGAAACTGTACCCTCTAATTCTAAGATTGTGCCCTCTGGTCCTGGACTCACCCACCAAGGGAAACAGCCTAGCCACATTTACTCTGTCCTTTCCTACCAACATTTTAAATGTCGCTATGAGGTCCCCTCTCATTCTTCTGTACTCCAGTGAGTACAGTCCAAGAGCCGACAAAAGCTCCTCATATGTAAGCCCTTTCATTCCTGGAATCATCCTCGTAAATCTCCTCTGAACCCTCTCCAACGTCAGCACATCCTTCCTAAGACGTGGGGCCCAAAACTGCGCACAATATTCCAAATGAGGCCTCACTAGTGCCCCGTAGAGCCTCATCAACACTTCCTTACTTTCATACACTATACCTCTCGAAATGAATGCCAACATAGCATTCGCTTTCTTTACCACCGATCCGACCTGGTGGTTAACCTATAAGGTATCCTGCACGAGTACCCCCAAGTCTCTTTGTACTTCCGTACTTTGAATTTTCTCTCCTCCTAGATAATAATTTGCCCACTTATTTCTGCTTCCAAAGTATACAACTGCACATTTCTCAACATTGAATCTCATCTGCCATTTCCTTGCCCATTCTCCTAAACGGTCTAGGTCCCTCTGCAACCTTCCTATCTCTTCAATACTCCCTACTCCTCCACCTATCTTGGTGTCATCCGCAAACTTACCCACGAAACCATTTATTCCATTATCCAAATCGTTAATGTACAAGGTAAAAAGGAGCGGTCCCAACACCAACCCCTGCGGCACACCACTAGTAACCGGTAACCAACCAGAACGAGATCCTTTTATTTCCACTCTTTGCTTCCTGCCAACCAGCCAATGCTCCACCCATTCTGTTATCCTACCCGTAATTCCATGACCTCTCATCTTATTAATCAGTCTCTTGTGAGGCACCTTATCAAAGGCCTTTTGAAAGTCTAAATACACAACATCTACTGCCTCTCCCTTATCCACCCTACCTGTGATTTCTTCAAAAAACTCCAATAGGTTGGTCAGGCAGGATCTTCCCTTCACAAAACCATGTTGGCTAGGACCTATCTTGCCTTGTGCCTCTAGGTATTCCATAACCCCATCCTTGAGGATAGATTCCAATAATTTTCCCACTACTGACGTCAGACTAATAGGTCTGTAATTTCCTTTATGCTGCCTCCCACCTTTCTTATACAACGGAACTACATTTGCGACCCTCCAGTCCTCTGGAACCATGCCGGAATCTATTGATTTCTGGAAAATTATCTCCAATGCCTCCGCTATCTCTAAAGCCACCTCCTTCAGAACCCGGGGATGCACCTCATTTGGTCCAGGAGACTTATCAGTCTTTAGCCCATTTAGTTTTCCTAGCACCTTCTCCCTAGTAATCTTAACTGAACTTAGTTCCATTTCGTGAGACTCCTGACTAACCGGCACATTGCTGATGTCCTCCAAGGTGAAGACCGATGCAAAATATTCATTCAATTCCTCTGCCATCTCTCTATCGTCCATTATAATAGCTCCTGCACCGTTATCAATTGGTCCTATATCAACCCGTGTCTCTCTTTTACTCCTTACGTATTTAAAAAAACTCTTAGTATCCTTTCAAATGTTATCCGCCAACTTCCTTTCATAATTCATCTTTTCTTTCCTAATGACCTTCTTAGTTTCTCTCTGCAGCTTTTTAAAAGCTTCCCAGTCTTCTGTTTCCCCACTAATTTTTGTTTCTTTGTACGCCGCCCCTTTTGCTTTTATTTTAGCCTTCACCTCTCTCGTTATCCACATTTGTGCCTTTTTTCCATTCAAAACCTTTTTTCTTGGAATATATCTATCCTGCATTTTCCTTATTTCCTGTAGAAATTCCTTCCATTTCTCCTCTGCCGTCCCTCCAGCTAGCTTACTCTTCCAATCAATTTGGGCCAACTCCTCTCTCGTACCATTGTAATTTCCTTTGTTCCACTGAAATATCGATACACCAGTTATCAGCTTCTTCTCAAACTTGAAACTGAACTCAATCATATTGTGATCACTGGTTCCCAGTGGTTCCTTTACCTTTAGTTCCTTAATCAGGTCACTGTGTACATGGGGTGAGTGGGTGGTCAGGGGTCACTGTGTACACGGGGTGAGTGGGGGTGACGACTCTCTCTACCTGAGCTAACTTACTTGTTTCTCTCTTGGCCTGGGCACTGACTCACGTCCTACATTATCCTAAAACACACAAACACAGAGACAGATCCGTCAACAACCTCAGGGTCGGTTCCCAATGTAAATCTGAACTGAACTCGGGTCCCGGGATCGTTCCCTGCACCGGGTGTAAGGAGTATCCACATTAACCTGACATCACCCTTTATACTGGGTCAGGGGTCGCTAGAAACAGGGTCATTGGGGTCAGGGATCAGTCTATCCACAGTGTCAGTGATAACTCTGTAAACACTATCAGTGGGTTCAGGGGTCACGGTGGTGTCATGGTCAGGTGAGGAGGGTTGTCTAAGGCTACAGGAGGACAGAGATCAGATGGGAAGCTGGGTGGGTCGTCAGTGGATGGAATTTAATCCTGACAAGTGTGAGGTGATGCATTTTGGGAAGGCCAACAAGGGTAGGCCGTACACAGTAAATGGTTGGGCCATGGGGAGTGCTGATGAATGGAGGGACCTCGGGGTGCAAATCCTTAGATTCCTGGAGAGATTGTATAGAAAGCACATGGGATGTTTGCCTTCATCGGCCGTGGCACAGCCACGGCCGGCACATCACGTTACGACTTTACAAACCACTGATTAGATCGCATTGGAGTGTGGTGTGGGGTTCTGGTCACCACACTACAGGAAGGATGTGTGTGCGCTGGAGAGAGGGCAGAGGGGATTCACCGCGATGTTGCCTGGGTTGGAGTGTTGACCTTATGAGGAGAGACTGGACAGGCTGCGTGAGGTTTCCCTGGAGTGTTGGAGGCCGACGGGAGACCTGACAGAGGTGTACAAAATGAGGATGGATACAGAGGGCAGACAGTAAAATATCTTTTCCCCAGGGCAGGATGTTTGAGACAGGAGGGTGAAGGTTTAAGGTGAGATAGGAAGTTGACAGGGAATGTGAGGGGGATCTTTGGAATGGTTGGAATCAGGAACACACTGCCTGACGGGGTGGTGGAGGCAGAGACTCCCACAGTTTAAGAAGTATCTGGAGCAGCACTTGGAATTCCAAGGCAGAGCAGACCATGGACCTAATGCGGGTAAAAGTTTAGTTGTCAGGATAACCAGGAGCACAGTAAAGGGAGAGGAATGCCCATTGGTTTAAACTGCATTTATTTCAATACAAGAGGCTTAACTGGTAAAGTGGATGAACGCAGGGTGTGGATCGGCTCTGGGGACTGGGATATCGTAGCCATAACAGAAACGTGGCTGAGAGAAGGGCAGGTCTGCCTGCTCAGTGTTCCAGGATACAGAGGCTATAGGTGTGACAGAGGGACAGGTGTGACAGAGGCTACAGGTGTGACAGAAGGACAGGTGTGACAGAGGGACAGGTAAAGGGAGGAGGAGGTGGCGGAGCTGCCATTTAGAAAAGGGAGGACATAACAACTGTGCTTAGGGAGGACATGCTTGGGGGATTGCCCAGTGAGGCCACTTGGGTAGAACTTAGGAAAAAAAAATGGAGAGGGTCACTTTGATGTTATAGGCTCAGTGGAAATTGGAGGAGATGTGCAGGGAGATTGGAGACAGGTGTAAGAATAATAGGGCTGTATTAACTGGAGATTTTACCTTCCCCAACATTGGGCTGGGACACCCATAGTGCAAAGGGATTGGGCAGGGTGAAGTTTGTTAAATGTGTCCAAGAAAGATTCCTTGATCAATATATAGAGGGGGCAACACCGGACCTGCTCTTAGGGAAGGTGGTAGTGCAAGTAACTGAAGTGTCTGTGGGGGAGCACTTTGGGTCCAGTGACCATAATTCTGTTGGTTTTAAAATATTAATGGAGAAAGATAGGCTGGGTCCACAGGTTAAGGTCCTAAACTGGGGCAGGGTTAATCTTGGAGGTATGAGGCGGGATTGTGCAGAGGCTGGTTGGGTGAGACTGTTCGCAGGTAAAGGAACGACTGACAAATGGCAGGCTTTTAAAAGTGTGATATCAAGGAGTCCAGGGGCAGCATGTTTAGGGAACGCTGGCTGGTGAGAGGTATCGAGGCTCTGGTCAGGAAAAAGGAGGCATACATTGGGTTTAGGCAGTCGGGAACGAGTGAATCCCTCGATGACTGTAGGAAGTGTAGGAGTACACAAGAGGGAAATCAGGAGGGCAAAAAGAGAGTATGAGATGGATCTGGCAGGCAGGGTTAAGGAAAATCCCAAGAGATTCTACAGGTATATTAAAAGGGTGGCTACGGAGAGAACAGGTCCCTTAAAGATCAACATGGCTGAGTGGAGATGGTCGAGATTTTTAATGAATATTTCTCATCAGTTTTTACTGTGGAGAAAATTATGGTCGCTGCAGAAATGAGGGAAATGAGCAATGATGTCTTGGACCACATACAAATGACCAGGGAGGGGGTATTGGTGGTCTTAAAGTGCTTTAGGGCAGATACATTCCCAGGGTCTAACTGACCTTGTGGGAAGCCAGTGAAGAAATTGCAGAGGCCCTTGTAGAGATATTTGCTGCATCTTTAGCCACAGGTGAAGTTTCAGAAGACCAGAGGGTGGCCAATGTTGTACCGGTACTTAAGGAGGGCAGCAGAGACAAGCCAGGGAATCACAGGCCGGTGAGTCTGACATGGGTGGTGGGTAAGTTACTGGAGGGGATTCTGAGGGACAGGATCTATCAACCATCGGACAGACAAGGTCTAATTAGGGATAGTTAGCACGGATTTGTGTGTGGAAAATAGCATCTGACTAATCTGTTGGAGTTTTCCCAAGAGGTAACTAAGAGGATAGATGAAGGTAGGGCAGTGGACGTTGTCTATATGGACTTTAGCAAAACCTTCGACAAGGTCCTGCATGGCAGGCTAGTCTGGAAGGTTAGATCGCATGGGATCCAGGGGGAGCGCTGACTGGATTCGTCATTGGCTTAATGGTTGGAAGCAGAGGGTGATGGTCGAGGGTTGTTTCTTTAAAGAGAGGCCTGTGACTAGCGGCGCGTCACAGGGGTCGGTGCTGGGACCTTGTTTATGTAAACAATATGGGTGTGAGTGTAGAAGGCATGGTTAGTAAGTTTGTGAATGACACTAAAATAGGTAGTATTGTAGACAGCGCGGAAGGTTATCAAAAATGACGGGGGGATCTTGATCAGCTGGGTAAGTGGGCTGAGGTTTGGCAAATGCCTTCAATTCAGATAAGTGCGAATTGTTGCATTAGAACAGTACATCACAGAACAGGCCCTTCGGCCCACAGTGTCGTGCCGACACAGCTAATCCCTCCTACCTACGGAATGCCCCTATCCCTCCATTTTCCTCTCATTCATGTGCCCATACAAGTCCCTCTTAAAAGCCCCCAATGAATTTGCCTCCACCACCATATCAGGCAACGTATTCCAGGCATCTACCATTCTCTCAGTAAAAAACGTACCCCTCACGTCTGTTCTGAACCTACCCCCTCTCACCTTAAATGCGTGCCCTCTGGTACTGGATCGCTCAATAATGGGAAAAAGGTATTGCTTGTCCACCCTACCTATGCCCCTCATCATTTCCAACAGATCACCCCTCAGCCTCCGCCGCTCCAGAGAAAAGAGTCTGAGTTTGTCCGGCCTCTCCTGAAAGCACATGCTCTCTAATCCAGGCAGCATCCTAGTAAACCTCCTCTGCACCCTCTCTAAAGCATCGACATCCTTCCTGTAGTGAGGTGACCAGAATTGCATGCAATACTCTAAATGCAGCCTAACCAGGGTTCTATACAGATGCATCAGAACTTCTTGACTCCTGTACTCAATACCCCGATTAATGAAGGCAAGTATTCCATAAGCCTTCTTTACCACCCTGTCTATCTGTGTGGCCACTTTCAGTGAGCGATGGATTTGCACCCCGAGGTCTCTCTGCTCTTCAACACTGTTTAGGGTCTTGCCCTTTAGAGTGTACCGCCTCTTGACATTAGTCCCACCAAGGTACAACACCTCACATTTATCCAGGGTTAAACTCCATCTGCCATTTCTCTGCCCACATCACGCTGTATCCATCACCAGTATTCTACACTATTCACAACTCCACCAGTCTTGGTATTGTCTGCAAACTTAATGGCCCACCCATCAACATACTCACCCAGGTCATTTATGTACATCACAAACAGCAGAGGTCTCAGTACAGATCCCTGCGGAACAACTCTACTCACAGGCCTCCTGCCCGAATAAGTCCCTTCAACCACCACCCTCTTCTGTGGGCATTCTGGGAAGTCAAAACAGTGTAGGACTTTCACAGTGAATGGTAGGGCCCCGGGGGATGTTGTAGAACAGAGGGAGCTAGGAGTACAAGTACATGGTTCCCTGAAAGTGGAGTCGCAGGTAGACAGGCTGGTGAAGAAGGCGTTTGGCATGCTGGCCTTCATCAGTCAGGGTGTTGAGTATAGGAGCTGGGATGTATGGACAGTTGTACAAGTAATTGTTGAGGCCGCACCCGGAGTATTGTGTACAGTTTTGGTCGCCCTGTTAGAGGAAAGACACCATTAAATGGTTAAGAGCGCAGAGGAGATTTACGAGGATGCTGCCAGGATTGGAGGGACTGAGCAACAAGGAGAAGTTGAGCAGGTTATGACTTTATTCCTTGAATGTAAGAGAATGAGGGGTGACCTTGCAGGTGAATAAAATCACAGGAATAGATAGGGTGAATGTACATAGGAAGGGGAACTAAAAACTAGAGGGCGTGGGTTTAAGGTGAGAGGGGAATGATTTAAAAACGGACCTGAGGCAAACTTCTTCACGCAGAGGGTGGTGGGTACATGGAACGAGCTGCCAGGGAAAGTGGTGGAGGCAGGTACAATAACAACATTTAAAAGACATTTGGATAAGTACATGGATAAGAAAGGCTTAAAGGTATATGAGCCAAACACAGGCCTATCGGACTGGCGCCATGGGCACCGTGGTCAGCATGGACAAGCTGGGCCGAACGGCCTGTTTCTGTGCTATACGACTGCATTAACAGATTCAGTGGGGTCAGAGGCCACTGTGTACACGGGTGAGTGGGGTCAGGGGTGACTGTGCATATGGTGTGAGTGGGGTCAGGGGTCACTGTGTACACGGGGTGAGTGGGGTCAGGAGTCACTGTGTACATGGGGTGAATGGGGTCAGGGGTCTGTGTACACGGGGTGAGTGGGGGTGACGACTCTCTCTACCTGAACTAACTCACTTGTTTCTCTGTCGGCCTGGGCACTGATTCACGTCCTACATTATCCTAAAACACACAAACACAGAGACAGATCCATCAATAACCTCAGGCTTGGTTTCCAACGTAAACTTGAACTGAACTCAGGTCCCGGGATCATTCCCTGCACCGGGTGTAAGGAGTATCCACGTTAACCTGACATCACCCTTTATACGGGGTCAGTGGGTCAGGGGTCACTCTGTACACAGGGTCAGTGGGTCAGGGGTCACTCTGTACAGAGGATCAGGATCTTATATTAACGGTCAACAGGGTCAGGGGTCAGTCTGTACACTGGGTTAAAGATTCAGGGTTCACTCTGTACACACTATCAATGGGTTCAGGGGTCATGGTGGTGTCATGGTCAGGTGAGGAGGGTTGTCTAAGGCTACAGGAGGACAGAGATCAGATGGGAAGCTGGGTGGGTCGTCAGTGGATAGAATTTAATCCTGACAAGTGTGAGGTGATGCATTTTGGGAAGGACGACAAGGGTAGGCCATACACAGTAAATGATTGGGCCATGGGGAGTGTTGATGAAAAGAGGGACGTCGGCGTACAAGTCCTTGGATCCCTGGAAGTGGGAGCACAGGTGGAGAAGACACATGGGATGTTTGCCTTCATCGGCTGTGGCACAGAATACAAGGGCTGGGACATCAAGTTACCACTTTACAAACCACTGATCAGACGGCATTGGAGTGTGGTGTGGGGTTCTTGTCACCACACTACAGGAAGGATGTGTGTGCGCTGGAGAGAGTGCAGAGGGGATTCACCGTGATGTTGCCTGGGTTGGGGTGTTGACCTTATGAGGAGAGACTGGACAGGCTGCGTGAGGTTTCCCCGGAGCGCTGGAGGCTAAGGGGGGACCTGACAGAGGTGTACAAAATGAGGAGGGATACAGAGGGCAGACAGTAAAATATCTTTTCCCCAGGGCAGGGTGTCTGAGACAGGATGGCGGAGGTTTAGGGTGAGATGGGAAGTTGAGAGGGGACGTGAGGGGGATCTTTGGAGTGGTTGGAGTCAGGAACACACTGCCTGAGGGGGTAGTGGAGGCAGAGACTCTTGCAATGCTTGAGAAGCATCTGGAGCCGCGCTTGGATCAACAAGGGACAGCAGACCATGGACCCAATGCAGGTAAATGGTATTAGTGTCGACAGGTGCAACAGTTGGCAGGGCTGTGCTGGGTCGAAGGGCCTGTTTCTGTGCTGCAAGAATCTGTGACCCGGGGACATTGACCCAGGGACTCTGCTTTCTGGATCAGAGAGTTCAAGGCTCACTGTAAAGAGGGTCAGTGGGGTCAGCGGTCAACCTGTGCATGTGTCAGAGGTCAGAGGTCACTCTGTACACAGGGTCAGGGGATCACTTTGCAGCCAGGGCCAGTGGGGTGAGGGGTCACACTGCACCCGGGGTCAGTGGGGTGAGGGGTCACTGTACCCGGGGTTGGTGGGGTGAGGGGTCACTGTACCCCGGGTCGGTGGGACCCTGCTACTCTCTTTATGTGGGGAACTAACTCACTTGTTTCCCTGCAAACTTCATCATAGTTGCCCGTCTGGCAAAATCCTAAAATACAAAGAGAGAGAGAGAGAGAGAGGTGACCGGAGGTGGGAGTCGGTGCTGCTGATCGACAGTGTGGGGAAGCACACACAGGTCTGATGTTTACACCGGGGGTCCCAAGACACCGGACTGGGGGCGCCCACCAATGGCAGCACCCCCAACCTCCGACACCGTCCCATCCCCAGGGCTGTGTCTGTGGGACGTCTCGAAACACCCTAGGTTTGGAATAGGATCCCCGTCCACAACAAGGTCAGAGGTGATTGGGGGTCCTCTGTGAGGGATCAGGGGTCACTGTGTACACGGGGTGAGTGGGAACATGTATCACAGTGTACATGCTGGGAGTGGGGTCAGGGGTCACTGTGTACACATGGCAAGTGAGATCAGAGGTCATTGTGTGCACGTGGTGAGTGGGGTCAGGGGTCACTGTGTACATGAGGTGAGTGGGGTCAGGGTCACTGTGTACACGGGGTGAGTGGGGGTGACGACTCTCTCTACCTGAACTAACTCACTTGTTTCTCTGTTGGCCTGGGCACTGACTCACGTCCTACATTATCCTAAAACACACAAACACAGAGACAGATCCTTCAACAACCTCAGGGTCGGTTCCCGACGTAAATCCAAACTGAACTCCGGTCCCCGGATCATTCCCTGCACCGGGTGTAAGGAGTATCCATGTTAACCTGACTGTACACTTTTGACACATGAATGATAGAGAAATGGAGGGCTATGTGGGAGGGAAGGGTTAGATAGATCTCAGAGCAGGATAAAACGTCGGCACAACATTGTGGGTCGAAGGGCCTGTACTGTGCTCTAGTGTTCTATGTTTATACTGGGTCAGTGGATCAGGGGTCACTCTTTATACTGGGACAGGATAAGATTTCTTCATTAGTCACATGTACATCAAAACACACAGTGAAATGCATCTTTTCCGTAGACTGTTCCGGGCGCAGCTTCCAGCGCCGACAGAGTACGCCCATAACTTCCTAACCCATACGTCTTTGGAATGTGGGAGGAAACCGGAGCACCCGGAGGAAACCCATGCAGACATGGGAGAACGTACAAACTTCTTACAGACAGCGGCGGGAATTGAACCCAGGTCGCTGGCGCAGTAATAGCGTTACACTAACTGCTACGCTACCATCCCTGCCTTTTTTTATAACCTTGTATTAACGGTCAGCAGGGTGTGGGGTCAGTCGGTACACCGAATTAAAGGATTCAGGATTCACTCTGCACAAAGGGTCATAGGGTCGGGGTCATTCTGTACACATGGTCAATTGCTTCAGGGGTTAGTTTGGGAAACAAGGGTAGGCCGTACACGATAAATGGTCGGGCTGTAGGGAGTGTTGATGAACAGAGGGACCTCGGGGTGCAAGTCCTTGGATCCCTGGAAGTGGGAGCACAGGTGGAGAAGGCATATGGGATGTTTGCCTTCATCGGCCGTGGCACAGAATACAAGGGCTGGGACATCACGGGGTCAGGGGTCACTCTGTACACAGGGTCAGGGGTCACTCTGTATCCACACTGAGTGGGGTCAAGGGGTCACTCTGTACCCAGGCTCAGTGGGGTGAGGGGTCACTGTAGGCAGGGTCAGTGAGGTGAGGGGTAACTGCACCCATGGTCGGTGGGGTGAGGTGTCACTGCACCCAGGGTCAATGGGGTGAGGGGTCACTGCGCCCGGGGTTGTTGGGACCCTGCTACTCTCTTTACGCGGGGAACTAACTCACTTGTTTCCCTGCAAACTTCATCATCGTTGCCCTTCTGGCAAAATCCTAAAATACAAAGACAGAGAGAGGGGTGACCAGAGGTGGGAGTCGGTGCTGCTGATCGACAGTGTGGGGAAGCACACACAGGGCTGATGTTTACCCCAGGGGTCCCAGAACACCGGACTGGGGGCGCCCACCAACGGCAGCACCCCCAACCTCCGACACCGTCCTGCCCCTAAGGCTGGTCTGTGGGACGTCCCGAAACATCCTGGATTTGGATAGTATCCCCGTCCACAGCAAAGTCAGAGGTGGTCCTCTGTGAGGGGTCAGGGGTCACTGTGTACACGGGGTGAGTGGGGTCAGGGGTCACTGCGTAATGGGGTGAGAGGGTTCAGGGGTCACTGTGTACACGGGGAGAGTGGGGGGGTGACAACTCTCTCTACCTGAACTAACTCACTTGTTTCTCTGTCGGCCTGGGCACTGATTCACGTCCTACATTATCCTAAAACACACAAACACAGAGACAGATTCGTCAACAACCTCAGGATCTGTTCCCGACGTAAACCCGAACTGAACTCCGGTCCCGGGATCATTCCCTGCACTGGGTGTAAGGAGTATCCATGTTAACCTGACCGTACGCTTTTGACACATGAATGATAGCGAAATGGAGGGCTATGTGGGAGGGAAGGGTTAGATAGATCTCAGAGCAGGATAAAATGTCGGCACAACATTGTGAGCTGAAGGGCCTGTACTGTGCTGTAGTGTTCTATGTTCTATGTTCATACTGGGTCAGTGGGGACAGGGGTCCTCTGTACACAGGCTCAGTGGGCCAGGGGTCACTCTTTATACTGGGATAGGATAAGATTTCTTTACTAGTCACATGTACATCGAAACACATAGTGAAATGCATCTTTTGCGTGGAGTGTTCTGGGGGCAGCCCGCAAGTGTCGCCACGCTTCTGGTGCCAACATAGCATGCCCACAGCTTCCTAACCCGTGCGTCTTTGGAATGTGGGAGGAAATCGGAGCACCTGGAGGAAACCCACGCAGACATGGAGAGAACGTACAAAACTCCTTACAGACAGCGGCGGGAATTGAACCTGGGTCGCTGGCACTGTAATAGCGTTGTGCTAACCACTAGGCTACTGTGCCTGCCTTTTTTTTATAACCTTGTATTAACGGTCAGCAGGGTGTGGGGTCAGTCTGTACACCGGGTTAAAGGATTCAGGATTCACTCTGCACAAAGGGTCATAGGGTCGGGGTCATTCTGTACACATGGTCAATTGCTTCAGGGGTTAGTTTGGGAAACAAGGGTAGGCCGTACAAGGTAAATGGTCGGGCTGTAGGGAGTGTTGATGAACAGAGGGACCTCGGCGTACAAGTCCTGTTTGAGACAGGAAGGCGGAGGTTTAAGGTGAGATGGGAAGTTGAGAGGGGACATGAGGGGGATCTTTGGAGTGGTTGGAGTCAGGAACACACTGCCTGACGGGGTGGTGGAGGCAGAGACTCTTGCAATGCTTGAGAAGCATCTGGAGCAGCACTTGGATCAACAAGGGACAGAGGGCAGTGGACCCAATGTGGGTATATGGGATCAGTATAAATGGGTGAAAAGGTCAGCATGGATGTGATGGGCTGAAGGGCCAGCTTCTGTGCTGTACGACCCTGTGACCCCTGACTCTGTTTACATGAGGCGTGGCGTTTGGGGGGCACTCTGTACACGGGGTCAGGGGTCACTCTGTACATGGGGTCAGGGGGTCACTGTACATCTAGTTGGGGCACTCTGTACCCAGACTGAGTGGGATCAAGGAGTCACTGTACCCAGGGTCAGTGGGGTGAGGGGTCACTGTGCCCGGGGTCGGTGGGGTGAGGGGTCACAGTACCAGGGGTCGGTGGGGTGAGGGGTCACTGTACCTGGGGTCAGTGGGGTGAGGGGTCACTGGGACCCTGCTACGCTACACGGGGAACTAACTCACTTGTTTCCCTGCAAACTTCATCATCGTTGCCCTTCTGGCAAAATCCTAAAATACAAAGACACAGAGAGAGGTGACCAGAGGTGGGAGTCGGTGCTGCTGATCGACAGTGTGGGGAAGCACACACAGGGCTGATGTTTACACCGGGGGTCCCAGGACACCAGACTGTGAGCGCCCACCAGCGGCAGTACCCCCAACCTCCGACACCGTCCCGTCCCCAGTGCCCTGTCTGTGGGACGTCCCAAAACACCCTGGGTTTGGATAGGATCCCCGTCTATAGCAAGTTCAGAGGTGACTGGTGGTCCTCTGTGAGGGGTCAGGGGTCACGGTGTACACCAGGTAAGTGGGGTCAGGGGTCACTGTGTACACAGCGAGAGTGGGGTCAGGGGTCACTGTGTACACAGGGTGAGTGGGGTCAGGGTTCACTGCGTACACGGTGTGCTGGGTCAGGGGCCACTGCATACACAGTCTGAGTGGGTTCAGGGGTCACTGCGTACATGGGGTGAGTGGGGTCAGGGGTCACTGTGTACACAGGGTGAGTGGGGGTGACGACTCTCTCTACCTGAACTAACTCACTTGTTTCTCTGTCGGCCTGGGCACTGATTCACGTCCTACATTATCCTAAAACACACAAACACAGAGACAGATTCGTCAACAACCTCAGGATCGGTTCCCGACGTAAACCCGAACTGAACTCTGGTCCTGGGATCATTCCCTGCACCGGGTGTAAGGAGTACCCATGTTAACCTGACCGTACGCTTTTGACACATGAATGATAGAGAAATGGAGTGCTATGTGGGAGGGGAGGGTTAGATAGATCTCAGAGCAGGATAAAATGTCGGCACAACATTGTGAGCTGAAGGGCCTGTACTGTGCTGTAGTGTTCTATGTTCATACTGGGTCAGTGGGGACAGGGGTCCTCTGTACACAGGCTCAGTGGGCCAGGGGTCACTCTTTATACCGGGACAGGATAAGATTTCTTTACTAGTCACATGTACATCGAAACACATAGTGAAATGTATCTTTTGCGTGGAGTGTTCTGGGGGCAGCCCGCAAGTGTTGCCACGCTTCTGGCGCCAACATAGCATGCCCACAACTTCCTAACCCGTGCGTCTTTTTGGAATGTGGGAGGAAACCAGAACACCCGGAGGAAACTCATGCAGACACGGGGCGAACGTACAAACTCCTTACAGACGGCAGCGGGTATTGAATCCAGGTCGCTGGCGCTGTAATGGCGTTACGCTAACCGCTACACTACTGTGCCTGCCTTTTTTTTTATAACCTTGTATTAACGGTCAGCAGGGTGCGGGGTCAGTCTGTACACCGGGTTAAAGGATTCAGGATTCACTCTGCACAAAAGGTCATAGGGTCAGGGGTCATTCTGTACACATGGTCAATTGCCTCAGGGGTTAGTTTGGTAAACAAAGGGGAGGGCAAACACAGTAAATGGTCGGGCTGTAGGGAGTGTTGATGAACAGAGGGACCTCGGCGTACAAGTCCTTGGATCCCTGGAAGTGGGAGCACAGGTGGAGAAGGCATATGGGATGTTTGCCTTCATCGGCCGTGGCACAGAATACAAGGGCTGGGACATCACGTTACGAGAATCATGGTCTGATCAGGGACAGCCAGCATGGCTTTGGGAAGGGCAGATCATGTCTCACAAGCCTGATAGTGTTCTTTGAGGAGGTGACCAGACAGATTGATGAGGGTAGTGTAGTAGATGTGGTCTACATGGGTTTTAGTAAGGCGTTTGACAAGTTCCATATGGTAGGCTTCTTCAGAAGGTCAGAGGGCATGGGATCCAGGAAGGCTTGGCCATGTGGATTCAGAACTGGTTTGCCTGTAGAAAGCAGAGGGTTGTGGTGGAGGGAGTGCATTCAGATTGGAGGGCTGTGACTAAGATCGGCTCTGGGACCTCTATTTTTCGGGATTTTTGTTAATGACTTGGATGAGGGGGTAGAAGGGTGCATTGTAAAGTTTGCAGATGACACAAAGGTTGGTGGTGTTGTGGATAGTGTGGAGGACTGTCGAAGGTTGCAGAGGGACAGGATTGATAGGATGCAGAGCTGGGCTGAGAAGTGGTAGATGGAGTTCAATCTGGAGAAGTGTGAGGTGGTACACTTTGGAAGGACAAACTCCAAGGCGGTGTACAAAGTTAATGGCAGGATTCTGGGCAGTGTGGAGGAGCAGAGGGATCTGGGGGTTCATATCAACAGATCACTGAAAGTTGCCTCGCAGGTGGATAGGGTAGTTAAGGAAGCTTATGGGATGTTAGCTTTCATAAGTCATGGGATAGAGTTTAAGAGCCGCGAGGTAATGATGCAGCTTTACAAAACTCTGGTTAGACCACACTTAGAGTACTGTATCCAGTTCTGGTCGCCTCATTATAGGAGGATGTGGAGGTGTTGGAAAGGGTGCAGAGGAGATTTACCAGGATGCTGCCTGGTTTAGAGAGTATGGATTATGAGGAGAGACTAAGGGAGCTAGGGCTTTACTCATTGGAGAGAAGGAGGATGAGGGGAGACACGATAGAGGTATATAAAATATTGAGAGGAATAGATAGAGTGGACAGCCAGCGCCTCTTTCCCAAGGCACCAATGCTCAATACAAGAGGGCATGGCTTTAAAGTAATGGGTAGGAAGGTCAAGGGAGATATCAGAGGAAGGTTTTTTACCCAGAGAGTGGTTGGTGCATGGAATGTGCTGCCTGGGGTGGTGGTGGAGGCAGGTACATTGGTCAAATTCAAGAGATTGCTAGATAAGCATATGGAGGAATTTAAAATAGGGGGATATGTGGGGAGGAAGGGGTTAGATAGTCTTAGGTGAGGTTTAAAGGTCAGCACAACATGGTGGGCTGAAGGGCCTGTATTGTGCTGTACTGTTCTATGTTCTATGACTTTACAAACCACTGATCAGACGGCATTGGAGTGTGGTGTAGGGTTCTGGTCACCACACTACAGGAAGGATGTGTGTGTACTAGAGAGAGTGCAGAGGGGATTCACCGCGATGTTGCCTGGGTTGGAGTGTTGACCTAATGAGGAGAGACTGGACAGGCTGCGTGAGGTTTCCCCGGAGCGTTGGAGGCCGAGGGGAGACCTGACAGAGGTGTACAAAATGAGGAGGGATACAGAGGGCAGACAGTAAAATATCTTTTCCCCAGGGCAGGGTGTCTGAGACAGGAGGGCGGAGGTTTAAGGTGAGATGGGAAGTTGAGAGGGGACGTGAGGGGGATCTTTGGAGTGGTTAGAGTCAGGAACACACTGCCTGACGGGGTGGTGGAGGCAGAGGCTCTCACAGTGTTTCAGAAGCATCTGGAGCAGCACTTGGATCAACAAGGGACGGAGGGCAGTGGACCTAATGCGGGTAAATGGGATCAGTATAAATGGGTGAAACGGTCAGCATGGATGTGATGGGCCGAGGGGCCGGTTTCTGTGCTGTACGACCCTGTGACCCCTGACTCTGTTTACATGAGGCGTGGCGTTCAGGGGTCACTCTGTACACGGGGTCAGTGCGGTGAGGGGTCACTGTACCCGGGGTTGGTGGGTTGAGGGGTCATCGTACCCGGGGTCAGTGGGGATGAGGGGGTCACTGTACCACAGGTCGGTGGGGTGAGGGGTCACTCTGCCCAGGGTCAGTGGGGATGAGGGGTCACTGTACCACGGGTCGGTGGGGTTAGGTGTCACTGTACCCGAGGCCAGTGGGGTATGGGGCACTGTACCCGGGGCTGGTGGGGTGACGGGTCACTGTACCCGGGGTCGGTGGGACCCTGCCTACTCTCTTTTAGCGGGGAACTAACTCACTTGTTTCCCTGCAAACTTCATCATCGTTGCCCTTCTGGCAAAATCCTAAAATACAAAGACACAGAGAGGGGTGACCGGAGGTGGGAGTCGGTGCTGCTGATCGACAGTGTGGGGAAGCACACACAGGGCTGATGTTTACACTGGGGGTCCCAGGACACCGGACTGGGGGCGCCCACCAGCGGCAGTACCCCCAACCTCTGACACCGTCCGATCGCCAGGGCTATGTCTGTGGGACGTCTCGGAACACCCTGGGTTTGGATAGGATCCCCGTCCACAGCAAGGTCAGAGGTGATTGGTGGTCCTCTGTGAGGGGTCAGGGGTCACTGTGTACACAGGGTGAGTGGGGTCAGGGGTCACTGGGTACACGGGGTGAGTGGGGTTGAGGGTGTGTACACAGGGTGAGTGGGGTCGGGGGTCACAGTGTACACGGGGTGAGTGGGGGTGACGACTCTCTCTACCTGAACTAACTCACTTGTTTCTCTGTCGGCCTGGGCACTGATTCACGTCCTACATTATCCTAAAACACACAAACACAGAGAGAGATCCGTCAACAACCTCAGGGTCAGTTGCTCTAAATTGGGTTGTTTTCTCTGGAGTGTCGGAGGCTGAGGGGAGACCTGGTAGAGGTTTATAAAATTATGAGAGGCAGAGATAGAGCAGATAGTCAGTCTCTTTCCCAGGGTAGAAGTGTCAAGTACCAGAGAACATGGATTTCAGGAGAGGGGGGAGGTGTAAGGAGATGTGTGCATCACTTTTATTTTTACAGAGAGTGGTGGGTGGCTGGAACGGGCTGCCAGAGGTTGTGGTGCTGCAGATACGACAGCGCCGTTTTAGAGGCTGTTACACACACGGATATCCAGGGAAAGGAGGGATATGGATCATGTACAGGCTGAAGAGATCTAATTTAATCCGGCATCGTGTCCGGTGCAGACATCTTGAGCCGAAGGGCCTGTTCCTGTGCTGTACTGTTCTGTGTTCCCGACATAAATCGGGACTGACCTCAGATCCTGGGATCGTTCCCTGCACCGGGTGTAAGGAGTGTCCACATTCACCTGACATCACCCTTCATATTGGTCAGTGGGGAAGGGGTCACATTGTACCCGGGGTCAGTGGGGTGAGGGGTCACACTGTACCCGGGGTTGGTGGAGTGACGGGTCACTGTACCCGGGGTTGGTGGGGTGAGGGGGTCACTGTACCCGGGGTTGGTGGGGTGAGGGGTCACTGTACCCGGGATCAGTGGGGTAGGGGTCACTGTACCCGGGGTCGGTGGGACCCTGCCTACTCTCTTTACGCGGGGAACTAACTCACTTGTTTCCCTGCAAACTTCATCACCGTTGCCCTTCTGGCAAAATCCTAAAATACAAAGACAGAGAGAGGGGTGACCAGAGGTGGGAGTCGGCGCTGCTGATCGACAGTGTGGGGAAGCACACACAGGGCTGATGTTTACACCGGGGGTCCCAAGACACCTGACTGGGGGTGCCCACCAACGGCAGCGCCCCCAACCTCTGACACCGTCCCGTCCCCAGGGCTGTGTCTGTGGGACGTCTCGAAACACCCTAGGTTTGGAATAGGATCCCCGTCCACAGCAAGGTCAGAGGTGACTGGGGGTCCTCTGTGAGGGGTCGGGGTCACTGTGTACATGGGGCAAGTGGGGTCAGTGGTCACTGCATACACAGGGTGAGTGGGTTCAGGGGTCACTGTGTACACGGGGTGAGTGGGGTCAGGGGTCACTGTGTACACGGGGTGAGTGGGGGTGACGACCCTCTCTACCTGAACTAACTCACTTGTTTCTCTGTTGGCCTGGGCACTGATTCACGTCCTACATTATCCTAAAACACACAAACACAGAGACAGATCCATCAACAACCTCAGGGTCGGTTCCCGACGTAAACCCGAACTGAACTTGGGTCCCACGATCATTCCCTGCACCGGGTGTAGGAGTATCCGCATTAACGTGACATCACCCTTTATACGGGGTCAGTGGGTCGGGGTCACTGGAAACAGGGTCAGTGGGTCAGTGATCAGACTATACAAGGGGTCAGTGGGTCAGGGTCATTTTGTTCATAGAGAGAGTGCGGTCAAGGATCACTCTTCACAGAATCAGTGGGGTCAGGGGGTCACTGCACGGGGTCAGGGTTCACGTTGTGCACAGGTTCTGTGGAATCGGAATCACTGTGCACGGGGTCAGGTATCACTCTGTACACAGGGGTCAGGCGTCACTCTGTATATGGGGTCAGGGTTCACGGTTACAAACTCCAAAGAGGTCGGGTTACATTGTGGTGACAATGATAGCCCCACTGTTGGAGGATGGACACACCTGCGGTTTCTCTGCGGGACTGCTCGTTGTCTTCTAACGATTCCCTAAAATATAAAAATGCCGACCCAGCTCTGGATTAATTGTCAGCGCCGAGTCTGACCGGCGCCAGGGTGTGACCAATGCCGGGTGTGACCAGCGCTGGCGTCTGACCAGTGCCGGGTGTGACCAGTGCCGGTGTCTGACCAGCAGCGAGGTCTCTGTGATACCGAGGTGAACGACACAGAACTGGCAGTATCCGGGCGACTGGGATGTGCTGAACCTCGTGTCCCCACTGAAGGGCAGGTTCCCGGGGATCCTGACACCAACACACACAGGGAACCCCAGGGTGAGTGGGGTCAGGGGTCACTGTGTACAGGGAGAGTGGGGTCAGGGGTCACTGTGTACATGGGGAGAGTGGGGTCAGAGGTCACTGTGCACACAGGTTGAGTAGGGTCAGGGGTCACTGTGTACATGGGGAGAGTGGTGACAGGGGTCACTGTGTACATGGGGTAGTGGGGTCAGGGGTCACTGTACACAGATTGAGTAGGGTCAGGGATCACTGTGTACACGGGGTGAGAGGGGCCATGGGTCTGTGTATATGGGGTGAGTGGGGTCAGGGGTCACTGTGTACACAGGTTAAGAGGGGTCAGGGGTCACTGCGTACACTCTCTCTATCTGAACTAACTCACTTGTTTCTCTGTCGGCCTGGGCACTGACTGACGTCCTACATTATCCTAAAACACACAAACACAGAGACAGATCCGTCAGCCAGTGTCCGGAGCCGAGACGTCCGACACCCCCACCATCCCCCAAGCAGTGGGCTGGGGAACCTCAGTGACAGAGCTGGTAGTTGGCTTGTGAGTGTGACTGAACACGAGCGGGGGATGCGCAGGACGGTGCGAGAACAGGACCAGTGACCAGTGAGAACTGTGCACGGGGCGGGAATTACTTACAGGGCATTACAGCACAGTACAGGCCCTTCGGCCCACAATGTTGTGCCGACATTTTATCCTGCTCTAAGATCTATCTAACCCTTCCCTCCCACATTGCCCTCCATTTCTCTATCATTCATGTGTCTATCTAAGAGTCTCTTAAATGTCCCTAATGTATCTGCCCCCACAACCTCTGCCGGCAGTGCGTTCCATGCACCCACCACTCTCTGTGTATAGAACTTACTCCTGACATCCCCCTTATACCTTCCTCCAATCACCTTAAAATTATGTCCCCTCGTGTTAGCCATTGTTGCCCTGGGAAAAAGTCTCTGACTGTCCACTCAATCTATGCCTCTTATCATCTTGTACACCTCTATCAAGCCACCTCTCATCCTCCTTCTCTCCAAAGAGAAAAGCCCCAGCTCGCTCAACCTATCCTCATATTCAATACTCTCCAATCCAGGCAGCATCCTGGTAAATCTCCTCTGCACCCTCTCTAAAGCTTCCACATCCTTCCTATAATGAGGCAACCAGAACTGAACACAATACTCCAAGTGTGGTCTGACCAGAGTTCTATAGAGCTGCAACATCATCTTGCAGCTCTTGAACTCAGTACCCCGACTAATGAAGGCCAACACACCATACGCCTTAACAATCCGATCGACCTATGTGGCAACCTTGAGGGATCTACGGATGTGGACTCCAAGATTCACGTGAACACCATGGGAATGGCTTAATGCCTGTCTGTGAACCCAGTGTGAATTGAACACGTGGACCTCCACGATCAAGGACGCAGTGGCGTGAGTGGCCTGTTTCCGTGCTGTATGACTCTATCACCATGGGAAGTGGGGCTTGTGGAGGCTGGCACAAAGTGGGCAGTGGAGCAGGAAGTGTGTCAGCCAACACTTGCAAACACAGCTGAAGGTGAGCAGCGGTGAACACAGTGGGAACAGGTCTGACAGATGCAGGGAACGGGCCAGAGAACAGGACGAGAAGTGGGCTGGTGGACGGGTGAACAACGTGCGAGAGGTGGGCCGGTGGGTGGCGGGAACCTGACGGGTGTCACAGAAGCGCAACGGGAACTGGGCTGACGCGTACCAGTGGGCAACGTGGAACACAGGCAGTCCCCGGGTTACGTGAGGGGCTCCGCTCCCGAGAACTCTCTGTAAACCCGATCCCTCCATGAGTCAGAAATGAACTATCACCACGAGGGTCGATTAACAAGAATGTTTATTTATTTCTTCCCCTGTGTAGTAGCGGTGTTCCCCGAGAGCACAATCATGGTACAAGTGAACACTGTGGTAAGGGAGCAACTGTCCCAGTAAACAAGGTGGACCGGTGCACTCTGGGGAACAGATGGGGCAGTGGGCAAGGATCAACAGTGAAAACTGGGCCAGTGTAGGAACATCGTGACACGTGGGCTGACAGGCACTGGGGGGCAAGGGGGGGGGGGGGGGGGGGGGGGGGGTTGTCTGTGGACACATGAACCATGCACGATGAGGCCTGGGGACAACCCTCCGGGGACTGGGTGAGTCAACACAACAAGGTGGGTGTGAGGGCACTACTAAACACTGCAAGTGGCCTGTACAAACCAGTGTTGTTGTGGGAAGCGGACACTGGTGAACACACTGGGGAGGTGACCAGTAGACAGCGGTGAACACAATGGGGAGGTGACCAGTAGACAGCGGTGAACACAATGGGGAGGTGACCAGTAGACAGCGGTGAACACACTGGGGAGGTGACCAGTAGACAACATTGAACACTTTGAAGATCATCAGCAGGAGACACAAGTTCACTCAGACTGTGAACAAGGACATTGGTGAGCAGATCAGGTTGCCTGATTCTGCTCACACTTAACCTTGATCACCAGTCTCTGCAGGCTCACACTCACCATGTAAAAGTGAACATACCTGCTGCTCCCTCTTACAATCTCTCAGCGTTTGCACAACCTCGCCCGGTGGTGGTGGAACGGAAACCACTTCCAGCCACGTTTTCCTTCCCTTTCAGTCACAGCAGCTCCGTTAAGGATGACCCCACGACACGACCCCCCACCTCCCCGCCAGTCCCCCCCACCAGCTTACCCTTGGTCCTCGCTTGCGAGTGATGTTCTGTCCCAGCCTGCTGAAGAAAGAGATGGGCGATTTTGTGGAAGCCGAAATGTTGGACTTGTCGTGAAATCCCAAGAGGTATTCTGTGAGGAGGGAACAAAAGCCGTTCAGGACTGTCACCCAGTGGCTGCTTATGTTAATGATTAGATGAGATAAGATTTCTTTATTAGTCACGCGTACATCGAAACACAAAGTGAAATGCATCTTTTGCATAGGGTGTTCTGGGGAGCAGCCCGCAAGTGTTGCTATGTTGGTGCTGGAAGCGTGGCGACACTTGTGGGCTGTCCCCAGAACACAACGCAAAAGATGCATTTCCCTGTGTGTTTCGATGTACGTGGGACTAAAAAAGATATTAAAAAAAAGTGTCGCCATGCTTCCGGCGCTAACATAGCATGCCCACAACTTCCTAACACGTATGTCTTTGGAATGTGGGAGGAAACTAGAGCACCTGGAGGAGACCCACGCAGACACGGGGAGAATGTACAAAGTCACCGCGATTGACCGTAAATCTACATATATGACCAGGGTCTCACACAGCCACTTGAACTCGCTCCACGTGACCAAACTCCAAATAAGACCCTTATCCTTCATTATTTGGGGCTGACAGGATTTTAAAGCAGTGATTGATAAATTTAACGAAAGCCTGGTATCAACAGCATGCACTTCTGGTCACCACACTGCAGGAAGGATGTGGCAGCGACAGAGAGAGTGCAGAGGAGATTCACCAGGACATTGCCTGGACTGGAGGGCTGTCGTTATAAGGAGAGATTGGATAGGCTGGGGATTGTTCTCACTGGGACGTAGTAGGCTGAGGGGTGACCTTACAGAGGTTTATAAAATTATGGGGGGGGGGGGGGGGGGGGGGGGGGGGGGAGGGTAGATAGGATAGAGAGTCAGAGTCTTTTTCCCGGGGCAGGGAACTGGAGGAGGTCTGAGGGGTAAGGTTTTCCACACAGCGGGTGGTGGGTATCTGGAACGAGCTGCCAGAGGAGGTGGTGAAGGCGGGTACAATTACAATGCTTAGAAGGTGTTTCGACGGGGATCGGAAAAGCACAGAGGGATATGGGGCTCATGCCGGCAAGCGTAGGTCGGCATCACTTTTGGCATGGACAAGGTGGGCCCAAGAAGCCCGTTTCTGTGCTCTAGGTTTCTATGATTGTTTAACAGTCACTTGTGGAAGAGAGTTGTAACCCCACCACTGTCTGCAAAGAGGAGGTTACAGCTCCACGTCTCTCAGGCCTGGCTCCAGGGCTACATCACACTCTCCACACCTCAGCATTACCCTCCCTCTACCTCCTCCGTCAGTTCTACATAGAACAGTACAGCACAGAACAGGCCCTTCGGCCCACAATGTTGTGCCGACATAGCTAATCCCTCCTACCTACAGATTGCCCATATCCCTCCATTTTCCTCTCATTCATGTGCCCATCCAACCTCCTCTTAAAAGCCCCCAAATTTCTTGAAGAGAACATTTTTCTTTACTCACTCTACCTAAACCTCCCACCATTTAAAACTTCCCACCATTTAAAACTTCCCATCAAATCTCAAGTCGTTTAGCTCGTAATGAAAACCACCCCAGATTCTGTAGCCTGGAACATAACCACAATCCCCCATCTCTAATCAAAGATGCCACCCACCCAGGTCATTCTCTCTCCTCTCCTCTCCCATCAGGCAGAAGATACAGGAGCCTGAGGGCACGTACCACCAGGCTCAAGGACAGCTTCTACCCCACTGTGATAAGACTATTGAACAGTTCCCTTATACGATGAGATGGACTCTGACCTCACGATCTACCTTGTTGTGACCTTGCACCTTATTGCACTGCACTTTCTCTGTAGCTGTGACACTTTACTCTGTACTGTTATTGTTTTTACCTGTACTACCTCAATGCACTCTGTACGAACCCAATGTAACTGCACTGTGTAATGAATTGATCTGTACGATCGGTATGCAAGACAGGTTTTTCACTGTACCTCAGTACAAGTGACGATAAACCAATACCAATACCAATGTGACAATAATAAACAAGTCCATCCCCGTCCATCCCAAACAGTCATTCCTATGTGCAGGGTGAGGAGAGGACCTGTACCACCATATCCTGGAGGATTAACCCAGCAACACAACTGTGCTACCTGACGCTGAAGCACTAGTCTCCTGTGAGCCCCCTCCTCCAATCAGCCCGGGTGCCCACTGATGACTCACAGCTCTCACGGGGAGGACACCCAGGCCACGCACCAACGCAAACCACTGCCTCCGGAGTCGGGCACTGTGGGCTTCCGCGAGTTGTGTGCACCGAAGAGCGGCTGCTCACCCTCTGGAGTGGTGTCCTTGAGCATCTCGTAGAACTGCAGCAGGTACATCACCATGCTGAGTTTGTCCGGTTCACCCACTGATGCCATCTCCTTCCCCGTCATTATGGGGGAAATCCCAAACTCCCGCTCGGCGATGTCGAACGCCAGCTGGTTGTTGCTCTCCACGTTCTTCTCATTCAGCTGCTGAAAGTCTCTGCAGGCAGACAGGAAGCAACACTGGTTAACCCTCATCAAGGAATGCCACGCCCAGCAATAAGAAGACAGTTGCCACTAGGTCGTCACAAGGTTTGCCGGATTGACTGACTGGCTGAAGATGCCATCTGAATGAAGAAAGGTCATGTAGACTTCGGAATTTCTCGCCGAAAGTTAGGAAAAAGGGGTGATCTCACCAACTGACATCCGACAGGGTGACAAGAAGCTGAGAAGGTGCTTCCGTGTGTGGGGGTACCTGGAACTAGGTGGTACAGCTTCAGAGTTAGGGGTTGCCTATTTAAGGAGGATTATTTTCTCTCGGGGTGACTCTTTGGATATTGAGTCACTTGGTACACTACAGGCTGATGAAAATGGGAAACATGGGGATCAGGAATTCAAAGGTGAGATTAAGCACGGGCTTACTGAAAGGCAGAGCCAGCTGTTGGGCCGACCAGGCCATTCCGATGCCCAACAATCCTAATCGCAGCCTGACATTGTGAAACACAAGCATTCTTTGTTCATCAGACACAAAGGCGGCAGGTTCCCTTCCCCAAAAAGGAACTCATCAACCTATTTGCTGCATACAACCATGGGGCAGGTTACACTCACTGTTACTCCAAATAACGTTTTATACTCCACCTTTAGTTGTTATTTTCGTTTAAATTCCCAGGCGTCTACGGAGGGATTCAGACCCATGTCTTCCTATCAGTGCTCCAGGCCTGGAGATACTGGTCCATAATTTAACCACTGTGGTACCACAGCTCCCTCCTTTCAGCCAGCACCCAAGACTCCTGCATCATCAGCCCACAGTGGGGGCAGCGCTGAGGGTCCTCAACACCGACCCCGTGGCTTCAGGTCATTGATTAAAACCTGACACCATCCGACAGCGGATAACAAATGCTGAGGGCATCGGGCACTACAGAACGGGCGGGGAACTCCAATCTCTGTCGTCAAATGGAAGTCCTAAAGGTTGCACCGTCACTGCCAGCGCGAGGCAAGAACCAGGGAAAGAGAAGCCAGACTGGCGGTGGGTCCCAGCAATGGGGAGTAAGCTGCTTGACCTCACCGCCATCGGTCCGTCCGCTGAGGTACACTGTTCATCACAGGGTCGGAACGAGGGGTGGGCTGTTTAGGATTGAGATAGGGAGCGCCTATGGGATTCTCCCTCCCAGAGATTCAGTCGTTGATCCCAATCAAAGCAGGGGGTTGAGAGGTTCCTGGACGTGAAGGAACGTTGTGGGGAGAGCTGAAGAATGGCGCTGAGGTAGATCAGCTGCGAGGGCGATGAGTGGCAGACCAGGTTGATTCCTGCTCCTAGATCTTACAACTGTATTGGCAGCAACGTCTGCTGTCCAGTCCTTGTGAAGGCCTGGCAGATTGTTCAGACTCCAATTGTGTTTCCTGGGATGGATTAAGAATGAATCTAACCTCCCTAACACAGGGGGCAGCCCTGAGGGACTCTGGGCAGTGACACGCTGTATGTGTTGGCTCATTCTCCCTTTACATCGTGGATCTGGGGTGGAGAGTGCTGCACAGGGCGGTGCCGTGCAACCGTTTCCTGAGCCGGTTCACCGACACCCCGGCCGCCTGTCACTTCTGCGGCTGAGAGGAGACAGTGTACCACGTGTACGTGGAGTGCGAGAGGTTGCAGCCTCTCTTCGCCTATCTGAAGGGGCTGCTGCTCGAGTTCTAGCCACACTTCAGCCCGACGCTGCTGATCTACGATCACCCAGTGAGGCGGGTCGCGCAGGGTATCTCCTGGTGGGTCTTCCCCTGGGCCTGGCCAAGCCAGCCATCCACGGGTCCAGGCGGCGGGTGGCCAAAGGTTCCAGCCGGTCCGCCTGCCCACCCATCTTCCGGGCTTAGGTCCACGTGTGGCTGTCCATGGAGAGGGAGCACGCGGTATCCGCGGGCACCTTGGATGAATTCCGCGATCGCAGGGCCCCTCAGGGTGTCTGCGTGTCGTGGACGGTGAGAATGTGATTCTCATCTGAAGTGTGTGTGCGTTTAGCGGTTGTTCGTTAGTGTTATTGCTGTAGTGCTGTAGATGCAGAGGTTTTTTTTCTATTTTCTGTATTAGTTGTAGTATTTTGACACTGGATGTCCTTCTGTAGTACTTTTAGCAAATAAACATTTGTATTACCAAAAAAAATGTGCTGGCTCATGGCTCAGCATGTCCCTCCCGCCGTGACCAAGTCAGGAGTGTGGGAAAGCATTGGGTGATGCAAACATCAAGAATCTAACGATGAAGGACAACGGTAGGTGAGCTCAGCAGACAGCGTTTGACCGTACCAGACTCACGGTCAGCAGTCCTGCTGTATGCAGTCACAAACCGTGATGGCTGTCAGGACAAGGACACTCTGAACATCCCCATATTCAGTAACGACATAGCCTCCGGTGCTGCCTGCGTGGAGTTTGCATGTTCTCCCCGTGGGACTCCTCTGGCTGCTCCGGTTTCCTCCCACATCTGCTGGTTGCAGGTTAGTAACTAACTATAAAACTAGCCATGGTGAAGAGGGATGGTGGGACGATTGAGGGGGAGTTGATGGGCTTGTGACAGAGAATAGGTCACAGGGAAAGAAGTTGGGCGGAGGGGAGGGATTATGGCTGGTTCGGAGAGACTCAGTGAGCTGAATGGCCTCCCACACTGCGAGACTAAATAAGAATATGAAAATATTCCTCACACTGGGAAAGCTGCAGCCTGGTCGTTTGGAACCCCATCCGTTGAATCATTCACTGCCCCTCCTCGGGCATACCACACTGACAGTAAGGGACCAGCCTCAAGGTGCAGTGCGTCATCTCACCCGTTAGAGCACCTCCACCACTGAGAAGGTCCACCACTGCTGTAACCGGGTAAAATTCCTGGACCCCCTCTTTCCCACAGCACCATGGGAGCAATGACCCCATTTCTCAGGGGTAATTAGGGACAGATAAATACCACCGAAGCCCACATTTTAGGAAGGAATTAAAAAAGGGGCTCTACTTGGACCTACTTAATTCACATTGTTGATAGGCTGTTAAATGAACCTGGACTGACTTCAGTGAAAGGCCAGCCTAGACAAGTAAACACTCCACAACGCGTGCGCGCACACACACACACACACGACTGATGACTTGGAGAGCAAGACTGCAAGTTAAGCTTCAGTCACATCCCAACATCCCAAAGGAGGACATGTCTGAAGACTTGCCCCGGTGCACCGGTACTGAGGAGGCTTGAATTACTTCAGAGCAAGGCTACAGGGCGTGAAGTTCAGTTAGGCTTCAGACAGTTTACTCGGCGTACTTTCCCCCTGAGCAGTGAGATGTCACCATCCCTCATGGCGGCCGTTATCTCTGGGAGAGATTTGATTAACTTCCTTGTCAGCTTAATAAAAAGTTGCCACGTAGGAGAATCGGGCTCTTTGCCCGCATGGATCAGTCAGGTACACAGTAACGCTGTGAACCACGGCCAAGCCACTGCTTATTTTTTAAACAAACATTTATTCTCTGAAAGCACTAAAAAAGGACATCCAGTGTCAAAATTAGAACAACTAATACAAGAAGGAAGAAAAAACTATACAGACAGGTTCTAACTACATAACTACAGCAAATAACTAACAACCTCAAACGCACCGCTTCAGATGAGAATCCCATTCGCACCGTCCTCAACTCACGCCGTCCCCCGAGGGGTCCGCCAATGGCAGAAGTCACCCAGGGTGCCCTCGGATACTGCGCGCTCCCTCTCCCAAGGACATCCACGCGCGCCAAGCCACTGCTTCAGTCCCATTCCTCCCCAGGGACATCCACTGAAATAGGATGATAAACCACAAGAACTGCTGGCTGCAATACTCCACTCTTACCCCACGGGAGTCTTGGACAGCTGTGAGTCACCGACACTCTTCAATACCAGGAGGGTGTGGGTGCCTGAGTCAGATACACGGAACCCAAATTCAATACAGCAACTAGCAAATAGGAAGCCCCTCAGCAGCTGGTACAAGACCTGAATGCCAGCAGAAATCTGGCTTTGTTGGTGAAGACGAGCTTTCGCTGGGTGGAGCTGGGGGTGGGGGGGAAGAGATCTGTTTGTAACGGTTCCAGTTCCCCACAGACGCGCGTTTTGGCACTCACATCAGATCGGGCCGGTACCGATGGATGATGGCGCAGAGCGCCAGTCCGCTCTTCCACGACCTCGTCAGGTCGACCACGCTGACGTTCTTGTAGCCCTGCGTCTGCTTCTGGCACCAGGCCAGCAGCTTGTTCGATCGCGCCAAGGAGTCTGCAAACCCAGAGAGGACATTACCGGCACGTGACGGGGGGCAGGGGAGCAGGGGTGCCGGCGGAGGGTGGGTGGGACATGGAGAAAGGGTGCATCTGTGGGGGTCAGTACAGGACTAGGTGCATCCTGTCAGGACTGTGCCTGGAAATGGATTAAAGGCTCAGCACTGGTGTGTCATCGGGTGCATCGGTATCTGAGTACAGGAGAGGCTGCAGGGTGAGTGTGGTGGCAGAAGCTTAAGGAAACCATTTGGCCTATCATGTCCCTACCGACTGAAGAAATGCTGTTCAGACTCATCCCACTGACCTATTGACTTGTACATTAAGGTTCTTCATCCAGATGGTTTTCTTAATTGTGACGAGGCTTGCCAGCTCCGTCTGGGTTCACACACAGAGCTCCAGATCCCTGCTAATCTCAGGCTGAAAAATATGTCTTCACCTCCCCACTAATCCTTCTCCTGACTCACAACACTTCATTTAAACCCCTCCACCTCACACTCTTTGACTCTCTGCCAAGGGCTGGCACCCTAACACTTAATGTGTCTCCCCTCACCTTAAGATAAGATGTCTTTATTAGTCACATAAACATTGAAACACACAGTGAAATGCATCTTTTGCGTAGTGTTCTGGGGGGGCAGCCCGCAAGTGTCGCTGCTCTTCCGGCGCCAACATAACATGCCAACAACTTCCTAACCCGTACGTCTTTGGAATGTGGGAGGAAACCGGAGCACCTGGAGGAAACCCACGCAGACACGGGGAGAATGTACAAACTCCTTACAGACAGCGGCGGGAATTGAACCCGGGTCGCTGGCACTGTAATAGCGTTAGGCTAACCGCTACACTACTGAGCCTGCTCTGCTTCTCACATGCATTACCTCTTACTTCTCTGGGCTGAACTTCCTTTAACATGTTGCTGCCCTTCTGACCTGTCCGCTGATGGCTCCCTGCCATCCACCAGCTTTCCTCCTTTCACTGCCTTCGACTGAACTGCAAAATGACTCACAGCCTCCCTCCGTTTACCCTCTCTAGGCATTGCATCGACTCTACACACATGGATCAAGTCCCCCTTCGGCCTCCTGTGCTCCAGAGAAGCAACTGTCAGTTTTTTGCTTATAACTAAACTCCTGCAGCCCTGGTAACATTGCGGGAAGGGTCTCCTGTCCTCTCCTTAGAGACGTCACACAGCTCCCGTTAGGTGCTGCCAAGGTCTGGCTCCACCAGCGTCCGACACACTTCTGGCGTGATCTCCCTGCTCTTGTATTCCACGCCTCGGTGAATAAAGAGAAATACTTCCTTTGCCTTTTCAGACCAGTCCTGCTACCGTTCTGGGATCTGAGGATGCATTATCGATCCCTCTGCTGTTTGCTGTGTATTCCTCTACCTCATTTGCCCTCTCAAGTGATGCTAACATAGGTAATGTGGTGGACGGTAAGCAACAAATTTCTACACTGCAGGGAGAAGTCAATGAATTAGATGTGTAAGCAGAAAATTTACAAATGGAACTCAGACCAGAGGGGACAATCAACACGCCCACTGCTCTACTCTCTCTCTCCGCTCATGACTGTGTGGCTAGGCACAGCTCAAACACCATCTATAAATTCACCGAGCAGAATCTCAGATGGTGATGAGGAGGCGTACAGGAGTGAGGTAGACCGGCTGGTTGAGTGGTGTCGCAACAACCTTCCACTCAACGTCAGCAAGACCGAGGAATTGATTGTGGACTTCAGGAAGGGGAAGTCGGGAGAACACACACAAGTCCTCATTGAGGGCTCAGCGGTGGAAGTGGTGAACAGCTTCAAGTTCCTGGGTGTCAACATCTGGGAAGATCTATCCTGGACCCAACACATTGATGCAATCATAAAGAAGGCATGCCGGCGGCTTGACTTCATTAAGAGTTTGAGGAGATTCGGTATGTTACCATAGACTCTCACAAATTTCTACAGATGTACGGTGGAGAGCATTCTGACTGGTTGCATCACCGCCTGGTATGGAGGCTCCAATGCGCAGGATGAAAAGAGGCCACAGAGGGTTGTGGAGTCAGCCAGCTCCGTCATGTGCACAACCCTCCCCACCACTGAGGACATCTTCAAGAGGTGGTACCTCAAGAAGGCAGCATCCATCACTAAGGACCCTCACCATCCGGGACATGCCCTCTTCTCGTTACTACCATCAGGGAGGAGGTACAGGAGCCTGAAGACCCACACTCAATGACTCAGGAACAGCTTCTTTCCCTCCGTCATCAGATTTCTGAACAATCCATGAACCCATGAACACCACCTCGTTATTCCTCTTTTGCACTATTTATTTACTTCGGTAACTTATGGTAATTTTTATGCCTTGCACTGTACTGCTGCTACAAAACAACAAATTTCATGACATACGTCAGTGTTAATAAAGCTGATTCTGCCAGATCTCCACCCTGGCAACATCCTCACACCCTTCCTGTGGTGGATTGACCACAACTGGAGCTGTGCTCTGTGACTCACACAGTTCCGCAATGACCTTGCTGCTCCTGGCCAACAAACGCAACTGGCCCCCTGTACGCAGCCATCCTGTCACTGAAGTGCCTGCAACATCATCCTTACTTTCCTGCCACTCTTCCCAACCTGGATCCAAGTTGGGAGCAACAGCAGAAAAGGAACGCCTCACGGTGTTGGTCAACAGATGGGCTGATCCAGTACTAATATTCCGGGCCGTTTGTACAGTGCCGCTCCCACTTTAAGTAATCGCCACCCCCACCATGCTTCTTCTCTTCTTCCCTTTCCCAGCCGCTCTCTCTTTTCTCTACCCCCTTTTTTCTTTCCTCTCTCTCTCCTTACCTCTGACCCATCCCCCGGTGGATCTGCCCTCCCCTCCTCCCCCGCACCTGCCCATCACTATCTCTTACCTGCATCTACCTACCACCACCCTGTGCCCACCCGCCTCCCCTCTACTGTCCACCTATCACTGCTCTGCTTTTCCCTCCTATATATTTGGCTTCCCCTTTCCCTATCCTCAGTCCTGAAGAAGGGTCCTGACCCAAAACGTTGACCGCCTGCTTTTCTCCACGGATGCTGCCTGGCCTGCTGAGTCCCTCCAGCATCGCCGTGTTTTTCATCTGATTTCCAGCATCTGCAGTCTCTCTTGTACAGTGACATTGGGCGTTGATACTGACAGAGCACTAGCGGTGTTGGTTGAGCTTTCGGCCTCCGTCCAGGGCGGAACGATGCCACATCAGTCGGTGCCGCTGCCTCCCAGTGCCACAGACCCAGGTTCAATCCTGGCCGCCGCTGCTGTCTGTGTGGAGTTTGGACGTTCTACTTGCAACCGCATGGGTTAAGTATAGAAGTCGGTACTACATTAAATCAGCCTGCACAGGATGTGGGGAAGCAGGGTGGGGAGGGTGCAGAGAGGATCAGGAATTGGAGTCAGGATAACTTTACTAAGATTAGTGTAGATGGGGCAAAAAGGTCAGCACGGGTGGAGTGGGCCGAAGGGTCCGTTTCTGTGCTGTACAACTCTGCGACTGGAAGGGCAGGGAGCACAGACATAGTGGGCAGTCTAGCTACAGTCTGCGGGTTAGGAGAGTCAGGACTGAATGAGTCCGTCAAGAACTAGGAGTGTCGGGACCACTGAACCATTGGAGTAAGTGGCTGCGGTTAGCTGCAGGGCGTGCATATTCAGACCTGGGCCTGTGGGCGTATGGGTCTGACAGCTGAACAAAGTGGGGACCCCTTAAAGCAAGTTTACATTCTCATTCATTTAGAGACGGAGGAATCATCGAAACAGCAAAATCGTCTGATGAGAGGTAACTGATGGCAATTGACCCAGTGCCCGTTTTGTCTGGATCCTCTCACGTTGTACACTCACCACTTTGCTTCATCCGTGGCGACCTTGAACTTGCTGCAGGTTCGGGCGTGGGGATGATCTTCTGATCGCCGGTGATGTACAAATGCCGTACCTGCCGAAACAAGGAGACACGTCAGTCCTGCTGCCGCTGGAAACTTTCAGTGGAGGCCACGAGTGTTCTGTGGCCGAATTAGTGCAGACGACGCATGAGAGGGTTATAAATGTTCTCCCCGCGTGCAGTGCACGCAACAGTTCAGAAAGGGGCCAGTGTTGGAGAGGTGGGGTGTGGGGAAAGAGCCAGGTCATGGGACACTGGAAGCTCACGTTCCTCCTGGGGGGGGAAGATCGTCGTGAAGAGGAGCAGGTTCCCATCGACATTCCCGAAGCTGAGGGAAACGGGAGTGAGGTGAACGCAGGAGCAGGTAGCTGGAGAGCATCAGTCATGTCAGAATGAGCAGGACTGCCACCCCCAAGCCCTCAGGCAGAACTACATCCAACTGCAACCTCTCCTGTTCTCCTCATCGGCCAACACTCCCTCTCCCAATCCACCCACATTCCATTTTCCCGACGGGCTAGGTTTCTTGATAAGCAGGGGGTGGGTGGGAAGGCTGTTAGGGGAAGGGGTTTCTTATTGTGCTGGGAGGCTGGGGTTGGGTCTACTGTTGTGACGGAGGATATTTTCCATTGTTGTTGGAGGGGGAGGATCCCTGAATTGGACGATGAGCTGTTGCACAGGGCTGTGAGGGAGAAACTCGGGTTGCAATGCTGTGTACCGCTCGGGTACCAGGACTGGCAGGTCAGCTTTGTGGCTGCGATACCTGCTGTCGGAAGCGGCTTTGTTGTTGCTTGGAGGACATTACCGAGGGCTAGGGTGGGGTGCAGCCTCCTCCTGTACTGGGGCTGTTAGAGGAGCTCGTGGGTGTTCAGGGTTAACTGTTGGAACGGGAGGTGGGATTAGTTTAGGGCCAGCTGCTGGAGTTTGGGAGGGAAGGACCCCACCTGTGCAGGGATGTCAAACGAAGATGGGGTTGGATTGGAATTGGTTTATTACTATCCCACGTACGAGGTACAGTGAAAAACTTGTCCATACAGATCAATTTATCACACAGTGCATTGAGGTAGTGCAGGGTAAAACAATAACAGAATGTAGAATGGAGTGTAACAGTTATAGAGAAAGTGCAGTGCAGGCAGACAATAAGATGCAAGGTCATAACGAGGTAGATTGTGAGGTCAGGAGTCCACCTCATCACAGTAGGGAGATTGGGTTTGCTGTTGGACTGGTGATGTTTTGGACTAGTTGCACCAGGGACATTACTGGAGGCCAGAGAGGTGGGGACCTTCATCTGGAGATCTTTTCTTCATTTGCTCATGGGATACGGGTGACGATGCCCAGGCCAGCATCTATTGCCCATCCCTAATTGCCCTAGAGAAGCTGGCGGTGAGGGAGCTCCCACTGTGCAGGAGAGTGTGACTCGATGACTCCAGAGCTGTTCCAGTACTCAGGGCCTGCGATAAGGCGGGCTGGTTTGCAGGAGGGACCCTGCAGCTGCTGGTGTTCCCAGGTGCTTTCCACCCCGCTCCGAAGTGCCAAGCTTCGAGAAGAGCTGCGGAAGAGGCCTGGGTACGCTGTTGCGGTACTTTCTACACACACACTGCTGCTGCTGAAGGAACGTGTATTTAGGATGGCGTCCGGTTGCCTTTCTGGGATTGTACCGAGCTTCTTCAAGCTATGGGAGCCGCGCGATGCAGGCAGGCGGAGGGTGGATCCATCCCACTCCTGGCGTTTGCTTTGTCAGTGGCAGACAGCACCGGGGAGTCGGGGATGAGTTACCCCCTGTGGGCAGTGGGAGTGTCTGGCATCCTACCTCCTCTTGCAGTGACCTCATGTACGGGGCTGGGCTAATCAAATGCCTGTTCGATGGTGGACCCCGTGACGTTGACAGTGGGGTAGTCGACGCTGGTGAGGTGGCGAGAAATTCTCGTTAGGAGCAGTCATTGCAGGGCTCTCGCCTGAATGTTCCCCCCGCTCCTGCAGGCACAGGGCACAGACGGCTTCATTAACTGCCCGGTGCCGAGTGGAACTGGTCGCCGTGGAGTCAGCAGAGAACACGCACTGACTCAACAAGAGGAAGGGCCCACAGGATGCACTGGCGTCCCCAGGGCTCCAGGAATCGCAGCCACTTCCTTTCTGCCGGCTGTACCGGGGGGAATCTTGCGTCAAAAGCTCCCTTGAGGTCAGGGCGGTCACTCTCACCTCCCCCAGCATCCGTGGGTGCGCTGGATGGACCAAGGACATCACAAGGCCTGGAGCTGAGCGGTGTGGAGTGTCGGCGGGCAGGTTGGGACTGAGGTCAATGACACCTTCCTGTGCTGGGCTGCAGGAAGACCACAGTGCAGAGAAAGTGCAGCGTAGGCAGGATTCAGTCGCTCAGATTCCCCCTCTGCTCCCTGTTGAGTGGAGCTGGGCATTATTCCACACTGCTGGGTTGGTAACAGTGGAGCAGCTCGAGGTGGAGCACCCCCAACCTTCCTTCAGTGTGGGTGCCAGGGCATTTACCTGACCACTGATCCATTCCCTGATGTTACATGAAGGATCTGATTGGCTGAGGTTGTGGTGGTGGGGGTGGGTGGGGAGGGGGGGCCTCTGGAGGAGGTCAGTTGGAGCGACTACTCGGCGCTTCCGGACAGACACCTTCAACCGTGCTCAAGCTGGGCTCCACCACCGGTGTAGTAGGAATGTCCACAGAGCTGTCTCCTCCATTGGTGGGTGAACTGCCCCCTGCCATTCGCAGCAGGAGGAGGAGGCATGAAGGCAGAGCTCCGGGGGACTGCATGCACGTCATCCTCTGTTGTGGTCTCCAGGCTGGCACATTCAGTGCACACTCCTCACTGAAGGCGATGCTAGGGAGGGGGGTACATCAGGCCGTGGGGTTACAGAGTGGGGTGATGGACATTTCAGCAGCTGATGGTCCACAGTACCTCATGGACATCTGGTCTTGAGCCAACAGAAAGGCTTTATATTTATTACCATTTGGCACGATCGCGTCACCACCAACAGAATGGAGGCCGTTTTCACACTGTGAAGATGGGGCTTTGTGTCAACAAGAACAGTGCAGTGGTCAATCTTACCAACGCTGCCATGGACAAACGGACCTGCGTCAGCTGGAGTGGTGAGGGAGGGAAGCAGGTTCACCATTAGTGACTGGTTGACATTTGAGCTTGGGGGTCTTGGTGAAGGCTGTGTTCGGGGGCTGGATCTACTGCAGGGCAGCAGCGTTGGAGGCGGCTGTGGCTGGGTTACTTTTTGAACGGTGGTGCTGGGGAAGTTGGGTCTATTGTTCAAATGTCAGAGGTTTGTAGTGCTGCACTGGATTGGGTTTTCTGCTGTAAGAGGGTGGCACTGCGGTTACTGCTCTGCTCGACAGAGAAGGCCGAGATTCTTGTGGGGCAGAGGAATGTGGACGGAATTCAAGTCCCTATTCTCCCGGGGCAGTGAGAGAAGACGGTGTTGGTGGGTTTCATAGAGAAACAAAGGACTGCAGATGCTGGAATCGAGATGAAAAACACGATGACGCTGGAGGAACTCAGCAGGCCAGGCAGCACCCGTGGAGAAAAGCAGGCGGTCAATGTTTCGGGTCGGGACCCTTCTTCAGTACTTAAAGTAGGAGAATTCGATTAAAGTAATCAAATTCTCCCACCAAATTCCACCCCCCCCCCGCACCACGCCTCTTCTTTACTTCCCTTTCCTAGCCTCTCTCTCTTTTCCCTCCTCGCCTATTTTTTTTCCTCCCCTCCCCCCATGGGGCACCTGCCTCCATACCTTTGACCCACCCCCTGGTGGATCTGCTCTCCCCTCCTCCCCCACACCTGCCCATCACTATCTCTTACCTGCATCTACCTATCACCACCCTGTGCCCACCCGCCTCCCCTCTTCTGCCCACCTATCACTGCTCTGCTTTTCCCTCCTATATATTGGGCTTCCCCTTTTCCTATCTCCAGTCCTGAGGAAGGGTCCTGACCTGAGATGTTGACCACCTGCTTTTCTCCACGGATGCTGCCTGGCCTGCTGAGTTCCTCCAGCATCTTGTTATCTTTGGTGGGTTTAATGTTGGTGTTTAGCTACTAACCTGATTTGGATCCAGAACATGGATATTGACCTTGGGGTATCGGGTGACAGGATCGATGCTGTACAGGTTGAAGTCCTTGCTGATGTTCTGCGGCGTGGTCTGAGGCAGTAATCTGTAAATGCTCTCCCTGGAAACAAATGATTCATGTTGAACACGGGGCACACACACCTATTCGCTGAACAGAAAACTGACCGTAGATGAAGGAGTCCTGGAATCTCACTAAATAACTCAGCACTGTCACATCATTCACAGCTTGTGGCACAGCAAGTCAAGCACCAATTGAAGGATCTTTCATGGGGGAGGAGTGGGGAAGGGGTCCACTCTGGCTACAGAGAACCCTGAATGTCACTGAATGGCTCAAATACCATGAAGGGATTCAGACAGGACACCTGATATCCTATCCCGATCGCAGTGGGTCAGAGGTGGGGGGATCGCACTCTGCCGGGCAGCTGCCTGACCTACAGGCAACGATGTCAGGAGAGGACAGCAGTCAGGAGATCCATTCCAGCAGCTTAAGCTCAGCGACCTGGCTGGGTTTGTCAGCATTACTCGCTGTTCACATAACCAACCCCACTGCTCAGTGATTCCCACCCACCCCTGACCCCCTCTCCTCCTCTCGTTCATCGCACTGAACCTCACCTCCTCCTCATGTGACGGAGCACGAAAGGCAAAGGGAGGACTGTCAGCGGTGCCTTTCAACATGGGAAGTGTGGTGCTGTCCGATCTGCTTCAGGCAGCGAGCGAGCTACGACGGACAGCTGCAGCCGGAGAGGAACTCGCTGGATGCAAATGACAGCCACAGAGGTAACTGCTCCTACCCTGCCACAGAGCCCGGGTTGGGACTGCAGTCTCACGGCACAATGACAGCTGCCTCGCTGCAGCCAAGATACCTCTGGGACATCAAAACTGACTCAAGTTATGGGAGGTGGGACTTCGGCTGCTGAGACTCAACCCTTTCCCTGTGGGGGTAGGGGGATCACCATTATTTGAGGAGGGAGGATTGATACCAGCTGTGGCAAAGTTACTCCAATCTATCATCAGACGTATGTGGTAAGAATCCTGAAATGTCGGCCAGAGAGTGCAAGGAACAATTGCTGGGATCAAGTGCGTGTGTGTGTGTGTGTGTGTGTGTGTGTGTGTGTGTGTGTGTGTGTGTGCGCGCGCGCGCGCAAGCGCACGCACGCGCTCGAGGGGGAAGGGTAACCTGGGTGCTAGGTAACCAAGGTATTGTCTCTGCAGTGCCCGAGGCAATGGTCCCATGATGGGTCAACCTGGACAAAGGATCGACCCAGGTAGGGGGCGGAGAGAAGTGACCAGGGTATAAAAGAGTGAGCACACCGGTGGTGAGGTCCCTTGGATTTGGGCTCACCACAGGTTAGGTCGTGACTGATGCTGTGGACTGATTGGAGCAGGGCGCTGCAGTTAAACGGGCTCAGGCTCACTCCCAAGATAAGTACCGCTTGTTGTAACTCAGCAGTGAAGTGTGTTGTGTGCAGCATTGCATGTGCAAGGCTTATTTCCATCGGGTCTGCGAACAATCCTGCTTAACTTTGGCACAACACTGTAGAGGCTGTGAGATTTGCACGGGAACAGGAAGGGAGAAGAGGGCTGTGATAGTGGCCAACACACCAAGAACAGAGTGCTCCCACAACATGAAGAGACACACTTACACTAAACGGCCTCAAGTTTCTGTTCCAGTCCTGGCCAGTGGGCCCAGGAAACCTGGAGCCGCTCTGGAGACATCCCCAGTTGTCAAAGGAAGGGGTTCCCACACATTGCAGGTGAAGGGGAAGTGGGCTCCCTAAAAACCAGGAATTCTCTGCGGAATGGGGCAGGTGAAACAACTGTTCAAAGGGATTAGGGAGGGCAGGGTGGGAATTCACAGGAGAAACATTCGGGGCGGGGAGAAGGCAAGTTGGGTGTAGCCTGGGGCTGCAGAATCGATCGATTTGGGAATGGGGGTGGAATTGGGGGTGATTGGGGGTGTCTAGGAATAGGGCCGGAATTGGGGGTGGCTGGGAATGGGGCCGGCGTTGGGGGCGGCTGGGAATGGGGTCGGCGTTGGGGGCGGCTGGGAATGGGGCCGGCGTTGGGGGCGGCTGGGAATGGGGCCGGCGTTGGGGGCGGCTGGGAATGGGGCCGGCGTTGGGGGCGGCTGGGAATGGGGCCGGCGTTGGGGGCGGCTGGGAATGGGGCCGGCGTTGGGGGCGGCTGGGAATGGGGCCGGCGTTGGGGGCGGCTGGGAATGGGGCTAGAACTGGGAATGTGCTAGTGGTGGGTGGAGAGACTGGTACTGGAGAAATGGAGTCTTGGGAAACCAAAAGGAGGAGTCTGGGAAAGGGAAACCCATGCTTTTTGTTAAATAATTTGCAGGACCTGAGCCTCACTGGCAAGGCCAGCGCTTATTGCCCATCACCAGCTGTCTGCGAGAAGGTGGGGGTTCAGCCGGGGATGTTACGGAACAGCTAAAATACCTGGAAGAGATTCAGACAGGTCATCCTTCATGTTCCTTCAATGCAGCATGGAGGATTCCAGCATTCCGATCACAGTGGACAGCTGCTTGGAATGAGCCTCAGCAATCAGACTGGGCACAAGGGCAACTTTCCCTCACTGAGGGGAGTCTGTGATTCCAACAGGTCTTTAAACAGAAGTCTGGTGGACTCATCACCACCATGACCGATACTGGCTTTTCTTTCAAGATTCATTTCACTGACCGATTTTGAGAGACGGCCATCTGCTGGGACTTGAAATTCCGGACCCTTTCGACCATCCCTGCGGATTACCGACCCAGCAACATCCTCACTAATACAGACACAACAACATCCTCACCTACGCCCCTGCTCTCCAAGATCATCAGAAACAGGCACAAGTTTTAAGACACACACAGGGGTCTTTTGTGAGGGGCCAGCTACCCCTATTGTTTTGGCTGCAAGGAACACCTCAGGCATTGGACACTGATGGTGAATAACTTGAAGATAAGGTTTCTTTGTCAGTCACAATCGAAACACACAGTGAAATGCATCTTTTGCATAGTGTTCTGGGGGCAGCCCACAAGTGTCGCCACGCTTCCGGCGCCAACATAGCACGCCCACAGCTTCCTAACCCGTATGTCTTTGGAATGTGGGAGCAAACCGGAGCACCCGGAGGAAACCCACACAGACACGGGGAAAACGTACAAACTCCTTACAGACAGCAGCGGGAATTGAACCTGGGTTGCTGGCGCTGTAACAGAGTTACACTAACCGCTACACTACCATGCCTACACTACACTACTAAATATTCAACAGGTCCCCTACTTGCTTTTAGATCCATACTCTGAATCACAATGCCATGGCAGCCAGAAAAGCGGTGGGCTGGAAGTGGGACTGTCGATTTTCAACCCTTTTTTTAACTGGGACGACTAATAACGGTGGGACACATACAATGGTACAGCCTTCAGGAATACTGAGGAAAAGAAGGAACTTGGTGTCCAAGTCTAAGGATCTCTGAACATGGTGAAGAAGGCATACTTGCCTTCATTAGCCAGGGTGCTGAATACAAGAATAGAAAGGTTATCGTACAATGATAACAAAAAATGTTGGTTAGGCCACAGCTGGAGTACTGAATGGACTGGGCTTGTCTTCCTCGGAGCAGAGGAGGCCGAGTGGGGGTCAGTTAGGAGGTATACAACACAATGAGGGGCATAGATAGGATAGACAGTAGGAAACCTTTCCCCATAACAAGAGGTGTCTAAAACGAGAGGGCTTAGGTTTAAGGCGAGGAATAAGAGGGTTAGAAGGGATCCGAGGAAGAATTTGTTCACCCAGAAGATGGCTGCAATCTGGAGTGTACTGTCCAAGGGGGTGGTAAAGGCAGGAACTCTCATTAGTAGTTGAGGCTGTGGAGCTGAGTGCCAAGTGCGGGTAATGAGATGAGTATAGGTGGGCACAGCATGGGCATGGTGGACTGAAGGGCCTGTTTTTGTGCTGTACGACCCTATGATACTGGGTGAAAGGTTAAAATCACAGCCAGAATGACTGGGCAATCCATCGTGTATCATCTGGTCAGCATTGTGAGAGGGTGCGCCACAACAAGGTGTCTTCCCTTGAGGCTAAAGGGTGATCTTCACAACTTCTTCACACAGAGGGTGGTGAGTATGTGGAACGAGCTGCCAGAGGAGGTGGTGCAGACGGATATAATAACAACATTTAAAAGACATTTGGGCAGGTGTGTGGATAGGAAAAGTTTCAGAGGGAGATGGGACAAATACAGGTAAATGTGACTAACTCAGAGAGGCACCTTGGTCAGCATGGATGAGATGGGCTAAAGGGCCTGGTTCCCTCCTATCAGTCTGATGCTCAATGCGGTTTACCATTAGTGAGAGAGAACCTAATCCAGAGTGAGGGGGGGGATAAGCTTAATTAACAGTGAGCCTACAATCAGTGATATCAATCAGACACTCCACCTCATGAAGGCTGCTGGAAATGGGGAACTCTCCCAGAAAGGTGGACAGATGTGGGAGCTCAACCTTTCAACAGTGGAGCTGTTAAATTCCTGGTAGGTAAGGGTATTAAAGAAGATGGAGCAACAGATATTGAGGAGGTAGGACAGACAGTATAGTGCGATTCAACAGGAGACCAGACTCAAGATGCTGAATGTTCCCCCACTTGCACTGGAAGGTTACACAACTGACAACCGTAAGGTGGCCCAGACCACAGGGAGACTCGGCCGTGCCGATGGGTAGATGCGGGTGGGATGTGTATGACATGAAAGTCACCTGTGATCAGGCATATATTCACCTGCCAAGTGCAACAAGGAGAAATGTAAAAAAGATCACCCTCTCCCCAGCACCAACCCCACAGTGTAACAGGCAGCACCAGAAGCACTCACCGTTCCGCCAGCACGTTAAGTGGGGGGGTTCCCTGTGCCCAAGAACGCACCATCCAGGCTGCGTCGAACGCCGCCAGAAATCCACGTGCGATCCCAGTTCCCATGGGCCAGAAGGGCTGGATGTTAAAACACAACCGTGTCAGGTGGAGGGGTGATGGGAAACGGAGCCCACAACCAGGGGCAGCCCAGACACAGCCTCAACACGTCCCAGACGCGACCCCTTTCCGTCCCAGACGCAACCTCAACACGTCCCAGACGCGACCCCTTTCCGTCCCAGACACGGCCTCAACACGTCCCAGACGCGACCCCTTTCCGTCCCAGACGCGACCTCACTCCTGCCGCAGACGCGACTCCTTTCCCACCCCAGACACGACCGAGCCTGCCCCAGACACGACCGAGCCTGCCCCAGATGCGACCGAGCTTGCCCCAGACAGTGAACTGATCCCCTCTCACTGATGTACTGTCCTTTCCCCATGAACAAATTTGCCTTGTTTATCATGGGCCTTCTCCGTTTCACCACAACGTCAGCTTCATCCAAATCTGGAACCTCAGCCGTTGTTTCACGTTCATCCCTTTGAAACACTGCCCCGAGCGCCATCATTTTATGATCACAACTGGAGAAATGTTCATCCATCTGCAGCTCTAAGGCAATCTAGTCCTTATTCAATACTACATCCCACATGGCCTCCCCAGGCTCCAGGATGTAGAAAATTACCTTACACATGGACAAGAAATCCACAAGTGAATTCATCTCCTTGTGTCAGCCTCAATGAAAGTTAAAACTCCCACATTTAAATCAGCCTGCTGTTACAACAAGCTTGCCTGATCTCTGAATCTTACTATTTCACAACTTCTAATGAGGGGCCCACAGAAAATATCCGTTATTGTCTTAGACTTTCTTGCATTAATTCTGCCTACGTGTTCTCCATCGCTGGTTGACCTTTCATCTGCAAATGACACCCACAGCAAAGCACGATAACCCAGCCATTTTATGTCACTTGGGAAACTGCAGGAGGCAGGTCCTAGTTGTATTCACCCTTTGCCATACTGGGGATTGCTGCATCAGGGTTATGTGGGACAATGTTGTTCTTTCAACAACCATCCTTTTGGATCATGTTGTGCTGGGTCTCTTGTCACTCCAGGGACAATGTGATCTCAACAGCACACAGCCAAACTAGGAGACCTGCTTGTGGTTGAGGGGACCTCTCCCCTTTATCATTTACCCGCACTGAACCTCACACCCACCCACCCCACTGATCTCCAGTCCAGTCAGTTCATCTGTGCCCCCACTCCACAAGCCCTCCACCGCCGAGGTACTGATGGCCCTGATCCCATCCTCCTCGCCTTAATCCCCCTCGCAGCGTGCTGGCCTTTCCCCCAATCCCTCCCGTCGCCGAACACCCCTCACCTCGGAAGAGTCAGCCGCTGGCCTCCTTGGTCCCCACCCCTTCCCCAAACATGGGGCCTGACACTTACCCCTTCGGTCTGCCACACACATCCCATCCCCTCACTCACTTCCTCACACCCCCCCCAATCACCTCCTCACACCCTCACTCATCTCACCCTTCACACCCCCGACTCCCACACACCTCACACTCACTCCACACGCATACTCACCCCCTTATACCCTAATCCCATTTACCCGCACTTGCTCCACTGCCTTCTCTGCCTTTGGCGAAGTGCTCGTCTAGATACTTAAACATTGTGAGAGTCTCCAGTGTGCTCCAGATTCCAACCAAACCACATTCTGAGAGAAAATCCTCTTCCTCAGATCCCCTCTAAGCCACCTACCCTTTCCCAAACCGATGCACTCTAGTTTTAGACATCTGCGTTTACAGGGAAAAGTTTTCTACTAACTATCTGATGTACGCCCCTCATAATTTTGTCAGATTCCCTCCTCAACCTCCACTGCTCTGGTGAAAACAAACTCAATCTGTCGGGTCTCTCCTCGTAACTGAAACGTTCCATTCTAGGCAACATCCTGGTGAATCTGCTCTGCACCATCTCCAGAGCAATGGTGCCCTTCCTACAGTGTGGTGACCACAACTGCTCACAGTACTTCAACTTAGCCGAAGCAACGTCTTACAAAGTTGTATCAAAACCTCCCTGCTCTTACATTCTATGCCCTGGCTAACGAAGGCTGGTGTCCCCTATCAACTTGTACTGCCACCTTCAAGCCCCCTTTGACTTGTACACCGAGGGGCTCCTGTTCCTCAACAATCCCTGGGGCCTACAATTCATTACATAAACCCTTGGATTTGGTCTCAGAAAAGACACATTGTAAATAATAAACCAATGCCAATACATCGAGCCTTTCATTTACGGCCATGTCACTCTAGCCCACCCTGATGGGGGTTTAATCAAAGAACAATAGTAAATTCAATGACAGGATGAGACCATCGGCATGTCACATTCTTTGGTCGAGGCAGAGATACCCAGCTCCACCCACCTTCCGGGGTCACTGTTTAATTATGATCAGGATCTGTCTCCAACCTCCGACGTCAGGGGAATGGGAAGTGAGTGAAATGACCTCAAGTAAGAGAAAGTGGAAGAAAGACACATTGAATCCAGGGTTGGCTGGCTAACTGCTCCTGAAGCGCGATCATCTCCTGCTTGCTCTGTGCACTGCTGCATTCTGAGGTAAATCCTACAATCAGCAATGAGCTGGAAAGGCAGCACTCTCGAAGGAAGGTGTGAACAGCTGATTTAAGAGATAACTTGGCTTTGATTTACTTCACTGGATGTTATAGATTGCTGCCTTTCCAGCTCATTGCTGATTGTAGGATTTACCTCAGAATGCAGCAGTGCACAGAGCAATCAGGAGATGATCGCGCTTCGGGGGTGGTTAGCCAGCCAACCCTGGATTCAATGTGTTTTTTGCCTCTTTCTCAAGGTCATTTCACTCGCTGCCCCATGAGTCGCAGCAAGAGGTTTGGCCAAAGGCTGCTCCCGGGACAGGATGATATCCCGTGGCCGAGTCAACAAGTCCTCCCCACAACAAGCCCCACCCACAACCTGGCTTATTGGTGGAATCCAACATTGGCCACCCCAGCCAAGGCCAGTCAACTAAGGGGTAGACCTATCGATTAAGGCTCCGGCCACCCATTCACACTGATATCAAGGGCCTCCACTGGATCACTGGATGTGAGCCAGTGTAGTACTGGTTCAGTGATCCAGTGGAGGCCCTTGATATCTGTTGGCTCACCTATTGACAAACAATACATGGTTCATTGATCTACAGATTCACAGAACAGACCCAGACACTGATCTACAGTCTCACACCATAGAATCCAGTGATCTGATGATCACAGCAGCAGATCCAGTGAGCTATAAAACTTTAGTTCAGCCACACTTGGAGTACTATGAGTAGTTCTGGTCACCCCATCACAGGAAGGATGTGGAGGCATTGGAGAGGGTGCAGAAGAGGTTCACCGGGATTGGAGAGTGTAAACTATAAGGAGAACCTGGACAAACCCGGGTTGTTTTCTCTGAAGCGTCGGAGGCTGAGGGGGGACCTGATAGATGTACATAAAATTATGAGAGGTGTGGACAGAGTAGACAGAGACTTTTCCTCAGGGTGGAAATATCAAATACCAGAGGGCATCATTTTTAAGGTGAGAGAGGGGACGTTTAAAGGAGATTTACGAGCCAAGATATTTTATAGAGGGAGTGACAAGTGCCCGGAATGGGCTGCCAGGGAAGGTATTTGAAGCAGGTTAAGCTACGTTTAAGCAGCATTTAGATAGGCACGTGGACAGGCAGGGAAACAGAGGGATATGGACCACCTGCAAGCAGATGGCATTAGTTTAGATTGGCATCACGGTCAGCACGGACGTGGTGGGCCGAAGGGCCTGTTCCCGTGTTGAACAGTTCTATGTTCTATTAATTAACAACATGGCAGCTGACAACTGAGTACCCTGGGATCTGCTGATTCATTACTGTGGATCCAGTGATCTGTTAGTTCGCTAGGACCTCCAATGATCTGTTGATCCACACAATGGGATCCAATGTTCTAATGAATGCCGCCAAGGGCAGTGACTCATCATATGGACCAATGACTCTCTGCCTCACACTAGGAGACCTGCTGATCTACTGATTCACAGCAATCAATCCAGTGGTCCACTGACTACAGCAGTAGACCCACTGATCCACTGTTCAGCAGCATGTCGATGATCCAGTGACCAAGTGGGGAACACTGCAACCCCTCACCTTTGCAGTACAGCACCCCAGAATATGTGCACTGACCTCCAACAGACTGTCTCCGACCAGGTTAACCAGCAGCCGCTTCCCGTTCTCCTCCCGCACCAGTGAGGCGTTCTCCGACGCGTACATGCATGTGAAATCAAACATGGCCACGTCAGGCTGGCCGTAATGGTTCATGGCAAAGTCCAGCTGTGGCAGCAAGTGATTGGTCGAGAAGTCGGCTGCCTCCCTTGCATAGCTCAGAAGAGCGTCTTGATTGACGTTATTCCGGGAAAGCAGCTTCTCTGTGTCTGGAAAATCCTAACAAGGGAAAGCAGAGAGACCATACAGGATAGTCAACCATGCAACTCAGAGCATGTATACGTGTTTTACTGCATCAGACATCTCACAGACAGGCAGCAGCCAGACCTTGTGAAGCAATCTACCCAGTCCCACTCCCCCGGATCCCCCCCATCCTACCGCTCATCCGGTTCCATTGCTTCCTGAACGCCACCCTCACAGAAACTGATCTTCAATCAGTCCACTACCATGTTAACCCGTTTTCCTTCAACACAACGTCTCTGTCCATCCCTGTCAAATCTACGTCCCACCCACTAATGGGAAGAGCATCTCTCCACTCACTCCATCTGAACCCATCCTGATCTTGCTCACTCTGTCAAATTTCATGATTCCAGGCACATTACTGACTCCTCTGTCCCACTGCTTGCAAACATTTATGCAATGTATTGGTATTGGTTTACTATTGTCACTTGTACCAAGGTACAGTAAAAAACTTGTCTTGCATACCGATCGTACAGGTCAATTCATTACACAGTGCATTGAGGTAGTACAGAGTAAAAACAACAACAGAATACAGAGCTACTTAGAGACATAGAATTTAAATTTAAAAGAGTAGAACGATTATAGTAACAGTAATGAGTAGATCTGCAGAGCACAGCTTGCAACGAGTCGCCACGCTCCGGTGCCAATTGCCCACCTCTTTGTGGACCCTGAGGTTCTGGAACACATTTTAAATCCGTGCCACTTAGTCCATAATGCATCTCCTCATTCCTTCTCCCTGTATTAAGTTCCACCTGCCACTCCTCTTGCAATAAACCTCACCTTCCCACACCTCTAAGCTTGGGGTTACCCAAAACTTCTGAAACTTTACCTGCACCCCCATAGCCAAGTCATGGCTATACATGAAGATCCCAGTGCTGAGCTCTGGGGAACATCACTGCCCACCAGCCCTCAGGCTGAGAAACAACCATTCACCACTCTCTACTCCCTGCTTTTCACTGTGCTGCTACTGACCCTTGTGCTACACTCCACAAGCCTCAATTCTGCCAATCAGCCTCTAACATGGGACTTCGCCAAATACTTTCTGTAAACCCATTTCACATGCATGTAGGATGCCCCATTGATATAGGAGGAAAGCAGGAGGTGACTGCTGATTAATGGAACATTACAGACTGGCGAGAGGTGGTACTGGGGGAAATGATACAATTTCATCAACTTTCTCTGTTAACACATCAAATACAATTCGTTCCCATTAGTCAAGGATGGTTTGCCTTCAACAAATTTGTGCTGGCTCTCCATTATTAAATAACTTCTCCCTAATTCCCTAATTATTGTTTCTAAAAGCATTCCCCCCTTCTGAGGTTACACTGACTGACCGGTGGATTTTTCCACTCACCTTTGACAGTCTCTGGTCCTCTAGTGCCTCCCCTGTGTCAATAGAGGGATGGAAAATTACTATGAACCTTTCTGCACTTCCCTCAGTAACCGAGGAACAGGTGGAGTACTGACGTTCACAGTCAACCCTTCTACTACCTCCTCTACAATGTTCACCTCACCCACTATCTCTTCTACCTACTGAGACCCTGGCAGGGCCCTCTGCCTCCCCTCTCAGCACACTATGTTCAGTCAGGTTCTTCATCATTACACGTTTCATTGTGTTGTCTATCACCTTTGTCATCCAGAGAGCCCTGGCTTTGGTTACCCCAACCTTACCCCTGGTGGGAATGCACCTAACCTGTACTTGGAACAACTCTTCACACATCTCCCCTCAGTCCAACAGCTTTACCTGCCAATCTCTGGCTCCACTTTCCCTTAACAGATCCCTTGGTGAAGCAGCCAGCACAATCAAAGACCTCACCCACCTGGGACATTCTCTCTTCTCTCCTCTTCCGTCAGGTAGAAGATACAGGAACCTGAGGGCACGTACCACCAGACTTAAGGACAGCTTCTACCCCACAGTGATAAGACTATTGAACAGTTCCCTTATATAATGAGATGGACTATGACCTCATGATCTACCTTGTTGTGACCATGCACCTTATTGCACTGCACTTTCTCTGTAGCTGTGACACTTCACTCTGTACTGTTATTGTTTTTACCCTGTACTACATCAATGCACTCTGTACTAACTCAATGTAACTGCACTGTGTAGTGAATTGACCTCTACGATCGGTTTGTAAGACAAGCTTTTCACTGTACCTCGGTACAAGTAACAATAATAAACCAATACCAATACCCTCTCATTCCTGTCCTCTCCAATTATGAAGCTCTACTTTGGATTTTTCCTTGCTTCTCTCCAATATGAACCCAAACCTCAGGGTTCACTGTTCCCCACCTGGTGTGCCACCAACAAGTGGCCCACATAGCCAGCTTCATTACTGAGAAGCGGTTCTAGCCATGTCTCCTCCCTCACAGAGCCCAAGGTGTACGGGTCCAGGGAATTCTCCTGACGGCATTTCAGAAGCATCTCCCCTTCTTTATCTAATGTTCTTCCAGCTGACACTGGGTAACTGAATTCAGCTAATAATATTAACTTTTAATGCTGTGTCTTGCCATGATGTCATTAAACCTGTTTTGCTGATTTATTTAATTATGCCTTTTTACTTAATTTTTATATTTACTTACAACACCAAGCGAGCTCCTCTTTCTCTGCTGAATTCTCAGTCTCTGCACTCTGACACAGACACACCCCCTGCTGGGAACATGCACTCTACACCGAAAACTCACAACAGGCCCACTCAGAGTTAGCGGCAGAAACCTCTCCACTCTAGTGTCTCTCCTTAATCTTTTTTTTAAATAACTTCACCAGTTTCTCCTGATCCTTTATACAACATACCAGCCAAACTGTATGCAGTGGTCCGAGTGAGAACTAAAACTTTCACACAAGTTTTCTGATTCTATCCCTTGGGAAATGCACCATAGGGCTTTGGTTGTATTTTCGTGGCCTGGTTCATCACTACTTAATGTGACCAACCGCAAAACCCTAATCAACACCGTTTAGCAACACTATGACCATTTTGCACTAAAATGGACTTTTTCTAGTTCTAATTATGTTCTTTCTTGCAAAAGTTGTACATAATTTATGTTGTTCTTGTGAATGCTGCTTATCTGATGCTAGGTGCCTGTGATGCTGCTGCAAGTAAGTTTTTCATTGCACCTGTGCACACATGTACTTGTGCATGTGACAATAAACTCAACTTTGTCAGGTGAATGAGTCCCCTGCACCTCTCTCTCTCTGACCTCCTTATTCCTCCCACAAAAAAATACCCAGCCACATTTTACCTTTATTGAGGCATCACACAAAATCCAGGATGCACTAAGCAAGTCAGGCAGCATCTGTGCAGTAAAATGGGCAGTCGACATTTCCAATCGAGCCTCTTCTTCTGGCGTCTTGACCCCAAATGTCGACTGTCCATTTCCCTCCATGGACACTGCCTGACCCGGTGAGTCCCTCCAGCTATTTGTGCGTTGCTCCAGGTTCCGGCTTCTGTGGTCTCTTGTGTCACCTTATCTTTATTGAAGTTTATTTGTCATTTATAAAGCAGTTTGGGAAGTTTCGTAGTGTTCCACTGTAGGTCGTTGTGGTCTGCTTATGTTAAATGTGGAGTCATAAACTCTTGACATGTATCTCTGATTCCAGATCCCAAATTGTTCCTGTAAATGGTGAACACCAGAGGTCCCAGCAGCATCCACTGTGGAACCCCCGTCACCTGCCAATCTGTGTAACTCTGGGTTACGGCGGGGTCCCGTTCCTGTGACCCGGGAAATGCAGCCGCGTACAACAGAAGACGCCTGTGGCCCTGCAGCAGCCGGCAAACCCATCCCGCCGGTCTCCCAAACGCTCAATCGTATGTACAGGCTGGACGTAAGTCGGGCACTTGTGCGCTCGGGTGGACCTGTATCAGCCTGCCTCCCATTCAGCTGCATTGCGCCTGACTCCCTGCAGCCAGGTCTTAAGGCATCAGCTCCACTTCCAGGCAACTTATCGAAAGCCTTCGACAAATTCAAGTACGTTTTTACCTGTCACCCTCGTCACATGTTTCTGTTGCTCCATCAAAGAACATTACAGGAAATAGTGGAGGAATGGGATCGTTCTGAGAGCAGGCAGAGATTTGATGGGCCGAATGTCTTCTAAGTTGTAAGAGACTATGAGAAAATTCATCAGGTTGGCCAAATGCTTGTTGACAGCTCTTGGTTATATGATAGGATACGGATGTTCATATCCTTGAGGCAAGATTTCATTTTAAAGGCTCTCTGAGATTCCTATAGGGCAGGCACGGTAATGTAGCGGTTAGCATAACGCTATTACAGCGCCAGCGACCCGGGTTCAATTCCGGCCACCGTCTGTAATGAATTTGTACGTTCTCCCCGTGTCTGCATGGGTTTCCTCCAGGTGCTCGGGTTTCCTCCCACATTCCAAAGGCGTACGGGTTAGGAAGTTGTGAGCGTGCTATGTTGGCGCCGGAAGCGTGGTGACACTTGCGGGCTGCCCCCAGAACACTGCACAAAAGATGCATTTCACTGTGTGTTTCGATGTAAATGTGAGTAACAAAGATATTTTTAAAAATCTTATCTTTCTACCTTCCATTTTAACTTGTATCAGGCTAGAATCATACTGAGGAGCTTGGCTGGGTTATATCTGGATATCAAGGGGTACAGTCTAACTGAGGGGTTGTAGGTTGAATAAAAACAGAAAGTGCTGGAGACAAGTCACGCAGGATCTGTGGAAAGAGAAACAGAGCTCACACTTCAGACCGATGACCCTTCGTAACTACTTTGTCTCTCTCCACAGGTGCTGCCTGACCTGCTGAGTGTTTCCAGCATTTCAGATTGCCAGGGCCTGTAGTATTGTGGTTTTCACGTTGTAGGTTGTACTTTTGAGTTACAGGTTGGAATCAAAACAAAGAGCACGAGTGTTTACAGTCTCAGGGTGGAACCTACTTGAGTGGTTCAGGGTACCACGTATAAAGTGATTCCCCAAGTCCTGCTGAGGGCACCAGGGCTCCTCCCCTGCCTCTCTGGTGTCTGGGCCCCAGCGTTGCTGCAGCGGTTGGAGAGACAACACTAACTTCTACCCCACTGTGATAAGACTATTGAACGGCTCCCTTATACAATGAGATGGACTATGACCTCACGATCTACCTTGTTGTGACTTTGCACCTTATTGCACTGCACTTTCTCTGTAGCTGTGACACTTTACTCTGTACAGTTATTGTTTTTACCTCTACTACCTCAATGCACTCTGTACTAATTCAATGTAACTGCACTGTGTAATGAATTGACCTGTACGATCGGTTTGTAAGACAAGCTTTTCACTGTATCTCGGTACAAGTGACAATAATAAACCAATACCAAACCAATACTAACCCACCCACCTGCAGGATCACTCCTTTCTCCAGTAAACTTTGCTTCTTTGCAGTCATGACGAAGTAGTGCGTATCATCTTTGTAGTAAACTATGTTTTCTAAATCCACACCTGGGGAGAATAACAGCATCACGTTAATTGTGGAAGCAGGGAAAATTCATCATGGGTGATTGAATTCAGGCAAGGACCCACTTCTCAATCCAACAAACCCACAGACTGTGACCATCCAACAGGGCGCTATCCCAGGGTAAGTCACCTCAGTTAACATCTGGTGCTGTCTGTGCATGTAGGTTTTCCCTCCGGATACTCCGGCTTCCTCCCATATCCCAAAGATGCGCAGGCGGCTAGTAGGTTAATGGGCCACTGTAAATCATAGGTCAGTGGTGGACTCTGCGGGGGGAGTTGATGGGACAAGTTCAAGAGATTGTTAGATAAGCACATGGAGGAATTTAAATTAGAGGGATATGTGGGAGGAAGGGGATTAGATAGTCATAGGTGTGGTTTGGAGGGCGGCACAACATGGTGGGCCGAAGGGCCTGTATTGAGCCGTACTGTTCTATGGTTCTATGGAACGTGGCAAGAGTAAAATGAGGTTAGTGTGGATGGGTGCCTGGTTGCTGTGGAGCTGGTGGGCTCAGGGGACAGTTTCCGTGCTGCTTGCTTTAGCATTTTGTAGCTCTGGCCACCTCATCCCGGGAATGAGGGACTGCCCTTGCAGGGCACACACTGCAGATTCAATGGAAAGATACCAAGGATTAAAGGGTTAACAAAATGAGGGCAGATGGCTTGGACCAGACCTCTGAGCAAAGAATGTGAAAAGTTGACCAGTTTAAGGCGTTTCATAATAAGTTAAAGAGTTACAGTCATAGAACATAGATCAGTACAGCACAGGAACAGGCCCTTTGACCCACCATGTCTGTGCTGACCATGATGCCAATCCAAACTAATCCCATTTGCCTGCACATGGACTATATCCCTCTATCCCTTACCTGTTCAATCGCCTGTTTACATACAGCTTGAACATCACTATTGTCATACAGTAAGGAAACAGGCCCTTTGGCCCATCGAGTGCATGCTGACCCTCAACCACCCATTTACACTAATCCTACATTAATCCCATTTTTTATTCCCCATTAACTCCAGATTCTACACTCCAGGGACGATTCACAGCAGCTGATCAACCCACCAACTGCATGTCCTTGGGACGTGGGAGGAAACCGGAGCACCCGGGGGGAAACTCACACGGTCACAGGGAGAATGTGCAAACTCCACACAGACAGTGCCAGGGGTCAGGATCGAACCTGGGTCTCCGGCGCTGAGAGGCAGTGGCTCTACTCGCTGCGCCACTGGTAGAGCAGTCCAGGCCAGGAGCATTAATTGTCACATTAGACCCAGGCTGTTCAGGAGCGACGGCAGGAGGCATTCGTCGACACAGATGCTGGGAAGGCGAGAACCCCTCCCCAACAACCCGAGAGCGCCACGCGCTCACTGAGGCAAGTGGACACAAACCTGTCGCTTCCCGCAGGTCTTGGAAAAACTTCTGGTTGAAGATGAAGGCCACGCCACTGATCTCCTCGACCTGGGCCTCCTCCCGCGTGTGGCGGTTGATGAAGTTGGCAGTGATGGCGATTGCGAGCTTCCCGCGGAACTCCTTCCTCCGAAATCCTGAAACAGGAACACAGAGCCGGTGATCGCCCCGAGCCACCAGCAGCGGAGCAGGCCGCCGAGTGTGACGGGTTCTGTTATCAGAACCAGGGACTCAGTTCTGGTCGGGACCTGAGGAGTGCTGTGGAACAGAGGGAGCACAAGTACATGGTTCCCTGAAAGACACGCTGGTCTTCATCCGTCAGGGCATTGAGTATAGAAGCTGGGATGTTATGTTGCAGTTGTACAAGATGTTGGTGAGGCCACATTTGGAATATTGTGTTCAGTTTCGGTCGCTCTGCTATAGGAAAGATGCCATTAACCTCGAAAGAGATTTACGAGGATGTTGTCGGGACTTGAAGGACGGAGTTATAGAGAGAGGTTGAGCAGGTTGGGACCTTTTTCATTGGAGCGTCAGAGAATGAGGGGTGATCTTATGGAGATGTATAAAATTATGAGGGGCATGGATAGGGTGAATGCGCAAAGTCTCCTTCCCCAGGGTTGGGAAATCAAGAACTAGAGGGCATAAGTTTAAGGTGAGAGGGGAGAGATTTAATAGGAACCTGAGGGGCAACTTTCTTACCCAGAGGGTGGTGTGTATATGGAATGAGCTGCCAGAGGAAGTGGTTGAGGCAGGTACAATAACAACATCTAAAAGGTACTTGGACAGGGACATGGATAGGAAAGGTTTGGAGGGATATGGGCCAAACGCAGGCAGATGGGACTAGCTTAGATGGGAAGCTCGGTTGGCATGGACCAGTTGGGCCGAAGGGCCTAGTTCCATGCTGTATGAATCTATGACTAAATCAAGACCAATGCTGCCTCTCACACTACCCTGTGCAAGCAGTCTACTATTAGTGAAAAGATTGTTGGCACTAAACATAATAGGCTCTGTGAACATAAAATAGGGCAGGATGCAAAGAGCTGGCTTCTGTCAGTAGATGTCAGTTATGGTTATAACTAAACCCCAAATGGCTGCTCTTCAGACAAAAAGAGGATGAAATGCTAGCCCCTTCATTGTCCCCCACCCTGCGGTATTATCCACACCACTGCTACTTGTGACGTACATCAATGACCAGGGTCAGTACATCAGTGATACAGAAAAGAGACCTGGAGAGTAACAGGCCTCAGACGATGGATGACAGGCAGACACTTAGCTGATGAAGTCTGATTCGGAGAAGGGGGAAGTGATGACGTTTGGTGGGAAGAATGATGATAGGTAATATAAGGAGTGGAATATGAAAGGGGGTTCAGGGATGGAGACAGTTAGGGTGGAGGTGCACAAACCCTTGCAGGACAAGTCAACAAGGCTGATAAAAGCGTATGGGATTTACACAGTTGGCTCCGATGTACAAAAGCAAGGAAATCACGCTAAAAACGATATGAGAAGCTGATCAGCCCCAACTGGAGCTTCACGTCCCGGCACCAAACCCGAGGAAGGAGGTAAAGAATTCAGAGAGGCTGCAGAAGAGATTTACTGGAACAGGGGCAGAGAGCCGAGACATCCATGAGGTGGGGAGTCTGCAAGGCAGCTGCTGTCCGACAACTGCAAAGGTACTTAAGCCTTCAGTGTCATGATGGACCGTGTGAAGGAGTTCATTAGGGTAAACTGTTCCCAGTTGTCGGAGGGTTATTAGCCAGGGATCTCAGACTTAATCCTGGGGAGGTGCGAGTTTTTGTTTTAACACAGCAAGCTGTTATTGTCAGCGGCCTGTAGGTGTGCTGGAACAGGTTCTGTAATATCTTTTAATAGGGAGCTGGATAATAAATATTAAACAAAAACAATAAAAATTGTGTCTCTGTGGGGAAGAGTGGGTAGTGGGAGTAATTGGATTGCTTTGTCAAAGAGCTGGCATGACTGAATAGCCCCCTTTTTGTACTGTATGATCCAATTACTCCCACTTGCACAACACATTCAAAAGCCTCAGCACACTACAACTACTTCACAACCAGTCACACAAGACCCTCACGTTCAGCAGAATTATGCCTGGGGCACAGGGTAGAACTCTGACACAACACCGCAGGTGGACTGTAAGCCTGAGGGCAGACAGGGCCACGGTTCAAGTCGTAGGTGAAAGGCCACCTGTCCAACAGCACTGCCCTATTCTCGGCCCAAGTGTCTGTAGCGGGGCCGCCTCCCAGATTTGGAAGCGGGACCTGTGACATGACATGAAGTACTGAGACAGTTTGCCTGTGCCTACGGAGCGGTAAGTTCCTCGAGGTGGCAAGGTAACCCGGGACCGAGCGGCGGGACCAAGTGAACGGTAACCAAGACCCAGGCCTTGCCCGGGACTCACAGCTGCAAGAACAGGGTGAAGGATGCCCAGGGCTCATTTGGCGTCACTGGAACCCAACAAACACTCCCAGTCAACACAGCTTCTTCCTCCCTGGTCCTGCCTCAGCTGGGACTGAACCACCCCGTGGCTGGGACCAGGCCCCCTGGCTGAAGCCCAAATGTAGACACTGTGCATGTTCCCCTGCCCCGACCTCAGAACTCCAGTCCTGTCCCTCGAACCCTTAACTTCTCCACAACCCCTACCATCTTCCACAGACTCCCTCCGCCACTCCTCCCTCTCCCTCATACTCTGCGTGTCCTCTATCATTCCTTCCCTCTCCCATGCCCAGTGTAACATTACTGTACCTCTTACCTCACTCGGGCACCTCGGACACACTCCCTCAGCAGATCCTCCAGCCTGCTGCACAGTGGCACAGCTGGTAGACATCTTGTCACCCCAGACACCCTGTAACTCTCTGGTCACCAGAACACCACCCCCTTTCCCTATAACTTTCCCCAGTCTTTGGGACACTGCTCTTTCTCCTTTAACTCTCCTGGACACCGTCCTCTCTGCCTGTAACTCTCCTGTGCTGGGGTCACTCCACTCTCTCAGTACCTCCTCCTATACACGGTCAACTGAAGTTTACACTCTCCTTGCCTCTCAGCCCAGTTGCTCGGTCACCACACACTCTCCCAGCCCCTCTTTACAGTCCTTTGGACCCTGTACACTCAAGTAACTCTAGCTGATCCACGAAACAGTGAACTCTCTCCTACTCCTCTGCCGGTCTCTTCAGACACCACTCTCTCCCTCTGGCTGGTCCCTGGGATGCTGTATCACATACTTCCCTCTCCCACTGTCCTTCCCCCCGTCCAATGAACCTGGCTCCCTGCCTCCCCGCCTCCCCATCCAATGAGAGAACACTGCTCTCGCTCCCATTCCTTTCCTCTGGTCCAATGAACACTGCTCTCTCTCCCATCCCCTTCCTCTGGTCCAATGAACACTGCTCTCTCTCCCATCCCCTTCCTCTGGTCCAATGAACACTGCTCTCTCTCCCATCCCCTTCCTCTGGTCCAATGAACACTGCTCTCTCTCCCATCCCCTTCCTCTGGTCCAATGAACACTGCTCTCTCTCCCATCCCCTTCCTCTGGTCCAATGAACACTGCTCTCTCTCCCATCCCCTTCCTCTGGTCCAATGAACACTGCTCTCTCTCCCATCCCCTTCCTCTGGTCCAATGAGCACTGCTCTCTCTCCCCACTGCTTACCTTCCAGTGTGTTCCTTCGCCCATCAGCACCAACCACAACGTCGAACTCAAACTGTGCCACTTTGTTGCTTGGAGGATTGATGTCTGCTCTCCATCCTAGATCTGCAAAGAGGAATGAGATCCGTGTATTTATCGAGGACACGGGGCAGTGAATGACCTCCCAGACGGTCAGTGAGGACGCCGACTCCCAGGACCCTAGCCCCTCGGCATCTGATGGCGGCTGCCTCACCGCTACTGAGAAAAGGAGGATGGAATTGTATTTCCCGAGCACCTACTCATGGCAATTGCCAGCCATTCCGCCCCCACCACAAAGTGCCACCCAGCCAAATCCCCCTCCCAAGCTCCCAGACTGTTGCCTTGCAGGTTAAGGCACATCAAAGACTCCCACAGTCACTTGTTCAATATGGTGAGAGTCTCTGCCTTCCCCCGCCCCTTCAGGCAGCGAGTTCCAGGCCTCCCCCCATTCTTTCCTCAACTCCCTCTCACCCTGTTAGCGTTTCCTTTACTCTGTGTTTAGGGAAATGTGACCTTTCGACTCATCACTTCAGGACGTCCTAAGGAAGCTGTATAAACAATTCAGCTCCACTCAGTGCACGAGGCAGCCCATGCCTACGTGCAGCAAGACATGGAGAACATCCAGGCAAGGACTGATCAACGGCAAATACCAACGGTGCCACCACAGTGCCAGGCAATGACCATCTGCAGCCAGAGATGGTCTCACTACCTATCCCTGATATTCAATGACGTTACCATCACTGTGTTCTGCCACTATCAACACCCTGGGGGCCACCATGGACCAGAAACTCAACAAAACCAGCCAGAAAAGTGCAGGTCAGAGGCTGGCTAACCTTTGATGAATGACTCACCTGCTGACACTCCAAGACCTTTTCACTATATACAAGTCAGAAGAGTGAAGGAATATGTATTCTTCTGACTCTTCTGACATAGATAAGCATATGGAGGAATTTAAGATAGAGGGATATGTGGGAGGAAGGGGTTAGATAGCCTTAAGAGTGGTTTGAAGGTCGGCACAACATGGTGGGCCAAAGGGCCTGTATTGTGCCGTATTGTTCTATGTATTGCCACTTTCTACAATAAAAGTATGTTGTAACTTGTTGAAAACCACTTTATTTTATGTATTTCATGGTGCTGATTTGTTTGGTAACATTTATATTATTGAATAACTTACCACTGAAAAGTTAAAGCCAATGGTATAACAAAACTTCCAAAATGGCTAAAACAGCATTTCCAATGGAGAATGCATCAATTCATTCCACTGCCTCTTTGTACAACACTCGTCACTTGCCTGGGTGAATGCAGCTCCAGCAACACCATCAAACACAAGAGCAGCCTGATTAATTGGCACCCCACTCACCACCCTTAACATTCACTCCCTCCATCAACAGAGCACCGCGCGCACACACACACGCGCACCCACACACACACACACACATACACACAGAGCAGTGTGCTCCAACTACGAAGCGCACTGCAGTTTGCTCAACACTTCTTTTACAGCACCTCCCAAACACACAACTCCGACTATCTGAAGGAGAAGGACGGCTGGTGCATGGGGACACCACCACCTACAGGTTCCCCTTCAAGTCACACGCCATCCCGACTTGGAAATATATCGCCGCTCCTTCACTGTCTGTCACAGATTCTCCCAATTTGGTCAGTGGATAGTCCCCAGAAAAGCTGTTCAATTGTTGGATGAGCTTTGCCGGGAATTACCCATTCAATGGCCCCTCACCCACCATCGGTAGCACATCGGCGGCACGGTAGTGTAGCGGTTAGCGTGACACTATTACAGTGCCAGCGACCCAGGTTCAATTCCCGCTGCTGTCTGCAAGGAGTTTGTTCATTCTCCCCGTGTCTGCGTGGGTTTCCTCCGGGTGCTCCGGTTTCCTCCCACATTCCAAAGACATACAGGTTAGGAAGTTGTGGGCATGCTGTGTTGACACCGGAAGCGTGGCAACACTTGCGGGCTGCCCCCCAGCACATTCTTAGCAATGCAAAAAGTCGCATTTCACTGTGTGTTTCAATGTACATGTGACTAATAAATAAATATCTAATATCTTATCTTACTTTTCAGAGGTGACAGTAGCAACATTTCGCAGAGGGAGCTGATTGTTGATGATGGGTCTCGAGTTGTCCGAAATGTAAAATTATATTTCAAAGACCTGGCTGATGGAACACTTTGTATATGGGGAAGTGAAGGCAGGACACAAGAACACAAGAAATTAGCAGGAGGAGGCCACTTGGCCCCTCAAACCTGTCCCACCATTCAATATGATCATGGCTGATCCATGGCAGGCCTCATCTCCTCTTCCGTGCCAGTTCTACACAGCCCTCAGTTCCCCAACCTTTCAAAAATTATTGACCTCCATTTTAAATTACTCCAGCTATCTGGTCTCCATACCCTCCGGGTTAGAGAACTGCAGAGTCTCTCCACCCTCTGTGAGAAGTCCCTACACACCTCAGTTTTAACTGACTGCCCCCTAATCTTGAAATTGTCCCCTCGTTCAAGATTCCCCCATAAACAGAAACATCTCTACATCCACCTTACATGCACCCTTAGGATCTTGTATTTCATAAAGATCACCCCTCATTCTTCGAAGCTCCCAAATACATAGATCCAATTTCCTTTGCCCCTCACGATAGGACAACCGTCTGATCACAGAATTAGCCCAGTGAACTTTTGGGACAGCAGGACAAGAAATAAGGCAGTGATAATCACCCAATGGTGCTTCAACAGTGTAATGAAACACCTTCTGTTCAAAACCTGCCAACTTCAGCCAGAGAGTTTAACGGAAGTAACAGGAATCCTGTCAAGGCAAAAAACTAAGTCGATTCCAATGCTTGGAAGTATATGGGTGAATAAATAGCAGGAAAAACAAGTCCAGTTTGCCAACTACTTTGAAGTAGTAATGGAAGGATTAATGTGGGTTATGCAGTTTACATTGTGTACAAAGACTTTTAAATGTGCCATGTGAAAGATTAACTAGTACATCTGAACCCCAGGTATTTCAAGGGCAGTTTGGCTGTGTGCTTACAGAATTAGCAAAGGGACAAAAAGTAGAATGTCTCATTTGATTCTCAAACTGGAGAGGAGTCAGAATTATAGAGTTATACAGCACGGAAACAGGCCCTTTGGCCCAACTCATCCATGATGGTCAAGATGTCTACCTATGCTAATCCCAATTGCCTGTGTTTGGCCCCTATCCCTCTAAAACTTTCCCATCCATGTACCTGTCCAAATGCCTTTTAAACATTGTAATTGTACCCACCTCTACCACCTCCTCTGGCAGCTCGTTCCATATACCCGCCACCCTCTGTGTGGGAAAAATCTGCCCCTCAGGTCCCCTTTAAACCTTTCCACTCTCACCTTAAACATGTCCTCTGCTCTTAGACTCCCCTACCCTGGGAAAAAGACGGTGACCGTCCACTTTATCTGTGCCCCTCATTATTTTATATACTTCTACAAAGTCACCCCTCAGCCTCCTTTGTTCCAGGGAAAACAGCCCCAGCTTATCCTGTCTCGCCTAATCACTCAAGCCCTCCAGTCCTGGCATCATTATTGTTCATTGTTTCTGCACCGTCTCCAACTTAATCACATCCTTCCTATAGTGGGGTGACCAGAACCACACACAATATTCCAGCTGCGGTCTCACAGATGTCTTGTACAGCTGTAACATGACGTCTCAACTTCTTGTACTCAGTGCCCCAACCGATGAAGGCAGGTGTGCTGTAGGCCTTCTTCACCACCCACCCTGTCTACCTGTGTCGCACAGGGAGGGAGCAGTAGTTTTGCCCTCGGCTCACCCACCCATGGGCGGACACACACACACAGACATACGCACACAACTCCCTACTCTGATACAGCTTTTTTCATACACATCACTCACGTGGGTTTTTCTGGCCCCTGGGTGGTAGGAGCCCACGGAATTCCACGTTTAGATGAATTTCCGTCCCCAGGATCAAGGCAATCTTCAGCAGGACTAGTTGGAGCTGGCGGATACCTGTCAGAACAGGGGGAATATTAATTCCTGATCACACAGCAGGCAGTAAACAATGCCGTTGTTTGTCCCTTTCCTCAGCCCCAGCCATGTGCCCAGGCTGAAACGCCACTGCCTGTGGCACGCAAAGGCCCCTTCTGCTAGCGGTGCCCCCTCTTCCTTGAGCGATGTCACCACAGCCCGTCCATTCAAACGGGGACATCACAAAGAGCCACACACCAGACACAGGGTCAGGAACCAAAACTCACGACACTTATGTCGTGCAAACGATAATCTGCCATACAAGTTATAAGGAGTCAAACCAGTCACTTCAGGGCTGACATCCAGAGACTGACTGACACTCAGGGCTCAGCTAATGGTTGTGGTCTGAATGGCAGTTAAAATGGAGATGGACTATGAGATGGGAAGATACAGGTGGGGTAATCATTGGACCGGGCTGAAACTTATCGAATGCTAACTGACCCAAAGTTCTTCGGTTCAATGAAAAACCCTGCAAAGTTATTAGCGCAACGCTATTACAGCACCAGTGACCCGGGTTCAATTCCGGCCGCTGCCTGTAAGGAGTTTGTACATTCTCCCCGTGTCTGCGTGGGTTTCCTCCGGGTGCTCCGGTTTCCTCCCATGTTCCAAAGACGTACAGGTTAGGAAGTTCTGGGCATATTATGTTGGCGCCGGAAGTGTGGCGACACTTGCCGGTTGCCCCCTGAACACCCTATGCAAAAGATGCATTTCACTGTGTTTCGATGTACATGTGATTAATAAAGATATCTTATCTTATCCCCTGGGTTGGATTGAGGAAAAGCCCCAGGGAATCTCCCTCCCCAGATCAGCGTGTCAATGAGAGCAGCTGTGAGTGGGGCAAAGCTCGGTGCGTGCTGTGTTTCACAGGTTAAGTGTACCATAACCAATGCAATCAAAGGGAAGGAAGGTGCTCACTGATGTGGTCAATTGCCCCGGCACAGAACTTCCCGTAGATTTTCTTGGCCCCTAGATTCCGGAGGTCCTGAATCGTGTACGGCCACAGGTGCAGGACGTTGTTCCTGGAGAAGGTGTCGCGCTTTTCCACGATGATAACTTTGGCTCCAAGGAACATTAGCTCGATGGCCGTGCGTAGGCCGCAGGGTCCAGCCCCGATCACCAGACACTGCAAGAGGGAGCAGAGAAGCAAGGGTTAACGGGGTGAATAGGCAACAACGCTAACCAGACCCGGCAACATGGGGTGGAGAGTTTCGGCACGTTGGCGCTGGTTGTGGTGAGAAACAGCACAGGACAACTGGTTAATTGGAATTGGTGAAACAAAGGGCGACAGATGCTGGAATCTAGATGAAAAACACGATGATGCTGGAGGAACTCAGCAGGCCAGGCAACATCCGTGGAGAAAAGCAGGCGGTCAACGTTTCGGGTCAGGACCCTTCTTCAGGTCTGAAGAAGATTCCAGCATCTGCAGTCCTTTGTTTCTCTGGTATTACTGCTCCACTGAGAAGTCTCTTCAAGGATGCCCACTTTGGAGAACTTTTCTTCCTCTCTTTGACGGGAGCTTCATAGAACCATAGAACACTACATCACAGAAAACAAGCCATTCGGCCCTTCTAGTCTGTGCTGAAACGTTATTCCGCTAGTCCCATTTACCTGCACCCAGTCCATAACCCTCCAGACCTCTCCCGTCCATGTATCTATCCAATTTATTCTTAAAACTCAAGAGTGAGCCCACATTTACTACATCAGATGGCAGCCCGTTCCATACTCCCACCACTCTCTGAGTGAAGAAATTCCCCCAATGTTCCCCCTTCACTCGAAAGCCATGTCCTCTTGTACTTATCTCTCCTAATCTAGGTGGAAAGAGCCTATTCACATTAACTCTGTCTATACCCCTCATAATTTTGTAAACCTCTATCAAATCTCCCCTCATTCTTCTGCGCTCCAAGGAATAAAGTCCTAACCTGTTCAATCTTTCCCTGTAACTCAACTCCTGAAGACCCAGCAACATTCTAGTAAATCTCCTCTGCACTCTTTCAATCTTACAAATATCCTTCCTATAGTTAGGTGACCAGAACTGCACACAATACTCCAAATTTGGCCTCACCAATGTCTTATACAACCTCACCATAACATCCCAACTCCTGTACTCAATACTTTCATTTATGAATGCCAGGATGCCAAAAGCCTTCTTTACAACCCTGTCTATCTGCGATGCCACTTTCAGGGAATTATGTATCTGAACTCCCAGATCCCTTTGTTCCTCCGCACTCCTCAGTGCCCTACCATTTACTGTGTATGTCCTACCTTGATTTGTCCTTCCAAAATACAACACCTCACACTTGTCTGCATTAAATTCCATCTGCCATTTTCTGGCCCATTTTTCCAGTTGATTCAGATCCCTCTGCAAGCTTTGAAAGCCTTCCTCGCTGTCCACAACGCCTCCAATCTTAGTATCATCAGCAAACTTGCTGATCCAATTTACCACATTATCATCTAGATCATTGATATAGACAACAAACAACAATGGCCCCAGCACAGATCCCTGAGGCACACCACTAGTCACAGGCCTCCAGTCTGAGAAACAATCATCCACTACCACTCTCTGTCTTCTCCCACACAGCCAATTTCGAATCCAGTTTACAACCTTTCCATGGATACCTAGTATCTGAACCTTCTGAACTAACCTCCCATGTGGGACCTTGTCAAAAGCCTTACTAAAGTCCATGGAGACAACATCCACAGCCTTTCCTTCATCTACTTTCTTGGTAACCTCCTCAAAGAAACTCTACAAGATTCGTTAAACACGATCTACAATGCACAAAGCCATGCTGACTATCCTTAATCAGCCCTTGGCTGTCCAAATACTTGTATATCCGATCTCTCAGAAAACCTTCCAATAATTTACCTACTACTGATGTCAGGCTCACCGGCCTGTAATTACCTGGTTTACTTTTAGATCCTTTTTTAAACAACGGAACAACATGAGCTACGCTCCAGTCCTCCGGCACCACACCCGTGGCTAAGGACATTTTAAATATATCTGCCAGGGCCCCTGCAATTTCTACACTAGTCTCTCTCAATGTCCGAGGAAATATCTTGTCAGGCCCAGGGGATTTATCTACCTTTATTCGCTGTAAGGCAGCAAGCACCTCCTCCTCTTTAATCTCTATATGTTCCATGACACTATTGCTTGTTTCCCTTCCTTCCGTATCCACGCTGCCAGTTTCCTGAGTAAATACCGATGCAAAAAAACTGTTTAAGATCTCCCCCATCTCCTGAGGCTCCACACATAGACGACCACTCTGATCTTCTAGGGGATCAATTTTGTCCCTTACTATCCTTTTACTCTTAACATACTCGTAGAAACTCTTCAGGTTTACCTTCACATTATCTGCCAATAAGCCCCCCTCTCACTACTCCCCCTCTGTGACCTCCTCTGCTCTCCGGCTCCTCGACCATCTGCTCCACTCAGATGTGGCTCCACAGCCACGTGACCTTCCTTGCTCTGTGTCTATGCCACCATCTTGTTACCTGTCACCACCCTGCACCCTCCCCGCCTCCCCTCTTTTGTCCACCTATCACTGCTCTGCTTCTCCCTCCTATATATCAGGTTTCCCCCTTGTCCTATCTTCAGTCCTGAAGAAGGGTCCTGACCCGAAACGTTGACCGCCTGCTTTTCTCCACCGATGCTGCCTGGCCTGCTGAGTTCCTCCAGCATCATTGTGTTTTTCAGTTGGAATTGGTATTGGCTTATTATTGTCACGTGTACCGAGATGCAGTGAAAAACTTTTGTTTGCGTGTCATCCAGACAGATCTAAGTACATTGAGGTAGTAAAAAGGAAAAGAGAATGCAAAATATAGTGTTACAGTTACAGAGAAAGTGCAGTGCAGGCAGACAATAAGGTGCAAGGGCCACGATGAGGTAGATTGGGATATCAAGAGATCATCTTTTAGTATATAAAACGCCCATTCAAGAGTCTGATAACAGCAGGATAGAAGCTGCCCTTGAGCCTGGAGGTACATGCTCTCAAGCTTTTGTATCATCTGCCCGATGGGAAGGGGTAGGAGAGAGAATGACCGGGGTGGGAGGGGTCCTTGATTACGTTGGCTGCTTTCCTGAGGCAGCGGGAAGTGTAGATGGAGGGGAGGCTGGTTTGTGCGGTAGACTGGGTGGCGTTCACAACTCTCTGCAATTTCCTGCCGTCTTGGGCAGAACAGCTGCCGTACCTTAAACAGGAAGGCAGGCTGGAGTTAGGCAGTACTTGCAGGGAAGCTGGAGCAGAGGGTAGAAGGGAGGGCCCAGAGCAGACACAGTGCTTCCTGCACCCTTCTAACTTTCACTCCCAGTAAAGGAGGCGATGACAGAGGGACAGTGTGTCTCTACACAAAGCATGCCCAGTGGGGACAACCCAGGCTCATTCCCATCCCCTCGGACTAGGCTGCCGGTGGCCCGGATCCCTGTTCCGCACTTCCTTCGGGGTCTCGAGGGCAAACTGCCCGAGAGCCGGCTGAGCGTCTGGGGGTAGGCAGGGTGCAGGCTCCAGTACGAAGCAGTCTTTGCACGCACACGTGGATCACTGCAAGGAAAACAAGCATTCCCAGACACACTTTCATCAGCTCCTATCACGCTCCACACACCTACCTCATCCCCCACACCTTGTAATATCCCACCCAGTCTAATCTCAATCTTCCCACTCCCTTCCCAAGTAGTCCAGTCCAGATGAAGGGTCTCGATCTGAAACATCAACTGCCCACTTCCCTCTCCAGGTGCTGCCTGACCCACTGAGTTCCTCCAGCAGTTTGCTTGTTGCTCCAAATTCCACTTTCCTATTACAGCCTATAACTCATTCTCCTGTATATAATTTTATATATATATATAAAAAATATATATCTCACACATACATAAACAAGCATTTAGATTATAGCTTGCAACTCATTTCCATGTATGTCATTCTATCTATAAACATCCCTGTGCACCAAATTCTAGCCTTTAACTTACTCCTAAGTATCTGTTTTTGTTTTGTAAATCCCAGATCTCCTATTGGATTCCTGCCTAGAACTTATTCCTGGGTGTCCACTGTTCTAAGTGTTAATTACTTTCCGCAGAAACAGGACATTTGTAATTAATTCATTGGTGAGATGTGACCATTATTGGCAAGGACAGCGTTCACTGTCCACTCCTATCTCATGCAGTCATATAGCATAAAAAAAGGCCCTTCAGCCCACCGAGTCCATGCAGCCCATTCACACTGATCCCATTTTATTTCCCCCACATTCCCATCAAGTCCCCACAGATCCTACCCCTCACCCACGCACCACGGGCTATTTACAGCGGCCAATTAACCTACCAACCCGCGTGTCCTTGGGGTGTGGGAGGAAAACGGAGAGCGCAGAGGAAGCCCACGCGCTGACGTGGAGAACGTGCAAACTCCACGCAAACAGTGCCGGAGGTCAGCATTGAACCCGGTTCGCTGGAGACGTGAGGCAGTAGCTCTGTAAACTGTGCCACTGCGCTGCCCTCTTCTGGTCAAGGGCTTGAGGTACAGGATGAGGGGGGAAGTCATCGGTGATTAGCCATCTCACCACTGGCATTAACCACATGTGCTGTGCAGACACAACTGTATCTCCTGAGCCCTGGCAGGCAGAGACGAGATACAAGGGAAGAAATGCTAAGCGACACTGATGTGACAGGGGTTACAGAGCTGAAATCCGGTTAAGCTGAGAGAGGCTGCAGTCCTACCTTTGTATTGGCACAGGCTGTGTTCTTCTTGTAGTCCTTGTGACTGCCCCGCTTGTCTAGCTTTGCAAAGAGTGCTTTTGCTTTCCAGTAATTGAGTTTGGACTTGAGCTTGGTGTAGAAGTTGGGGAAGTCGAGGTTGGAGATGCCCAGGGTTTCGCACAGCTCCTGGAAGCCTTTGAAAGTGCCCTTGCATGTTGTTGCCTGGATGAAGCGGTCAAAATGCATGTGTGATTGCTCGATGTTCGAAGTTCCACCGTCTCCCATGGTGGCAGGCAACCCTCCCAAGGCAGTCGGCTGGGTGAATTATTTCCTCCTCTTCAGCTGATGGTCTCGCTCATCGTGAACCTTCATGAGAAAAGAGCAAAAGTGGGTTATTAAGACAAGATATTTATTTATTAGTCACATGTACATCGAAACACACAGTAAAATACATCTCTTGCGTTACTGAGAATGTGCTGGGGGCAGCCCGCAAGTGTCGCCATGCTTCCAGCGCCAACATAGCATGCCCACAACTTCCTAACCCATACGTGTTTGGAATGTGGGAGGAAACCGGAGCACCCGGAGGAAACCCACGCAGACACGGGGAGAACGTACAAACTCCTTACAGACAGCGGTGGGAATTGAACCCGGGTCACTGGCGCTGTAACAGCATCACGCTAATCGCTACACTACCGTGGAACAACTATCACTTGATCCTGTTAAACGCAGACAATGCCCGAGTTATTGAGTTCCTGTGGCTGCTATTAGAGTCCAGATCCATCACACTGTGGGATCTGTCACTATGAATTACTTTGTCATGGGGACACTGAGCTACATTTTAAGCACCCTCCACATCCACCACAAAGAGATCCACACTAGCCCACACTCTCTGCCTCAGTTGTCTAGCTTTGGAAGGAGTGCTTAGGCCTTCCCATAACTGAGTTTGCTTAGGAGGGAAAGTCAGAGATGTCCTGAGCTTCACACAGCTCCTGAAAGTGCCCTCTCTGGCTGCTTGCTTTGCAAAAGAAGGTGATGTCTCATGGTACCAAGGTCCATGACATGAGTTATACTTTCAACCACCAACCACATTAGAAACCTGCTGCATGGATAGAAACGTACAGCCAGCAAGCGTAACACTATTAGAGTGCCAGCGACCCGGGTTCAATTCCCACCGCTGTCTGTAAGGAGTTTGTACATTCTCCCTGTGTGTCTGCGTAGGTTTCCTCCAGGTGCTTCGGTGTCCTCCCACATTCCAAAGATGTACGGGTTAGGAAGTTGTGGGCCATGCTATGTTGGCGCCAGAAGTGTGGCGACACTTGCGGGCTGCGCCCCAGAACATTCTACGCAAAAGATGCATTTCACTGTGTGTTTCGATGTACATGTGACCAATAAAGAAATCTTATCTCTTACTCGCAAGGGAATAACTAACAGCAGCAGTCGCAACTAATGCCTGGAGACGTCGATTCCAGAACATAACCCTTCAATGTTCTTCCTTGGTTAGAGTGGAGAAAGATCTGCTCTTCAAGCAGGCTGCATCCACTCTGAGCATATTTGATGGAATAGTTTGTGAGGAATATCCCTCTGTACCTAACCTGTGCTGGAGTGAGTAAAGCTGGTATTGGAGATACAAAAGATAAGAACAGCAGACAATTCAGGACCAATAGTTACTGTCCAAAGGTATTAACAAAAATAGGGGAAACCGTGGATGCTTTAATCATGATCTTTCACCATTCTCTCAATGGAGCAATTATCTCCCTGGATTCTAACAACACCAATTGCACCATCCATAAAGTGTGGTAAAAGGGGTAAACTAGGAACCCTCATGCCTGCTAGTCCAATCTCTGTTGTACAGAAAGGCAAAGTAGCCAAGCCCTGTGCAAATAAACAACTTGGCAGCTGGCCTGGATTTGTGAAAGGCAAATTGTCTCTAAAAGCAAAGTGTCCCAGATGACAAGGGAGATTGAGAAAACAATGAAGCAAAGCTAAAATGGCACACAGGTCAGGTGAATAATTCAAGAGATGACCAGTCGGAGGGAAGGTGAGAAGGAAAGTAGAACAGAAATAGCAGTTAACATGAAGAGAACCCCAAACCTTCTGCAGGCACATGAATAGTAGGTGTGTAGCGAGGGGAGGGAAGGACTCACCAGGGACCAAGAAGATAACCAGCACGCTGCAGCAGAGGGAGAAGCTGGAATCATTGGTGGGTCTTTCATATCGATCATTACCACAGAGGAGGACGCAGTCAATCTTTCTGTACTGCTAGGGAAAATGGGTGGGTGAAAATTAACAAGGAAGAGCTACAGGAAAGGCAGGCCACGTTTAAAGTAAACCAGTGACCCGGGCTGCTTCAGATCTGAGGTGGCAGAGGAAGGTGGGGTGAAGACTGCGGAAAGGCTGCCCATGGCCTTACAGAGGAACAGCCGGAGAGCAGGAAATGGGAAATGGAACAACCTTGGGCGAAAGGGCCACAAGAACAGGAAACTACAGGTCTATCGATTTAACCTCAGTGGTGCAGTGGTGGGAAACCTTTAGAAAGAGTAATCAGGGAAAAAAAACAGAACTTTGAATGAGTAAAGTTGAGCACAGTCCTGTTTGATGAACCCCAAGTTCTTTCACCGAGGGAACGGGGAAGGTTGACGTTGGGTCACAGCAGATCGGCCCACGAGGATTTTCAGGAACATGCCACGTTAACAGCCGACTGAAGCTGTGCATGTTGGACAGAGCAGAGGGCTGTTGGACACAGCATCAAAGAATGGGTACAGCAAGGAAGGAAGCCAATCAGCCTGTCAAGTCTGTACCGGCCCTTCGGAAGAGTTACCCAGCTAGTTACCCAACTAATTCCTTCCCACTCCCCCCCCTCCGACCCCCTCAGCCCTACGTTCTTGCCTTTCAGACATTTCTCCCTTTGAATGTTATAATTAAATCTGACCCCCCCCCACCCACCCCCCCCCCCCGGCAGTGCAATGCAGACCCCAAGTGGAATAAAAAAGAACATTTTCCTCATGTCACCTTTAGCTCAGTCATCCTGATTCCCTGTCCCCCTGACTCCCGAGCCCCTCCGCCGATGAAAACAGTCCCTCGCTGCTCTGCCTATATCCTTCCTGATTTTAAATCCCCTCGCAACCTCCTCTGTTCCGATGGGAACAACTCCAGCTTTTCCAGTCCATCCACAGAACTGGCGTCTCATTCCCGGGAACATTGTAGTAATTATCCTTTTCTGAAATCTTGATATCGTTTCTAAAATGTGGTGCCCGGAACGGGACACAATACTCCAGTTGTGGACGAACCAGTGTTTACAAAAGTTCGACATGACCTTCCTTGCTCCTGTACTCTGCCCCGACATATGGAGCCCAGCTCTTTAACCACAGTCTCCCCCTGCCCTGTCACTTTCAATGAACCATGCACACACACCACCAGGATTCTTTCTGTACCAATTTTAGAACTGACCCCTCTGCTTTATCTCTGCATCCTCTTCCCACCAAAATGTAACACTTGGCATTAAACTTCATCTGCCACTTGCCTGCTCCCTCCACCAGTTTACATCTCCATCCTCCTCACGCTTCACTGGACCTCTACGATGTACGTCATCCGCACGTTTGGAAATTGTTCCCCAGACGCCCAAGTACCGGCCCCCGGGGACCTCCACCTACACTGCCCTCTCGTCTGTGATGCAACCTTTCACTCCTGCTCTCTGTGTTTCCTGTTACTGAACCAATTTCCCATCCACGTTGCTGCACCCCCTTGCATTCCATGGGCTTCAATCTTGATGACGTGTGGCATCCCTAACAAATACCTTTTTGAAGTCCTTCATATCCTCATCAGCACATTAGAGAGCATCCTATCCAGATGCATCACAGCTTGGTAGGGCAACTGCTCTGCCCAAGGCTGCAAAACCTCTGTGAATGCAGCCCAGTCCCTCACACAAACCAGCCTCCTGTCCACTGAATGGCCCCGGTCATTCTCCCTTCTCACCTCTCCTGTCAGGCAGGAGATACAAAAGCTTGAGAACACGTACCACCAGACTCAGGACAGCTCCTATCCCGCTGTCATCGGATTCTTGAACGGACCTCTCATATGCTAAAAGATGAATTCTTGATCTCCAAATCTACCTTGTTGTGGTCCTTGCACCTTGTTGTCTGCCTGCACTGCACTCTCTCTGGAACCATAACACTACTTTCTGCATTGTTATTGCTTTTCCCTTTGTCCTACCTCAACGTACTTATGTATGGAATGATCTGTCTGGCTGGCACGCAAACTAAGCTTTTCCCTGTATCTTGGTACATGTGACAATAATAAAACAAAACCAATTACCAATTTCGTAAAAAACCTCCATGAAATTAGTCAGACATATATGCTATATTATGCAGGATTATGTATTATATATTCTAGAACATAGAACAGTACAGCACAGAACAGGCCCTTCGGCCCACAATGTTGTGCCGACATAGCTAATCCCTCCTACCTACAGAGTGCCCCTATCCCTCCATTTTCCTCTCTCTCATGTGCCCATCCAAGCCCCTCTTAAAAGCCCCCAATGAATTTGCCTCCACTACCCTATCAGGCAACGCACTCCAGGCATCCACCACTCTCTGAGTAAAAAACTTGCCCTGCACATCTCCTTTGAACTTTCCCCCTCTCACCTTAAATGCATGCCCTCTGGTATTGGATCGCTCAATAATGGGAAAAAGATATTGCTTGATAACCATATCTATGCCCCTCATAATTTTATACACCTCCAACAGATCACCCCTCAGTCTCCACCGCTTCAGAGAGAAAAAACGCAAGTTTGTCCAGCCTCTCCTGATAGCACATGCCCTCTAACCCAGGCAGCATCCTAGTAAACCTCCTCTGCACCCTCTCTAAAGCCTCGACATCCTTCCTATATAACCTATGCACTGCCAAATCTGCCCCTGACTATTGATTTTAAAACTTTCTCTGCTACTGAGATTAAGCTGACTGGTGTGTAGTTACTGGGTTATTTGCTACACCCATCCACGAACTAGAGTGCAGTATTTGCAATGTTCCACTCCTTGGGCAGCACCCCGGAATCATCTACAGGTGCTGGAAGAGATTGGAGAGCGATGGGTAGAGTTGTTCCCAGGAGTCGGTGCTGGAATCAGGACCTGTTTTCCCATGAGATACAAGTGTACAGAATAAAATTTGCAGACGACATTGGGGCTGGAGGTGTGGCGAAGGATATACCGCCTCTTCCCCTCTCAGCATTCGGGAATGCCGCAGGCTATTCTCCACCAGCTTCCCCTTCCGTGCACCGTCCCATCTCCCAGCCCCCAACCATCAAAATCTGGTGCACCACAAAATCTGGTGCACCACATCCACTGCCCACACTAAAGTCACCTTTGCACCAGCGAAACCAAAGATGGACTGGACGGCTGATTAAATCACCAGTATGCCTGTGTGCCTCCTGGCTGTTGGTTACTGCTTCCTTTGGTTCCCCTCCTGCTCTGGCCTCCCTGTAGCTGACCTCATGATCTATTCCACAGTGAGAGGAGTCTCGCCTTTGACCCAACACTTCTGCTCTCGACGCAAGTTCAGCACCCAGGACCACCGTGCCCGTGTTGTCACAGCAGGTGCTGCTCATCTGCGGTTCCTCCAGACCCGCCCACTACCTCCTCGCTCATCAGTTCCCAGCTCCCTTAGCCTTCACCATTTAATCACCCGTGCCCTCACCCCACTTCTTCAGCCCCCAGCACCTCCAACACGTGCACTGGACTCCGACACACAGCAAAAACACCACAGTGGTTACTTCAAACACAAAAAGTGCTGTATATAGAACATAGAACATTACAGCACAGTACAGGCCCTTCGGCCCACAATGTTGTGCCGACATTTTATCCTGCTCTAAGATCTATCTAACCCTTCCCTCCCACATAGCCCTCCATTTCTCTATCATTCATGTGTCTAAGAGCCTCTTAAATGTCCCTAATGTATCTGCCCCCACAACCTCTGCCGGCAGTGTGTTCCACACACCCACCACCCTCTGTGTAAAAAACTTACCCCTGACATCCCCCTTATATCCTCCTCCAATCACCTTAAAATTATGCTCCCTCGTATTAGCCATTTTCACCCTGGGAAAAAGTCTCTGACTGTCCGCTTGATCTATGCCTCTTATCGTCTTGTACACCTCTATCGAGTCACCTCTCATCCTCCTTCGCTCTAAAGAGAAAAGCCCCAGCTCACTCAACCTATCCTCATAAGACATGCTCTCCAATCCAGGCGGCATCCTGATAAATCTCCTCTGCGCCCTCTCTAAAGCTTCCATATCCTTCCTATAATGAGGTGACCAGAACTGAACACAATACTCCAAGTGTGGTCTTCAACATCACCTCATGGCTCTTGAACTCAATACCCCGACTAATGAAGGCCAACACTCCATATGCCACCTTAACAACCCTCTGAACCTGTGTGGCACCCTTGAGGGATCTATGGACGTGGACCCCAAGATCCCTCCGTTCCTCTACACTGCTAAGAGTCCTGCCATTAACCTTGTATTCTGCCTTCAAATTCGATCTTCTAAAGTGTATCACTTCACACTTTTCTGGGTTGAACTCCATCTGCCACTCCTCAGCCTAGGTCTGCATTCCATCAATATCCTGTTGTAATCTACAGCAACCTTCTACACTATCCACAACACCACCAATCTTTGTATCATCAGCAAACTTACTAACCCACCCTTCCACATCCTCATCCAAGTCATTTATAAAAATCACAAAGAGCAGGGGTTGCAGAACAGATCCCTGCGGAACACCACTGGCCACCAACCTCCAGGCAGAATACTCTCCATCTACCACCACCCTCGTCTTCTCTGTCTACTCGGCAGGTCAGGCAGCATCTGTAGAGGGTTCACCTTCAGGTTGAAGTTGCATCAGTTCTAACAAATAGGTCAGCATTCTGAAACTTCAACCCTGTAAATCTCTAACTTTCAGCTCTGTCTGAAGATCGTGGATTCTTTCCCTCCAGAGGTGCCACAAATCCTGTGGCATCTCGAGCTTTTCACAAACACAGCGACACCCTGCTCATTGCTTTGCTCTATGTGGGAACTTGCTGTGCACGTTCTGGCTGCGGCATTTCCCATGCTACAACTGTGACCAGACCACTGAAGCACTTCACCGGAGTTTCCGAGATGCAGGGCTCTCCCTCCCTGGGTCCCAGTGAACGATTGTCCCTGACGCTGCGCCGTCTACCTCAGCACCCTCTCCCCCACCCCAAGCGCTCTGCCACAGTTGCCCTGAACAGCCCAGGCCACCAGCATGCTTGAGCCAGGACCTTCCGTGACAGCAGTCATGCATACGGACAGCATGAGAAGGATTCGGACAGCTGCAAGCTCGGAGCTCTGTCAGGGAGATTCCACCAGCTGCAATGCATTGACGTCCACAGCAACGGTACAGCTCGGCCAAACACTGTCAACATCTCCTGCCGGTAAACCAGCACTGCCCCCTGCTTATACAGCCTCCGCTCTCTCTCATCCTGAGAGAAACCACCACAGAGACAAGTGCAACACTCCAGGCAGTGTCGGAGGTCTCAGTGTACACTGCTGGTCAATGTTCTTGCCTCACCCACCCCCCCCACCTCCATTCCAGCCCAACGAGCTATGCTACCTCACACAGCAGTCCCAGTCCCCACTAACTCCCCCTGCAACTAATCTCCCCACATTCCCATCAACTACCCCCCCCCCAAGATTCTACCCCTCACCCACGCACTGAGGACAACTTACCTACCAACTAGTACCTACAACTGTGACCAGACCACTGAAGCACTTCACTGGAGTTTCCGAGGTGCAGGGCTCTCCCTCCCTGGGTCCCAGTGAACGAGTGTCCCTGACGTCCCTCAGCACCCTCTCCCCCACCCCACGCGCTCTGCCACAGTTGCCCTGAACAGCCCAGGCCACCAGCATGCTTGGGTCAGGACCTTCCCTGACAGCAGTCACGCACACGGACAGCACAAGAAGGATTCGGACAGCTGCAAGCTTGGAGCTCTGTCAGGGAGATTCCACCAGCTGCAATGCATTGACGTCCACAGCAACGGTACAGCTCAGCCAAACACCGTCAACACCTCCTGCCGGTAAACCAGCACTGCCCCCTGCTTGTACAGCCTCCGCCCTCTCTCATCCTGAGAGAAACCACCACAGAGACAAGTGCAACACTCCAGGCAGTGTCGGAGGTCTCAGTGTACACTGCTGGTCAATGCTCTTGCCTCACCCACCCCCCCCCCCCCCCCCCCACATCCATTCCAGCCCACCAAGCCATGCCACCTCACACAGCAATCCCATTCCCCACTAACTCCCCCTGCAACTAATCTCCCTACATTCCCATCAACTACCCCCCCCCCCCGATTTTACCCCTCACCCACACACTGAGGACAACTTACCTACCAACTAGTACCTACACTGTGACCAGACCACTGAAGCACTTCACTGGAGTTTCCGAGGTGCAGGGCTCTCCCTCCCTGGGCCCCAGTGAACGAATGTTCCTGACACTACATTGCCACCCTCTCCCCCACAGTTGCGGCCAATTAACCTCCCAACCTGCACGTCTTTGGGATTGGGGAGGATACCGGAGCACCTGGGAGAAAGCCATGCAGTTGCAGGGGGAACGTGCACACCCCACACAGGCAGCACCTGAGGTCAGGATTGAAACCGGGTCTCTGGCGCTGTGAGCCAGCGGCTCTGCCGGCTGAGCCACTGGGCACAAGGAGCTCTTGCAGAATGAAATTACAAAGCTGTTGGTGTAGAATGGGAGGCACAGGGATACTGACTGTGGAGCTTGCTGCTCACAGTGGAATGGGTTAAATTAGAGCCTCATAATGCAGCCGGCCATCAAATATTTGAACAGTCCATGAACTCTACCTCATTATTCCTCTTTTGCACTATTTATTTATTTTTGTAACTTACAGAAATTTTTATGTCCTTATGTCTTGCACTGTACCGCCACTGCAAAACAACACATTTCACAGTGTATGTCAGTGATGATAAACCTGATTCTGATCCCAGCCTGCATCAGAACAGCAAAAACACTGCCACACCAGACCTGCAACTGAAAGCAGCTGATCCATAATCACAGGCACTCTCCCAAAACCAACACCATTCGAAGTTGGCAGTGAGGGAGCGCCAATAACAAGGCGTGAGCTGCAGTACCAAGCCCAGCTGCCCGTCCTCCATCGGTGCCGTCCTCAGGACAGGCAGTCCATTGACCAAGACACCAGCCACTGCCGTATGCTGCCAATCAGTCGTCAGTCCATATTCGGGCATACAGCTGAAGTGGTAATATGCTGATGATCTAATAAATATTCCCAGTGGATTCAGCACTGGAAAGCTGAGCTGAACCATCCGAAACCCATCTGCAAAAGTGCCAGACACACAAATAGTCTGAGGCAGCAAACAGTTTTATTCTTTCCTCGCTCTCCCTCCCTCCATCTCGCTCTCTCTCTGTCTCTCTCTAACATTCTCTCTCTTTTTCCACACTCTCTCTCCCCCTCCCCACTTCTCTCCATCTCTCTCTCTCCATCTCTCTCTCTCTCTCTCTCTCCATCTCTCTCTCTCTCTCTCCCTCTCTCTCTCTCTCTCTCTCTCATGAGTGAAGGGCCATTGACAAATCTTCTTGCCATCAGAGTCTCACTGCTGTTCATTTTGTCCGGTAACAGAGTCCTATCCCTGAGTTAACAATGTACTCTTGGTCCAATGAATTCAAAGCAATTTCATCAAAAGAATCACGACATATCATTCACATGCACACAGTATGCCCAGAGCTGACCCCACCAGTACTGTACCCCAGTGTTATACAGCGACAGACCCGTCCCCACCGGTACTGTACCTCAGTGTTATAGAGCGACAGATCCATCCCCACCGGTACTGAACCCCAGTGTTATACAACGACAGACCCGTCCCCATCGGTACTGTACCCCAGTGTTATACAGCAACAGACCTGTCCCCACCAGTATTGTACCTCAGTGTTATAGAGCGACAGACTCGTCCCCACTGGTATTATACCCCAGTGGTATACAGCGACAGACCCAGCCCCACCAGTACTGTACTCCAGTGTTAAACAGTGACAGACCCGTCCCCACCAGTACTGTATCCCAGTGTTATACAGCGACAGACCCGTCCCCACCAGTACTGTACCTCAGTGTTATACAGTGACAGACCCGTCCCCACCAGTACTGTACCTCAATGTTATACAGCGACAGACCCATCCCCACCAGTACTGTACCTCAGTGTTATACAGTGACAGACCCGTCCCCACCAGTACTGTACCTGTGTTATACAGCGACAGACCCGTCCCCACCGGTATTGTACTTCAGTGTTATAGAGTGACAGACCCGTCCCCACCGGTATTATACCCCAGTGGTATACAGCGACAGACCCATCCCCACCAGTACTGTATCCCAGTGTTATACAGCGACAGACCCATCCCCACCAGTACTGTACCCCAGCGTTATACAGTGACAGACCCGTCCCCACCAGCACTGTATCCCAGTGTTATACAGCGACAGACCCGTCCCCACCAGTACTGTACCCCAGTGTTATACAGTGACAGACCTGTCCCCACCAGTACTGTACCTCAGTGTTATACAGCAACAGACCCGCCCCCCCGGTACTGTACCCCAGTGTTTATACAGCGACAGACCCGTCCCCACCAGTACTGTACCACAGTGTCATACAGCGACAGATGCGTCCCTACCAGTACTGTACCTGTGTTATACAGCGACAGACCCATCCCCACCGGTATTGTACTTCAGTGTTATAGAGCGACAGACCCGTCCCCACCGGTATTATACCCCAGTGGTATACAGCGACAGACCCATCCCCACCAGTACTGTACCCCAGTGTTATACAGCGACAGACCCGTCCCCACCAGTACTGTATCCCAGTGTTATACAGCGACAGACCCGTCCCCACCAGTACTGTACCCCAGTGTTATACAGTGACAGACCCGTCCCCACCAGCACTGTATCCCAGTGTTATACAGCGACAGACCTGTCCCCACCAGCACTGTATCCCAGTGTTATACAGCGACAGACCTGTCCCCACCAGTACTGTACCTCAGTGTTATACAGTGACAGACCTGTACCCACCAGTACTGTATCTCAGTGTTATACAGCAACAGACCCGCCCCCCCCGGTACTGTACCCCAGTGTTTATACAGCGACAGACCCGTCCCCACCAGTACTGTACCACAGTGTCATACAGCGACAGACGCGTCCCTACCAGTACTGTACCTGTGTTATACAGCGACAGACCCATCCCCACTGGTATTGTACTTCAGTGTTATAGAGCGACAGACCCGTCCCCACCGGTATTATACCCCAGTGTTATACAGTGACAGACCCGTCCCCACCAGTACTGTATCCCAGTGTTATACAGCGACAGACCCGTCCCCACCAGTACTGTACCCCAGTGTTATACAGTGACAGACCCGTCCCCACCAGCACTGTATCCCAGTGTTATACAGCGACAGACCTGTCCCCACCAGTACTGTACCTGTGTTATACAGCGACAGACCCGTCCCCACCGGTACTGTACCCCAGTGTTATACAGCAACAGACCCGCCCCCCCAGTACTGTACCCCAGTGTTTATACAGCGACAGACCCGTCCCCACCAGTACTGTACCACAGTGTCATACAGCGATAGACCCATCCCCACCAGTACTGTAATCCAGGAGGGTGAGTGCGTGCGAGTATTTGAATGCATCTGTTGATGAAAGGCAGCGTGTAATTAGCTGTGGAATGAATGTCCTCTGGGTACATGCCATCTCGTAATTGCCTGGAAAGATTGTTGTGGCTGGGATTACAGAACCCTGCACAACTGCACCACTCCAGGTTGTCTCGTCACTTGCTGCAAGGACTAGTTGGGCCCTTCACCAACCCTCGTTTTCATCCTCTCCTTCCCTGTAGCAGCTCCAGCCCCTCGCTCAGCTACTAACCCTGACCAACAGCAGGTCTACCATCCCACACCCACTGTGCTCCTCCTTGCGGGCCAACTCTGAGTTTTGCGCACTGCCTCTAATCATGGCCACACCTGAACTGCTGTCTACACGTACCCGCTCTACAAGGTCAGCTAACGATCCTGTCCCTCCCTGTCGGGAGAGTGGCAGAGGGAACAAGGGCGGTTTGGATCACCGAGGGGTCACACAAAGGAGGTATTATTTGGGATGAGAGACTGTCCCGCAATCAGTTTCAGGTCACGTCGGGAGTCACTGCACAATCACTGCCTGCCCTGGGCTCCAGTCACAAATCTCCCCCTCATCCTCTGCCAATGCACTTCTCCTGCGGTGACACCTCAAGAGCTGGCAGCCTGCAGGCTGAGCCCTGACACTGAGTGACACAGAGAAAGAGGCTGTGGGAGGGAGATGTCCACAAGGATCTGGGCGCAAGGCAAGGAAGAGCTAATGTTAAAGCGGTACCTATAATTCACGCTTCCTGTCACAGTCTGTTTCCAGCATCATCCTTTACAGAGAACAAGGATGCTGTCAGAATACAAAGCAGCCAGGATTTATTTATTTTTATTCATTTTTGGAATGTGGGAAATTTCCTGTGAGCCTGCTCCCTTCCGTCCTTTGCGAGGCAGAGGTCGTGGGTTTGGGAGGTGCTGTCGGAGTAGCCTGGGCTGGTAACTGCAGTATGTTTTGAAGATGGGATACACTGCAGCCACTGTGCGTCAGTGGTGGAGGGAGTGAATGTTTGGGGTGCCAGTCAAGCTGATTGCTCTTTCCTGCGTGGCATCGAGCTATACTCACTCAGGGAAGTGGGAAGTGCTCCATCAAGCTCCTGACTTGTGGCTTGAAGACAGTGGGAAGACTTGATACGCAGCCTTTGACCTGCTCTTGTAGCCACACTTGGGTTTGTTTCAGCTAAGCTTTCGGTCAATGGTGTGCGTATGGGACTTATTGTTGTCAAGATGGCTGGAGGTGGTCATTGCCCTACACCTCTGTGGTGAGAATGTCACTTATCAGCCACTGCCTGAATGTTCTCTGGGTCTTGCGGCGTGCACACACAGATTGCTTCATTTGCGGAGAACTCATCACTTGGACTCACCACCGTGCAATCACTGGCAAACGGGCCACCAGTGGGCAGCTCACTGGAGAGGGAGTGCCATTTGAGAGCATTCTTGGCAATGGAGCTGGGATGTATGATCTCTTGCAGTAACTGGAGGTGTAAACCCACCCAGCGTTTACTCAACAATTCGATTCTGTAATTTTAGAGACAGAAACTACTGCAAGGATGAGTAGTATTTTACATGGTGACGTGTTTCTGCTCTTTTAATCTCTTCCTGATTTACCCTGACTAATGCCAAAAGATTAGACAGCACTGTGGGATATTTTTCCACTTTAAAGGCACTGTATAAGCACAAATTCTCTTTTTCTGGAATCGGTCACAAATTACATTTTTGTTACAGATGTTGAATGATTTGGAAAAGAAACAAAGTGAAAGAAAACCCACAACTCCCTGTTGGTGAACTTGACCTTGGGAAGAAGCCGGGGATACAGAGCACCATTATCATATGGATATTCAGTCTAACCTGCCAGAGGACACGCCAAATCTCAACAAACCTTAAAGGGACAGGCACATAATACTAAGCCAAGCAATACTCTTCGACAACTGCACACTCCTTCATCTCACCCGAGACTCGAGCACACAATGGTGACGGTACAGAAGCTGGCCATTTAGTCTGTTGAATCTGCAACAGCTCTGCGCAAAAGCAAACTAGATGGACCCACTCCCCTGCTCTTTCCTCACGGTTCCTTTTCATGTACTTGTCCAGCTCTCTTTTGAATAATACAACTGAATCTGCCTCCCCCTTTGCTGTCCGGACCCCTAATAACCCACCGTGCAAAAAAAATGTTTCTCCTCATGTCATTTTTGGTTCTTTTACCATACATCCTAATTCAATGTTCTTGAGCAGTTTTTATCTACCCTTCATCATTTTAAATACCTCCATCAGACTCCCCTTCAGCCTCCTCTGTTCCACAGGGAAGAGCCCCAGCTTCTCCAGTCTATCCCCCATAACTAAAGTCCCTCTTCTCTGGAATCATTCTGCTAAATCTCTCCTGCATCCTCTCCAAAACCCTTGTACCTTTCCTGTGGTTCAACAGGACTTCCTTGCCTCTATTTACAAACTTTAGAATCCCATACCCTTTTCTAGCCTGCCCTGGCACTTTCAACAGACTATGCACACTTACCCACAGATCTCTTTGCTATTATGCCCATTAATTTATATTAACTCCTCTCATTCTTCCCATCACATTTCCCTGCAGTCCATCTGCCCATCCTACCAGGTTGCCATGACATTGCCATCCTCCTCAATCTGTCAATAAGATCACCCTTCATTCTTCTAAACTCCAACAAGTACAGACCAAACCTGTTAAACCCTATTCTCATACGATAATCCCTCCAAACTTGGGTTTATCCTAAATAACCTTCTCTGAACTGCCTCCAAAGATATCTTTCCGTAAATAAGGGAAACCAAAACTATTGACAGGACTCTAGATGTGGTATCACTCAGCTGCGGTGAGACTTCCCAACCTTTCACTGCGTAACTTGGACAGGTATATGGACAGGAAATGTTTAGAGGGATATGGGCCAAACTCAGGCAAATGGGACTTGCTTAAATGGGCATCTTGATCAGCATGGACCAGTCGGGCTGACAGGCCTGCTTCTGTGCTGTATGACTATATGATCCCCTTGAGATAAACCCCAGTGTTCCATTAGCCTTCCCAATTACCATTGCACCTGTAAGCTAGCTCGCTGTGTTTTATGTACGATGACCCCAAATCCCTTTACGTTTCAGCTTTCTCCATTTAAATAACATTCTTCCTTCCAGAGTGAACAACTTCACATTTTCCCCACATTATCCAGTGCACCCCCATGTTACAGCGTCTAGGATACAGAAATTCACCCTTACAGAATTACTACCAAAAAAATCTGAGATACAGAATAAAAACTTGCTCTTACAGAATTTATGTGAGAAAAAAATAACACAAAATGTGAAAGAAACAAATTTTGCCAATTTTTGTCACATTAAGGAAAATCACGATAGTGTTTTCTAGGAATGTAATCCCTCAGTAACACGGAGTGTACTGTGTTTTATCTGTAAACTTTTTGCCCACTCACTTAACTGATCAGTATCTCTCTATTATCTGCTTGTATTCTCCTTACAGCTTGCCTTCCCCCTATTTTTGCACCACCTGGTCCTTTAACTACAGGCATTCCTCTAGACATTCACATATATACTGCAGTCCCACCTCTGATCCCAATGGCACCCACTGGTCACTTGTTGCTAACTTGAAAGTGACCAACTTACTCCCATTCACAACTTCCTGCTACCAAGCCAATCCTCCTTCCACGCCAAGATACTAGCTCCAACACCGCAAGCTCTTGTGAAGTAACCTTTTGTGTGACACCTTATCAAGCGCCCTTTGAAAGTTCAAATATATTTCATCTGCTGGATCCCCTGGATGATACTTCCTCAAAGAACTCTTAAAAGTTCTGCAGACGTGATTTCCCCTTCAATAAACCTTGCTGACTACGCCTGATCAGAGGATGCCTTTACAAGTGTTCTGCTGTTACTCCCCAATAATTGATTTGACTATTTCCCAATAATACGTGTGAGGCTAACCATTCTAGAGTTACCTACTTTTTGCCTATCTCCGTTTGTCAAGCTTACTTGCTGTTCACATAACCAACCTCACTGCTCAGTGACTGCCCTCTCCTTCCCTGCACTGAACTTCGCCTTCCTCCTCACGCGACAGGGAGCACGAAAGACAGAGTGAGTACTGTCAGTGGTGTCTTGGGACGTGGGGAAACTTCCAATACAGGGGAAGCTTGGTGCTGTCCAATCCTGCTTCCGATAGCGGGCCCGACAGGGAACTTGCTGGATGAAAATGACAGGCAGAGAGGGAACCATCCCTACCCTGCCACAGAGCCCAGGCTGGGATTGCAGTCTCACAGCTCAATGGCAGCTGCCTTGCTGTAGCCAAGGTACCTGACACGTCGAAACTGACAAGTTACAGGAAGTGAGACTCCAACTGTGGAGTTTCAACCCTTTCTCTGAAGGGGAGGGTGCCATCATAATATGTATAAGGGTACCACATTGTCAGTTTTCTAATTCTTCAAAACTTTCCAGAGTCTAAGAATTTTTCAGAAGATTACAAGCAATGCATCCATTATCTCAGTAGCATTTCTTTTGGGAATGTAGGCTGCGAACTATCAGGGACATACTTCCTGTAACTTGTCCCATACCTTCGTTAGACTACAGCTCCACCTTCAATACTATAATCCCAAGCAAACTCATCACCAGACTCCGAGACCTGGGACTCAACACCCTGCTCTGTAACTGAATCCTTGACTTTCTGACCAACAGACTGCAATCAGTGAGGATAGACAGCAACACTTCTGGCACGATTATTCTCAACACTGGTGCCCCACAAGGCTGCGTCCTCAGCCCTCTACTCTACTCCCTATATACTCATGACTGTATGGCCAGATTCTGCTCTAACTTCATCTACAAGTTTGCAGATGATACCAACGTAGTAGGCTGTATCTCAAATAACAATGAGATGGAGTACAGGAAGGAGATAGAGAGCTTCGCGACATGGTGTCATGACAACAACCTTTCCCTTAATGTCAACAGAACAAAATAGCTGGTCATTGACTTCAGGAAAGGGGGCGGTGTACATGCACCTGTCTACATCAATGGTGCTGAGGTTGGGAGGGTTGAGAGCTTCAAGTTCCTAGGAGTGAACGTCACCAACAGCCTGTCCTGGTCCAACCAAGTAGATGCCATAGCCAAGAAAGCTCACCAGCGCCTCTACTTCCTCAGGAGGCTAAAGAAATTTGGCATGTCCCCTTTGACATTCACCAACTTTTATCGATGCACCATAGAAAGCATCCTATCTAGATGCATCACGGCTTGGTATGCCAACTGCTCTGCCCAGGACCACAAGAAACTGCAGAGAGTTGTGGACACAGCCCAGCACATCATGGAAACCAGCCTCCCCTCCATGGACTCTGTCTATACCTCTCTCTGCCTTGGTGAAGCAGCCAGCATAATCAAAGACCCCACCCACCCAGGTCATTCTCTCTTCTCCCCTCTCCCATCAGGCAGAAGATACAGAGGCCTGAGGGCACATACCACCAGGCTCAAGGACAGCTTCTATCCCACCGTGATAAGACTATTGAATGGTTCCCTTATACGATGAGATGGACTTTTGACTTCACAATCTACCTTATGACCTTGCACCTTATTGTCTCCCTGCAATGCACTTCCCTGTAGCTGTGACACTATTCTGTATTCTGTTATTGTTTTTACCTGTACTACCTCAATGCACTCTGTACTAACTCAATGTAACTGCACTGTGTAATGGATTGACCTGTACGAACGGTATGCAAGACAAGTTTTTCACCGTACATTGGTAAAAGTGACAATAATAAACCAATACCAATACATCAGCCTTTAGCCTGATTAGTTTGCCCAATACTAATTCTCCAATGATAGTAATGATATATAATTCCTCCTCTTCCTTTTCAAGTACTATGTGAATGTCTGTAGGACCTTCTACCATAAAGATACGCTATAGGCAAGTTTTGTAAAGAACTGGACAAGAAGTCTCATGGAATTGACACTGTAATTAGAAGCTGGAGACTGGTATTCCATGAAGCAGGTGCTTTTTGGTCAAAGCCAGTTGGTAGCAGGGCTACGATTTAGTCCTGGATAGGTCAAGGAGAGTTGTTGGAAAAAAAAAGCATGTCAAATAAAATTCTGGGATTTAAACCTGACTTCACGAACAAGTAGAAAAGTGCATTAGAGAGAAGCTTTGATCCAAGGTAGATGAAAGGACGTGGAACACCATCTAAAAAGGAACGTTGTAGAGTCAAAGAGCACAAAATCAGGCTCTTCCGTCTTCGGGTCCTCTCAGACCATCAACCACCCATTTATACTAATCCTGCGTTAAACCCATTTTATTCTTCCCACATTCCCATCAATTCCCCCTAGACTCCACCACTCACCTACACATTAGGGACAATTTACAGTCACCATTTAACCTACGATCCCGCACATCTTCGGGATGTGGGAGGAAACTGGAGCAACCCACATTGTCACGGGCAGAACGTGCAAACACCAGCACCCAAGGTCAAGATTGACCCTGGGCGTCTGGAGCTGTGAGGCAGTGGCTCACTGCACCACAGTGATGCCGCAAAAGTTTTGGTTTCGAGAAATAACACCACGAAATAATAAGGTACAAATTATCTATGGAGCTGAGTGAAAAGAAAGAAAAGCTTAGTACAAGCAGTGAAACAGACAGCACCCAGCAGATTAACCATGTCAAATGCTAGGGGATAAGGAGAAATGGATAAACAGCTACTTTGCAGATTAAGTCAAAAGGAATGAAGTACAGGAGGTGGATCAGAAGAAAACCAAAAACATGTCACAAGCTTAAATTTAGCTCAACAAAACCCAAAGTGGTGCAATAACTGACAACAAACATGCAAGGAACAAGCAGTTGAAGGAATATGTTCAACATTTATAAAATGTAAAGGTCACAGTGATGAATCGGTTCTGGTGAAACTGCTGTCAGTGGTGGAGTTCCAGGAATTAGTTGTTTGGAAAGGGATAACCCTCAGGTTTTCGGAAAAAGAACAGCAAAATATTGGTGGCGGGCAAGAAGCACCCAATGGATGTGTTGTGAAGGACTTCTCACAGACAGCAAGTGCCGGATGACTGGGTAAAGAAAATAATTCCAATCTCCAGAAGAACAACAGCAAATACAGCAGCTGGGAAGGGGTCAGTTCATGGAGCTTACCCATTGTCATCGCCTCCATAGACACTGAGGAGGAGAGCGAGGAGGTGAAGCAGTGGTACAGTTTTAAGAACACACTGATATGATAGATCGACCATTTGCAATAAGGCAGATCTTGGAAAAACTGAGAACAAAGGAGACACGAGAGATTCCGCAGATGCTGGAATCTGGAGCAACACACACACACACACACACACACACACACACACACACACACACACACACACGCAAAGTGCTGGAGGAACTCAGCAGGTCAGGCAGCATCCATGGATGGAAATAAACAGTCGACGTTTCGGGCTGAGACCCTTCATCAGGACTGGAAAGCAAGGGGGCAGGAGCCGGAATGTGGGAACAACATTCACTGTTATAGCAATTTTGTTAAATCGTTCAGCACTGGGGTCCATTTGGCCCATTATGTCTCTGCCTGCCCTGCGATAGAGCTCTATCATTCGACCCACTTCCCTCTCATCTCATTTTCAACCACCTGATAGATGTTAACCAAGCCTTTGACAGTGAATGCTACTGACAGCGATATGGCATGTTTAGAACTTGTAAAATGATCAGACTAATATTAAACATCTATAACCAATCTTTGTTGTCCGAGTGGTGGTAGGGTAGTTAGGAAACCAACAAGGTTGGGTCAATGGTTGGGGCAATTAATGCTCGCTTACACCCAATTTATTTAACTTTGTGACAGGACAGCACAGTAGCGTAGCTAGTAGAGCTGTTGCCTCAACAGCTCGTGCCTCAGGTTCAATCCCGACCTCCGGTGCTGTCTGTATGTTTACACGTTCTCCCTTTGGGTTTCCTCTGGGTGCTCCGGTTTCTCCCCACATCCCAAAAACGTGCAGGTTGGTAGGTTAATAGGCCACTGTAAGTCGCCCCAAGTGTGTTGATGAGGGGTAGAATCTAAGGGAAGTTGATGGGAACGTGGTGAGCATGGGTTACACGGAAAATTGGTGTCGAAATGGGATTGCACTGTGAGCCAATATCTACTCATTGAGCAGAACGGCCCCCTTCTATGCCATGTGGTATATTGCAGAAAAACAAACAAAACTGGCTGCATGGAATGAATGACATTGGAGGAGTCCCCTTATGTTGAAAGATTTGAAACAAAATCTCAGATATGCTGATAACATTGATCTTATTATAGCAACAACTGGTACACAAATGTGCAGGACTAACTGAAAAAGTGCATGTGGAGATAGCAGAAAATTTGGATAATAGATTAACAGAAATAAGACAAAGGTCATGCTCCTTGGGAAACATCGGAGATGCAGTTGGGAGTCTGAGAATGGGAATTGCTTCTGGAAGATTCAGCAGCATGAGGAAATATTTCAGTAAAAATGAAAGAGTTTATGAAACAATGACTCTTCCCTTTTTATTCACTAATGGGATTAAGCATTCCATCCGTAATCGCTCCTGGGAGTGTGGTGGTACAGACTTTTGAAGCATCGCTAATATGTTGAATGTTGGGTTATGGATTAATTGGGATTGTTTGAAAGACTGAGGATAGATGCCATCTACATGGACTTTATCAAAACACTTGACAAGGTCCTACATGGTAGACTGGCCCAGAAGGTGAGATCACTTGGGATTCAGACAGAGCTAGCCAGTTGGATACAAAGTTGGGTTGGTTGAAGGAGTGAGAGAGTGGTAGTGGAGGGTTGTTTCTCACATTGGGAGGCCTGTGACCAGCGGTGTGCTGCTGAGGTTGGTGCTGGGTCCCCTGTTTGTCTTATGTATTAATGATTTGGATGAGAATGTAGGCGGCGTGGTTAGTAGGTTTGCAGATCACACTAAAATTGGTGGTGTGGTGGACAGTAAAGAAGGTTGTCTATGATTACAACAGGATCTAGATTAACTGGGAAAATGGGCAAAGGAATGGCAAATAGAATTTAACTCAGTCAAGTCCATTTTGGGAAGTTAAACCAGGGCAGGACTTACACAGTAAATAACAGGGCCCTGGACACAGAGATTCAGAGGTACAAGTACATAGTTCGCTGAAAGTGGCAACACGGGTAGACGAAGTGCTGAAGAAGGTGCATGGTCAGCGTGTTGAGTATAGGAGTTAGGTCATCATGTTACAAGCTGTACAAGATGTTGGTGAAGCCACTGGAATATCGTGAGCGGTCCTGGTCGCCGTACTATAGGAAAGATGTGACTGAGCTCGAGAGGGTGCAGAAAAGATGCTGAAGGATGTTACCGGGACTGGTGGGCTTGAGTTATGAAGAGAGACCAGATAAGTTGGGACTGTCTTCCCTGGAGCGAAGGAGGTTGAGAGGTGATCTTATATAAGTTTATAAAATCATGAGGGACACAGATAAGGTGGAGGGTCATAGTCTTGTTCTCAGGGTAGGGGAGTCTAAAACTAGAGGGTATAGGTTTAAGGTGAGAGGGGAAAGATTTAATGGGGATCTGAAACGCAGAGGGTGGTGGATATACAGAACGAGCTGTCAGAGGAAGTGGAGAGGCAGGTACAACTATGACATTTAAAAGACATTTGGACAGGTACGTGGATAGGAAGGGTTTACAGGGATCTGGGTCAAATACAAGCAAATGGGACTAGCTCAGGAAGACAACTTGTTTGACGTGAATAAGTTGGGCGGAGGGGCTGTTTCCGTGCTGTATAACTCTATGACTCTATGTATTCATTGTATGTAAATGTTAATACATGACGTAGTAGTAATCATCACCGTATTGGATGTTGAACAAGAATTCCTTAAGTTCAAAGCTTCAACAGGTGGTTTCCTATCAGAATAGTCTGAATCCCTAGTATCTGGTCAAGGACAGTTCACAGTTCCTTTAGGAAATAAAATGAACACATTATGCCAGTTGGAAACAGGTAAAGAAAGGGGAGACTGGCATTTAAACTGCGTGGCTTGGAGGGGAATCTGCAGGTAGTGACATTCCCAGGTGTCTGCTACCCTTGTTCTTCTTCATGGTGGATGTCATGGTTTGGGAGGTGCTATGGGTGTAGCCAAGGTAAGTGCTATTACATTGTGTAGGTGGCACACATTGGAGCCACTGTCCACCCACAGTGGAGGGAATAATATTCAGGGCAGTGATGGGGTGGCTTTGTCTGGGATGGCATCAAGCTTCTTGTTAGAGCTGCACTCATCAGGGAGGTGAAGAGTAGTGCATCAAACTCCTGATGGATGGGATATCAGGAGGTGAGGCTCTCCTCACAGGACACACAGCTTCTCATCTGCTCTTGGAGCCACGGTATTTATGCAGCTGGTCCTACAGTCATGAAAACATACAGCGCGGAAGCAGGCCCTTCGGCCCAACAGGACCATGCCGACCAAGATTCCTTCCTAAGCTAGTCCCATTTGCCTACATTTGGCCCATATCCCTCTAAACCTTTCCTATCCATCTACCTGTCCAAGTGTCTTTTAAATGTTAATGTACCTGCCTTAACCACTTCCTCTGGCAGTTCATTCCATGTACTGACCACTCTCCGGGTGAAAAAGTTGCCCCTCAGGTTCCTATTAAATCTCTCCCTTCTCACCTTAAACCTATGCTGTCTAGTTCTTGAATCCCCTGCCCTAGGGAAAAGACTGTGCACATTCACCCTATCGATGCCCCTCATAATTTTATACACCTCTAGCAGATCACCCCTCAGTCTCTTACACTCCAGTGGAAGAAGTCCCAACCTGCTCAGCCTCTCTCCATAACTCAATGCCTCGAGACACGGCAACATGCTCGTAAATCTCCTCTGCACTTTCTCCAGCTTAATTGCATCTTTCCTATAGCAGGGCGACCAAAACTGAACACGATGTTCCAAATGCGGCCTCACCAACGTCTCGTACAACTGCAACATAACTTCCCAACTTCTATACTCAGTGCCCTGAGTGATGAAGGCCAATGAAGGACTGATGGTCCTGTTGAGGTTCTGTTGGTCAACAGTGACCTCCAAGATGCTGGCAATGGTAATGCCTCTGAACATCAAGGGTAGGTGGCTAGACTCCCTCTTGTTGGAGATGGTAATTGGCTGGCACATTTGCGGCACGAATGTTACTTGCTACATCAGCCCATGCTTGAATGCTATGCAGATCTTGCTGTATTAGGGCACTTTTCATGTGCTAAGGAATACAGAAAATGCTGGGAATATCCAGTAGGTCTAGTGGCGTTTACGGAGAGAGGAACAGAATTAACATTTCAGGTGTGGCCTCCTCCGCATTGGAGAAACCAGCAGACGCGGCCTGATCTGCTGAATATTACCAGCAATGTCTGCCCTCACTTCGGATTTCCAGCATCTGCAGCATTTTTTGCTTTCCATCTCCTAAGGAGATGCAAATGGAACCAAACATGGTGCAATGAGCAGCAAACATCCCCTCTTCTGACCTTATGATGGAAGGAAGGTCATTGATGAAGCAGTCTAAAGTGGTTGGGCTAGGACACTGCCCCGAGAGAAGTCCTATAGTAATGTCCAGGGGCTGAGATGCTTGACTTCCAGAAGCCACAACCTTCTTCCTTTCAGCGAGGTACGACTCCAACCATTGTTTTCCCTTTGATGTTCAGTCTTAACAGGACTCCTTGATGCCTTGCTCAGTTTAAATGCTGCCTTGCTGTCAAGGGCAATGACTCTCACCTCACCTATAGAATTCAGCTCTTTGGTCCTTATTTTCATCAGTTATGATCTGGACCAAACCGAGCATCAGTGAGCAGATTATTGGTAGGTAATTGGGCATTAATTAGCTGCATTCCCACCATCTAGGGATTCAAACAGTCCTTTCAGGTAAAGCACTGATTCACTGCACTCCTTCCGATCTAGTGTACTGCACTCATGATACAGTCTCCCCTACATTGGAGAAGCCAAACACAGACTGGGTGATCAACTTGCAGAACCCCTCTGTTCAGCTGGCAGGGGTGACCCTGAACTCCCAGCTGCCTGTTACTTTAATTGTCCATCTGTCTGCCTTTGATCTCCAACCGAGCCCAATGCAAGTTGAAGGAACAGCAGCTCACCTTCCCTCTAGGCAGTTCTGATGTAACGTTAACGTTGTTCTCTCTCCACATGCGTTGGGTATTTCCTACATTCTCTGTTTTTATTTCAGCTTTTTCAACGTCTGCAGTATTTAGCCAGCTTGGATTTAGACCTGCCTGCTGTAGACGCAGCGTACCTCACCATTATCCACGAGGTAACGTATTGTAAGTCTACTGGAATAGCTCAGTCTGAGGCACGGCACTTCTGGAGAACAAGTCTTCTCATCCACAGCCAGGATACCGTCTGCTCCCATTGTCTCTGCAGACTTCAGCGTTCTCAGGGGTTCTTCAATATGATTTACTCCATGTGATATAAAGTCCTCCAAGTGCTAGAAAGTGAGAATATGTTGACAAGGAGCCAATGCAAGCAGTAGAGATGATTGGTTCATTTGATAACTGAGAGTATCCAAGGTGCAACAAATCAGGAATGGTACAACAAGGGTATGAACGGACACTAAACAATTCTTACACAGAAGGTTCGGGAACTTTTAGCCACGTAGTAACAGAGGAAGCACCATCCCTGGCTCCGTGCACACACATTGCCCAAAGGGGAACTGACAAAGACCAGAAGGTAAATAAAGTTTGCTGGGCAACAGGAGAAGAATGGAAATCAAATAGAATGGATTGCCCTACGGAGAGCTGGCACACACCTTCTACCCTGTAATGATTCTATTCATCAAATAGAATGGATTGCCCTACGGAGAGCTGGCACACACCTTCTACCCTGTAATGATTCTATTCATCAAATAGAATGGATTGCCCTACGGAGAGCTGGCACACACCTTCTACCCTGTAATGATTCTATTCATCAAATAGAATGGATTGCCCTACGGAGAGCTGGCACACACCTTCTACCCTGTAATGATTCTATTCATCAAATAGAATGGATTGCCCTACGGAGAGCTGGCACACACCTTCTACCCTGTAATGATTCTATTCATCAAATAGAATGGATTGCCCTACGGAGAGCTGGCACACACCTTCTACCCTGTAATGATTCTATTCATCAAATAGAATGGATTGCCCTACGGAGAGCTGGCACACACCTTCTACCCTGTAATGATTCTATTCATCAAATAGAATGGATTGCCCTACGGAGAGCTGGCACACACCTTCTACCCTGTAATGATTCTATTCATCAAATAGAATGGATTGCTCTACGGAGAGCTGGCACACACCTTCTACCCTGTAATGATTCTATTCATCAAATAGAATGGATTGCCCTACGGAGAGCTGGCACACACCTTCTACCCTGTAATGATTCTATTCATCAAATAGAATGGATTGCCCTACGGAGAGCTGGCACACACCTTCTACCCTGTAATGATTCTATTCATCAAATAGAATGGATTGCCCTACGGAGAGCTGGCACACACCTTCTACCCTGTAATGATTCTATTCATCAAATAGAATGGATTGCTCTACGGAGAGCTGGCACACACCTTCTACCCTGTAATGATTCTATTCATCAAATAGAATGGATTGCCCTACGGAGAGCTGGCACACACCTTCTACCCTGTAATGATTCTATTCATCAAATAGAATGGATTGCCCTACGGAGAGCTGGCACACACCTTCTACCCTGTAATGATTCTATTCATCAAATAGAATGGATTGCCCTACGGAGAGCTGGCACACACCTTCTACCCTGTAATGATTCTATTCATCAAATAGAATGGATTGCTCTACGGAGAGCTGGCACACACCTTCTACCCTGTAATGATTCTATTCATCAAATAGAATGGATTGCCCTACGGAGAGCTGGCACACACCTTCTACCCTGTAATGATTCTATTCTATGATTTGGCCAATTAAGGCAAGGGGTGACATTACAGAAAGCGATACTGGTGACCCAAGAAGCAAGACTGGTTCAGAACTGACAAGTTCATTCTGTGTTGAAATGATGGACAGGGATTCATTAATTCAGAGCAAGCTGTTACAGTGGGAACAGAAACAATCTCTGCAGAAGCCCACAGACATCAACACAGGGAAATTGGCCTCTTGACTCTGGTTAGCACTTATTCTTCATCTGACAGTATCTATAATTCTCTTACCCAATAACCTCTCCGGCACAGGACAAGGAGAGAGTTCCCCTGGTCCTCACCAGCCTCCATATTCAACAGACCATTCTCTGTAACTTCCACTGCCTTCAAAGAGATTCCACCACCAGACACATCTTCTCTGCTCCTCCCCTTTCACAGGGACCGTTCAATTGGTGGCTCCCTGGTCCACTTTTCTGTCCCCTCCAACCACCTTCCTTCTTACGCACTTCCCCCTGTAACGACAGGCGACGCAACGCCTGTCCTTCCACCTCTTCCCTTCCCACCACCTGGGGACACAAACCGCCCTTCCACCTGCGCTTCCTCCAATCCAGTGTGCCGCATTCCGTGTTCACAGTGTGGTCACCTCTCCGCTGATGAAACCAAACATAGATTCAGTGATTGCTTTACAGAGTCCCTGTGTTTAGTTCACAGGGATGACCCTGATCTTCCCGTTGCCCGTCACTGTAATTCCCCATCACACTCCCACTCTGGCCTATCGGTCTGTGACCTCCTGCACTGTCACAGCGAGGCCCAAAGCAAGCTTCCGAGTGGGCACATAGCAGCCTTCTGGACTCAATATTGAATTCTACAACCTCGGGTAACTTGATTTCTGTCTGTATTAGTTGCCCATTTGTGGCATTGGTTCAGCTGGCTTGTGTTTTTCATTTCTTTTTTTTATCTTTTTCCCTCTAGGAGTGGAGGACACGCCCATCCTGACATGACCTGCTCTGCATTTCATATCTCCTATATCCTTTTGTCTATGTTCTCACTCTCTAACTGCTCCCGTTCACTCACTGACCGGATGACCTTGTTTATGGCTTATCCCCATGAACACCCCAGTTTTACCCTATGGGAGACATCCCACTTCCCCACCCTCCCTGCGGCTTTAATGAACTTCGTTTGTCTCCTTCCCAGTTCTGATGGGGGGTGTGGGACATGAAACATCAACTGTTTCTCTTCCCCCCAGATGCAGTCTGACCTGCTGAGTATTTCCAGCATTTTCTCTTTTTATTTTAGATTTCCAACATCCACAACTTTTTAAAAAATTTTTATCCCCTACATCATCTTATTTCCTTCAAACATCCGTGGAATCCATTGTTAAACAAAAATGTACGGGTTAGGAAGTTGTGGGCATGCTATGTTGGCGCTGGAAGTGTGGCGACACTTGCGGGCTGCCCCCCAGAACACTCAGACGCATTTCACTGTGTTTTGATGTACATGTGACTAATAAAGATATCTTATCTCCCAGTGACCGGTGCTGCACACTCTCCCCTTTTGCCTGGAGCCCAATCTGACTGCTCGCTGAACCATCCCTTCATCACCACCTTTCCTTTCCCTGCTCTGTGAAACCCAGCGTTCCATCACCTTTAGATCCTTAACCCCACGACCTGCTACTTTTCACGTCTTGTGATTCTGAATCCCTAGGTCCTGCTTCACACAAATATCACCAAATTTCCTCCATTCAAAGTGTTTATTATTTCTTTTCAAATCAAGCGTACCACCACAGATCCACCAACGGTGAATTACATGCCTCCCCTCCATGGACCCTGTCTACACTTCCCGCTGGCTTGGGAAAGCAGCCAACGTTATCAAAGACCCCACCCACCCCGGACATTCTCTCTTCTCACCCATCCCAACAGGCAGAAGATACAAAAGCTTGAAAACATGCACCACCAGGCTCCAAGAACAGCTTCTATCCCACTGTTATAAGCCCATTGAATGGACGTCTTGTACAATAAAGATGAACTCTCGATCCATCAACTAACCTTGCCTTGGCCCTTGCACCTTATTGTCTGCCTGCACTGCACTTTCTCTGTAACTAGAACACTTTATTCTGCAGCAACGCACACAAAATGCTAGGGGAACTCAGCAGGTCAGGCAGCATTTATGGAGGAAATGAACATCATTCCCTTTTACCAACCCCCCCCCCCCCCCATCTACCTTCCCCCCCTCAACTGGACTCACCTATCACCTGCCAGCTCATGCTCCTACCCCTCCCCCTCTTATTCTGGCTTCTGCCTTCTTCCTTTCCGGTGTAAATGAAGGGTCTCAGCCCAAAATGTCGACTGTTTATTTCCCTCCATAGATGCTGCCTGACCTGCTGAGTTCCTCCAACACTTTTTGTGTGTTGCTCCAGATTTCCAGCATCTGCAGAATCTCTTGTGTCTCCACTATATTCTTCATTCTGTTATTCTTTTCTTTTTGTACTACCTTGATATACTTAGGTAAGGAATGATCTGTCCGGATGGCACGCAAACAAAAGTTTTTCACTGTATCTCAGTACATGTGTCAATAACAAACCAATTAACAACTACATGTGTCCATCTTAGTCTAATTTCCATGTGCACACTATTCTCTCAAATCACTGATACACATGGTGTGTGGAGGTTGCCCAGACTGAACCCTGTGGAAGATCCAGCAACCTGGGTTCAATTTCCGCCGCTGTCTGTAAGGAGTTTGTACGTTCTCCCCATGTCTGCGTGGGTTTCCTCCAGGTGCTCCGGTTTCCTCCCACATTCCAAAGACGTACGGGTTAGGAAGTTGTGGGCATGCTGTGTTGGTGCCCGAAGCATGGCGGCACTTGCGGGCTGACCCCAGAACACTCTATGCAAAAGATGCATTTCACTGTGTTTCAATGTACATGTGACTAATAAAGATATCTTATCAGCACTGACCTCAGCCAGAGGAGCATTCCTCACTTACGTCCTATACCCAACAGCTTCTCCTTCTCCCATCAGCACAACATGCAACACATTAAAACCCAACTCACTCTACTTGTCACCTCCTCAATGACTGATATGACAACAAGGAGTATTTACAGTGGATGATTGGTGTCAGAGGGGCTCCATCAACCACATATAGTTTGGCAAACAACGCAGATGCTAGAAGTCTGAAATAAAAACAGAAAATGTAGGAATGCTGAGGAGGTCGGGCAGCATCCGTGGAGAGAGAAACAGTGTTGATGAACTTTCATTGGAACAGGGAAAAGTTAGAAGAGAAGCAGAGGAGGGAGGGGAAGGGGTGAGGAGAATAGAGGGAATATGTGTGATAGGATGGAGACCAGGGGAAACTGAATGATACAAGTGGTGAGGGTGCTGGCTGAGAGAGGGAGGTGAATGCTTGTTATGACTTGTCCGGGGAGGATGAATGAGGAAAGAGATCTCACTGGTTTTTTAATCACAAAACTTCCAAATTGGCTAAATCAGTGTTTCCAACGGAGACTGCATCAATTCATTCCATTGCCACTTTCTACAACAAAACTATGTAGTAACTTGCTGTAAAAGTACTTTATGTATTTCATAGTGCTCCTACACTGAAGCCCCACATGAGGAACAGCACCTCATCGTTCATCTGGGCACACTGCACCCCTCAGGCCTCAATACAGAATTCAACAATTTCAGATAACCAGCCTCTCCGGTTTGTCACAAGTGGCCAGATCTGATGAATGGTCGTCAACATGCAACGTTAGCTCGGTTTCTCTCTCTCCGCAGATGCTGCGTAACCTCTTGAGTATTTGCAGCATCTTGTGTATTTAGAGTCAGTTAGGCCTCTGGTGAACCTCTTCTCCCAGAGACCTTCTCCCCTGCTTGGTGCACCCAATGAGATGTAATGGGCCCTGTAACCCCCTCCTGGAGAAAACTACCCATGGTTACTTGAAGATAATTTGGACTAACAGCATGTCTGGCTGCCTGGTACCCCACTAGGTGCATCATAGAAAGTCACAGCCTAGCAGCCAAGTCATTGGCTCCTTAACCACATCTCAATCGACAAGGTGAACTTGCTTCGATGCTGCTTGGCTTAATGCATCCAAAGTCTCCATTAAGGCAGGAAAACTGCAGGGGTATTGGTATTAGTTCATTATTGTCACTTGTACTGAGGTACAGTGAAAAACTTGTCTTACATACCGATCGTACAGATCAATTCATTACACAGTTCATTGAGGCAGTACAGGGTAAGAACAATAACAGAACACAGAGTAAAGTGTCACAGCTACAGGGAAGTGCATTGCAGGTAGACAATAAGGTATAAGGTCACAACAAGGTTGATTGTGAGGTCAAGAGTCCATCTCATCGTATAAAGGAACCATTCAATAGTCTTTTCACTGTGGGATAGAAGCTGTCCTTGCTCCAGAGACTGGATGGAGTGAACTCCTGGCCAATAAAGACAAGAAAAAACTCCACCCAGACATCAACAAGAACAGAAAATCTAGGAGTGGGAGGAGGCCGCTTGGCCCTTTAGCCGGCACCGTTATTTGTCGAGCTCACGGCTGACCTTCAATCCCCAGTCCAGATTCTCTTAATGTGCGGAAATCCATCGATCTCGGTTTTGAGTGAACTCGGTGACAAGAGCTCTGGAGTAGACAGCTGCAGAGATTCACCACTTCAATTCCAAATGAAGAAATTTCCCTTCACCTCAGTCGTAAATGGCCTCCGCCTTGTTCTGAGACTGTGCCCCCTGGTCCTTGATTCATCAGCCAGGGGAAACACCCTCCCTGAACTTAGCCCATTGAGCCCTTTAACAATTTTGTAAATTGAGATCTCTGCTCATTATTCTAAACTCTTCAGAAAACAGGATGGTCTACTCAATCTCTCCTCATGTGGCAAACCTGCCACTCAGGTAACCAGCACAGTGAATCTTTGTTGCACTCCTCTTATGGCAAGTACATCCTTTCTCAGGCAGGGTCACCAGAACAGCACACAATACTCCATGTACAGTCTCACCAAGGCGCTGCATAATTGCAGTGATAGGTGATATCACCTCTAACGTTATCAAGCCTGGCCTACACTTTGCATCACTATCCATCACTGGGATGCCTCACTGGGATCCATCCAGCTGGGATGCCTCACATGTTGGTATATCTGCACCTTACTGAACAAAACCAAACAAAATCAGAACATGGAGAGAACAGAGCTAAAGTGAAATGATTTGAAGTCTCACACGCAAAATGCTGGAGGAATCAGCAGGTCAGGCATCGTCTACGGAGAGAAATAAACAGTCAACATTTCGGGACTGTTAAATCATCAGTGGGATGTGGGTGTTGCTGGCAAGGACCATTTCAGTTACGCACTCGGCACTGCTACAGCCCCACACACCCTTCATACAGTGGTGGCAAGTGTCTGCAGAGCAGTGAGGGGCATTTATTTTCAGCATGGAATGGATCCAGAGTACAAGGGAGTGGCAGTGGAGATTATGTGGATGATAATTGATGTTAGGTGTGTTCACCTCACTGATCCCTGGCTCGGCAGGATAGTAACAGGTTGGATCAACCAGGTCTGGACGCACTGGAGTTCAGACAAATGAGAGGAAATCTAACCGACATGTACAAAATTCTGACCAGGCGGATGCAGGGGAGGCTGTTTCCCCAAGGTGTGGGCTCTAGAACCAGGGCTCATGGCCTCAGGACACAGGGTAAGGAACTTTGGACTGAGATGAGGAGAAATATCTTCCCTCACAGTGTGGTGAGCCTGGGGATTTCTCCGTCGGAATAACAACGTGGGAGGAGGGGGAGGAGTACATGTAGGCAGGTCTTATTCCGGCTTCTGCCCTCTTCCTTTCCAGTCCCGATGAAGGGTCTCAACATGTTTATTTTCTGTTTATTTCTCTCCATAGATGCTCCATAGGTGCCTTGATGACACTGAGGACAGTGCTGGTAAGGTTCATGTTCTGGAGCATGTAGATATCAAGAGAGAGGATGTGTTGGAGCTGTTAGAAAATATTAGGACAAATACATCCCCGGGCCCTGACGGAGCATTCCCCAGACTGCTCCGTGAGGCGAGGGAGGAGATTGCTGAACCGTTGGCTAGGATCTTTGAGTCCTTGTTGTCCACGGGAATGGTACCGGAGGATTGGAGGGTGCAAATGTTGTCCCCATATTTAAAAAAGGTAGTAGGGATAGTCCAGGGAATTACAGACCAGTGAGCCTTACGTCTGTGGTGGGCAAGTTGTTGGAAAGGATTCTTAGAGATAGGATCTATGAGCATTTAGAGAATCATGGTCTGATTAGGGACAGTCAGCATGGCTTTGTGAAGGGCAGATCATGTCTCACAAGCCTGATAGGGTTCTTTGAGGAGGTGACCAGGAAGATTGATGAGGGTAGTGCAGTAGATGTGGTCTACATGGATTTTAGTGAGGCATTTGACAAGGTTCCACATGGTAGGCTTCTTCAGAAGGTCAGAGGCCATGTGGATTCAGAATTGGCTTGCCTGTAGAAAGCAGAGGGTTGTGGTGGAGGGGAGTGCATTCAGATTGGAGGGCTGTGACTAGCGGTGTCCCACAAGGATCGGTTCTGGGACCTCTGCTTTTTGTGATTTTTATTAATGACTTGGATGAGGGGGTAGAAGGGTGGGTTGGCAAGTTTGTAGATGACGCAAAGGTCGGTGGTGTTGTGGATAGTGTGGAGGACTGTCGAAGGTTGCAGAGGGATATTGATAGGATGCAGAGCTGGGCTGAGAAGTGGCAGATGGAGTTCAATCCGGAGAAGTGTGAGGCGGTACACTTTGGAAGGACAAACTCCAAGGCGGAGTACAAGGTTAATGGCAGGATTCTGGGTAGTGTGGAGAAGCAGAGGGATCTGGGGGTTCATATCCACAGACCCCTGAAAGTTGCCTCACAGGTGGATAGGGTAGTTAAGAAAGCTTATGGGATGTTAGCATTCATAAGTTGTGAGATCGAGTTTAAGAGCCGCGAGGTAATGATGCAGCTCTACAAAACTTTGGTTAGACCACACTTGGAGTACTGTGTCCAGTTCTGGTCGCCTCATTATAGGAAGGATGTGGAAGCGTTGGAAAGGGTGCAGAGGAGATCTACCAGAATGCTGCCTGGTTTAGAGCGTATGGATTATGAGGAGAGACTAAGGGAGCTAGTGCTTTACTTGTTGGAGAGAAGGAGGATGAGGGGAGACATGATAGAGGTATACAAAATATTAAGAGGAATAGATAGAGTAGACAGCCAGCGCCTCTTTCCCAGGGCACCAATGCTCAATACAAAAAGGGCATGGCTTTAAAGTAATGGGTGGGAAGGTCAAGGGAGATATCAGAGCAAGGTTTTTTACCCAGAGTGGTTGGTGCATGGAATGCGCTGCCTGGGGTGGTGGTGAAGGCAGGTGCATTGGTCAAATTCAAGAGATTGCTAGATTAGCATATGGAGGAATTTAAAATAGAGAGATATGTGGGAGGGAAGGGGTTAGATAGTCTTAGGCGAGGTTTAAAGGTCGGCACAACATTGTGGGCCAAAGGGCCTGTATTATGCTGTACCTTCCATGATTCTATGATGCTGCTTGACCTGCTGAGTTTCTCCAGCATTTTGTGCGTGTTGCTCCAGATTCCAGCATCTGCAGAATCTTTTGTGTCTCTGATTTGAAGTCTATCTCTGCATCTAGCTGGGAGACATCACTGCCAGCTTGGAGCACCACAGTACAGACATCACAGTGTAGGAGCTGAGAAAAGTTCCCTCCGCACCACCTCATCAAGCACTGACAGGGAAAGGATGCCTCACTTTCGCCTGTGACTGCACAGGAGGACTCATGCTCAGATCCGACTTTTCCACACAGCTATCTTTGAAAGAATGTTCAGAAGGGTTGGAATAGAAATACTTCCACAGCAGCGAGCCGTTCCCGAGCTGATCACTGCGCAGGGTTCCTCCTCAGCAACTGTGCATATTGTGACCGTCTGTTTCTCTCCTTTCTGTGAACAACAGACGCCGAGTGGGACATGGGGCCCCTCCCTGTAATTAGTCAGCTCCAGATGGAGTCTGCCTCTGTGCCAGAGCAGCACACCAGCTGAACCTTCTGCTGCTTTCCCTTCGCAAACATCGGCTGCGACTCACATCGCAACAGGCATACCAGTGCAGGACTGAAACACTCTAACCTGTGGTGGCATGCACCTTTTAGTTAAGTCATCAGTGGGATGTGGGTATTGCTGGCAAGGACCATTTCAGTTACCCACTCGGCACTGCTACAGCCCCACACACCCTTCATACAGTGGTAGCAAGTGTCTGCAGAGCAGTGAGGGGCATTTATTTTCAGCATGGAATGGATCCAGAGTACAAGGGAGTGGCAAAGGAGATTATGTGGATGATAATTGACGTAGGGGTGTTCACCTCACTGATCCCTGGCTCGGCAGGGCTGTTATAACAGGTTGGATCAATCAGGTTTGGGCACCCTGTTCAGAAAAATGAGAGGAAATCTAACCAAAATGTACAAAATTCTGACCAGGCGGATGCAGGGGAGGCTGTTTCCCTAAGGTGTGGTCTCTAGAACCAGGGTTCATGGCCTCAGGACACAGGGTAAGGAACTTTGGACTGAGATGAGGAGAAATATCTTCCCTCACAGTGTGGTGAGCCTGGGGATTTCTCTGCCACAGTCGCTGAATATACTTACAGAGATAGACTGGTTTTGAGAAACAAAGTACGAAGGGGCGGGGGAAGAGAGCAGGAACTGGTATTGAGATAGAGGATCAGTCATCTTTTTGTTAAATCATTAGTGGGATGTGGGTGTTGCTGGCAAGGACCATTTCAGTTACGCACTCGGCACTGCTACAGCCCCACACACCCTTCATATAGTGATAGCAAGAGTCTGCGGAGCAGTGATTACTGCAATGAATGGTCCACCTACTATTCTTCTGTTTTGGTGGAGTGTTGGTACAGTATGTACAATGTATATTTAAGCTATATCTGCTATGCATGATATACAAGGTATATAATTAAAGAATTTTAAACTTAAAGCATAGTTAGACTAGGAACTAGAATAGTTCAAACAGCACAAGCACTACAGGTTAGCAACACTATGACCACTTTGCACTAAAATGGACTGTTTTGTTCCAATTGTGTTTTCTTATAAAAATTGTGTATAATTTATTTTACTTATGTTTTTCTTGTGAGTGCTGCTTATATGATGCTACGTGCTTGTGATGCTGCCTGCAAGCAAGTTTTTCATTGCACCTGTGCACACATGAATTTGTGTGTATGACAATAAACTTGACTTTGACAAGGGGTGACAGTTCAAGGGGATGTGGTCTGTGTTCTGGTTTGCTGCAACCTTCAGGACCACCCATGAGGACCTTTGAGCCCTAGCATTGTGGAAGGGTGCCAGACGTTCAGGCAAAGCATGTCCACAGTCTGAGAGTACGGGCTGAATCCACATCAGCCTGCTTGCTAATGACCTCCCCTTTCCTATAGCCAAGGTGTTATCAACTGAAGCAATTCCTTCCTGTGGATCTATCCACTCAGCTGAGTCAGCAACCCTCACCCTAACACTGGCAACGCTTGGCACAGCAATCGACACATCAGTGTCACCTGGGAGTTGTGGGTGAGCCAGGCTCCCACCAGTGAAGGGAGTTATGAAAGGGGTGACGGGAGAAATGCATCGGGAACACTTGAAGTGGTATTGTGGTTGTAATGCTACGCGAACAGACCCTGCTTGTGTCTTGTTCCATAGTTGGCAAGTGTATTGCCAGCATTGTCGGCACAGAGCTGGCATGTAGCAACACCTGGAAGGTTAAGATGCATGGGATCCATGGTGAGTTGGCCACTTGGATTCAGAGCAGAAGACAAAGGGCAGTGGTCAATGGGACTTACTCCAGCTGGAGGTCTGTGACCAGTGGTGTCCCTCAGGGATCCGTACTGGGACCTCTGCTGTTTGTGATGTATGTAAGTGACCTGGATGAAAATGTACATGGGTGGGTCAGTAAATTTGCAGATGGTACGAAGATTGGTGGTGTTGTGGATAGCGTAGAAGATTGCCAAAGGATACAGTGGGATATAGATCAGTTGCAGATACGGGTGGAGAAATGGCAGATGGAGTTCAACCCAGCCACATGTGAAGTGTTGCACCTTAGGAGATCAAACGTTAAGAGACAGTACACTGTTAATGGCAGGACCCTCAACAGTGTTGATGAGCAGAGGGATCTTGGGGTCCAAGTTCATAGCTCCCTGAAGGTGGCTACACAGGTTGATAGGGTGGTAAAGAAGGCATATGGCATGCTTGCCTTTATTAGTCGAGGCACTGAGTTCAAGAGTCAGGAAGTTATGTGGCAGCTTTATAAAACACTGGTTAGGCTGCATCTGGAGTATTGCATTCAATTCTGGTTGCCCCGTTACAGGAAGGATGTGGAGGCTTTGGAGAGGGCACAGAAGAGGTTCACCAGGATGCTGCCTGGATTAGAGGGCAGGTGCTATAAGGAGAGGTTGGACAAACTTGGGTTGTTCTCTCTAGAGCAGCGGAGGTTGAGGGGAGACCTGATAGAGGTTTAGAAGATTATGAGAGGCATAGGTAGAGTAGACAGCCAGTATCTTTATCCCCAGGGTTGAAATGTCTAATACCAGAGGACATGCATTTACGGTGAGAGGGGGCAAGTTCAAAGGAGATGTGCAGGGCAGGTTTTTTTTTACACAGAGAGTGGTGGGTGTCTGGAATGCGCTGCCTGGGGTATTGGTGGTGGAGGCAGATACAATAGGGGCATTCAAGAGGCTCCTAGATAGGCACGTGAATGTGCGGGAAATGTAGGGATATGGATACTTAAGCAGAAGGGATAAGTTTAGTTGGGCATTTGATTATTAATTTAGTTAGATCAGCACAACATTGTGGGCCGAAGGGCCTGTTCCGTGCTGTACCATTCTATGTATCTGGACACACAGATGGAGCAACTGCCCCACTACCAGCTCCTCTGGTGCCTGGCCTGTGTGCTTTGAAGGCGAGTCACTCACGCACTGCGCCTCTCCATTGCTCCACTTTATGTGGGACAGATTGCAAATCCACGAGGCTTGTGCCCTGCCGATAATGTCTCAGGGACAAACCCTCCGTTCAGTGCTGGCGCCTCAGTCCTCTATTCATTCAGATCCGGCAAGTGGCAGCAACCTCTGACGAACCTCTTGCCTCACACTCCCTCCATCAGGGCAAGTACCAAATCACCACCTTAGGAAGGAGAGGGAGGGAGTGGGCGGAGTATGGAGAGGTGCCCAGGGAGGTGGGAGGAGGGTCGGAGAGCTCCCTAGGGAGGGGGGTATGCAGAGTTGCCCAGGGTGAGCTGGAGGGAGGGAGGGAGGGGTATGGGGAGCTGCCCATCCCAGGGAGGGAGGGAGGGAGGGATATGGGGAGCTGCCCATCCCAGGGAGGGAGGGAGGGAGGGATATGGGGAGCTGCCCATCCCAGGGAGGGATATGGGGAGCTGCCCATCCCAGGGAGGGAGGGAGGGAGGGGTATGGGGAGCTGCCCATCCCAGGGAGGGAGGGAGGGAGGGATATGGGGAGCTGCCCATCCCAGGGAGGGAGGGAGGGAGGGATATGGGGAGCTGCCCATCCCAGGGAGGGAAGGAGGGAGGGATATGGGGAGCTGCCCATCCCAGGGAGGGAGGGAGGGAGGGATATGGGGAGCTGCCCATCCCAGGGAGGGAGGGAGGGAGGGATATGGGGAGCTGCCCATCCCAGGGAGGGAGGGAGGGAGGGATATGGGGGAGCTGCCCATCCCAGGGAGGGAGGGGGGGGAGGGATATGGGGAGCTGCCCATCCCAGGGAGGGAGGGGTATGAGGAGCTGCCCATCCCAGGGAGGGACAGAGGGACCGAGGGGTATGGGGAGCTGCCCATCCCAGGGAGGGAGGGCGGGAGGGGTATGGGGAGCTGCCCATCCCAGGGAGGGAGGGAGGGAGGGATATGGGGAGCTGCCCATCCCAGGGAGGGAGGGATATGGGGAGCTGCCCATCCCAGGGAGGGAGGGGTATGAGGAGCTGCCCATCCCAGGGAGGGACAGAGGGACCGAGGGGTATGGAGAGCTGCCCACTGCAGGGTTAGTCACCACTGGTGTAACTGGAGTCCCAGGCTGCTATTGCAAGATGGCGCCGGAGTGGGACTACTCGTTGCAAACTGCTCTCTGCAGATCTACGCATTACTTCTACTATAATCGTTCTACTCTTTTAAATTTAAATTCTATGTACCTGCAATGCACTTCCCTGTAGCTGTGACACCATTCTGCGTCCTGTTATCGTTTTTACCTTGTACGACCTCACTGCACTATGTAATGAATTGATCTGTACGATCGGTATGCAAGACAAGTTTTTCACTGTACCTCGGTGCAAGTGACAATAATAAACCAACTCCAATACCCCCAGAGCCAGCACCACACACTGAGCTGGGCCAGTAACAGGGACATCGCACTGGAGCAGGGACTTCACTGGGACTGGATGCACTCCCTGTGGATCAGTCAAAGGGTGGGATACACAGGGCCGGCTCCGTCCTGAATAAGTGGCAGAGTGCCAGTGACCCAGAGCCCACATTCCATTCAAGTACTTTGCCGCACCCTTCGCTCAAGTGTCAGACCTGGGATATTCAGTCACTGCGACACCCGTCCCAAGGTCCTCCATGCAAGGCCCAGGATCACAGGCTACCACTCGAGTCGGGAAGGGCGGCACAGTGGCACAGCTGGCAGAGCCGTTGCCTCACAGCGCCAAAGACCCGGGTTCGATCCTGACCTCCGGTGATGTGTGGAGTCTGCCTGCTCTCCCTGTGACCGGGTGGGTTTCCCCTGGGTGCTCCAGTTCTCTCCCAAATCCTAAAGACGTGAGGGTCGGTGGCTCAACTGGCCGCTGTAAATTGCCCCTGGTGTGGTGAGTGGTAGAAACCGGGAGATGGGGAAGGAATGGTGGGCCTGTGAGTGAGAATAGGCTGCAGGGAATTAAGTGAAGGAATGGGATTGCTCTAGAGAACTGTACAAGACAATGGGCCAAATAGCCTCCTCCTCTGTGGTGAGGAACTGTCCTTAATCTGCAGAAGTCCTTCCTCCATGGTCCTATTTCATACCTTGATGTTCTGTCTGGTCAAAGCTGCAGGACACAAGTCTTGAGCTAGTTCCACATACCTGTGTTTGGCCCATATCTTTCTAGTGCTTTCTTATCCATTTACCTGTCCAAGTGTCTTTTAAACACTGTAATTGTACCACTTCCTCTGGCAACTCATTCCATATTCCCAAAACTGGTCCTTGGGTAAGACTGTGACCATTCACCTTATTTGGACCCCTCATGATTTTATAAACCTCTAAAAGGCCTCCCCTCAAACAGGGCAAAAAAGTCCCAGCCTATCCACTCCCTCCTTATAACTCAAGCCCTCCAGTTCAATTGAAACCTCTGACAGAGGTGGGAGCAAACTGGAGGAGTGGGTTTTGGTGAAGCTGGTGACGGGGAGGGGCACACCTTTGGCCCACAGAACATGACTCTCTCTGTCATTATAAGTGCCAAGGTAAACCAGTGTGGCCCAAAAGCCACGAAAGGCTTCATGTTATTCTACTTAATATACGAGACCTAACCTGCGACTGACACCATCAGAATACAGAGACCTCCAGTACCAAAACACCACACCAACGCTGACTACCTATTGCCCATTTGCACTATTACCATGTTATTCTCTCTACAAGCAACTCCCCTCAGATTGTACCATTCACTCACAGACTAGGGGCAATTTACCACAGTCAATTAACTTATCAACCCACAGGTCTCCTGGATGAGGGAGGAAACCGGAACACCCAGACAACGTGCAAACTCTATGCAGACAGCAGCTGAGGTCAGGATTGAACCCAGGTCTCCGGTGCTGTGAGGCAGCGACCCTACCAGCTGCACCAGTGTGCCGCCCTATTGTACCTGCCAGACTTTTGTACATCTTTAAGGACGGGTTGTATGAGAGAAAAGTGGTGAGCAAGTTAAAAAAAAAGAGATATTTAGGGCAGGAACAAGTGGATTTTAAGCAGCATCTTAAAGCAGGAGGTACACGAGCAAAGTTGAGTTTACTGACCTATGCACAAGTACATGTATGCACAGATGCAATGAAAAACTTGCAGCAGCATCACAGGCACATAGCATCTTTTAAGCAGCATTCACTAGAAAAACATAAATTAAGCATAAATTATACCTGATTTTTTACAAGAAAGAACATAATGAGAACAAAACAAAAGACAAAGTTCATTTTAACGCAAAGTGGTCATAGTGCTGTAGTGATTAGGGTTGTGCCGGTTGGTTCAAGAACTGAATGGTTGAAGGGAAGTAGCTGTTCTTGAACCTGTTGGTGTGGGACTTCAGGCTTCTGTATCTCCTGCCCAATTTAGTACAAGACTAGAACACATATGACAATCTCCAGAAACAAATATTTATGTCCTTACAAACTGATCTGATGGCTTAGACCAAACTGACACAGTATCATTCACTCCATCAAAGGGATAAACTAGTCTGTGGCTCTGATAGTGAGTGAGGCACAGGCAACAGACCTCCTCGCCCACATAAATACACTTGGGTCCCTAATGATTACAGCTCACAGGCACAAAGCACCAGTTATCTAGGCAGTGCACTGTTCAGGAAGCCCATCCTGGTTGTAACACAAACACATGGAACAGGCGATACTGCAGCGGAGACTAGCTGAGAGACACGCTTTATGAGGAGAGCACTACATGAACATGGGGCAAGCAGCAATGCTGCGGGTTAGGTGGAGATGTGCAGGGAGAGAGGCATGAACGATGGTGGGACTGTCCGAGATCAAGGAATCCGGGGAGCACAAACTCCACACAGTATCTCCTCAGAGAGGATGAGTGGGCTCATCTGCATTTCAGACCTTCGATTAGTATTTTAGAATTGAAAACACAAGGTGATCCGATCACCTGTTTCTGTGATGGTGGTTGTGGGGTAAGTGTCGTGCAGGGGTGAGAAAGAACACCCCTGTGCTTGGAATAGTGCTCTGGGTTATTTACAATCAGCTGAGAGGGTGTTCAGGGGCATACCTTTCTGATGGGACATCAAACCAGCTCTCCCACAGTGTGGAGCTCCCTCAGTACCATGCCTCCCACAGTGTGGAGCTCCCTCAGTACCATGCCTCCCACAGGGTGGAGCTCCCTCAGTACCATGCCTCCCACAGGGTGGAGCTCCCTCAATACTGTCCCTCCCACAGTGTGCTCCTCCCTCAGTACTGCCCCTCCCACAGTGCAGCACACCCTCAGTACTGCCCCTCCCACAGTGCGGCACACCCTCGGTACCGCCCCTTTTTTTTAATAATAAACGTTTATTCACTAAAAGCACTACAAAAGACAACCAGTGTCAATACATTATATCTAATACAGAAAAGAAGAAACTACTATGGTCGAGAATGCAAACTAATACTAACGAAACACACACGCGACGCTACACCCATCAACGTGACACGCGACACTTCAAATAAGAATCGCGTTCGTACCGTCCACGACACACACGATCCCCTGAGGAAACCGCGTGCTCCCTCTCTAAACGCACCCGCGCGCGCACTTAAGTGCGGAAGACGGGCAGGCAGGCCGACCTGCTGGTACCCTCGGCCGCCCGCCGCGGCGTCCCGTGGATGGCCAGCTTGGCCAGGCCTCAGTACCGCTCCTCCCACAGTGTAGCACTCCCTCAGTACTGCCCCTCCCGCAGTGTAGCACTCCCTCAGTACTATCCCTCCCACAGTGTGGCACTCCCTCAGTACTATCCCTCCCACAGTGCGGCACTCCCTCAGTACTACCCCTCCCACAGTGCGGCACTCCCTCAGTACTGAGCTGGGAGGATCAGTCTCGAGTGTGCTCATGTTACTGGTGTTCTCTATAAAGACACCTGGGCTACCCTAAATCACCACCACAGCTCCATGGGGGTTCAACACAGGTGGTGCAGCCCGAGCACTTCCGTCCCATGTACTACCTCCACTCAACACTTACTGAGTCACTCTTGACACATTTACCCTGCATCCATCCCAGGCTGTGCCTGCCCTCGGGGACACGGTACCTGACACAACTTGCCTCTGAAATGCACCCTCAACTGAGACAAAAGGTCCTGAATAGTTTGACAGGAGCAGAGAGCAAATAAATCAAAGGACATAGAAATATTAGGAAGGGTGAGCAAAGGGCGTGTGAAGGGAGGAAGAAGCAGAGCGCGGCAGGGTGGAGCTTACAGTCTGGGCAGGCCAAGGCACGACTGTAAACTGCCGAGACGAAAATCTTGAAAACCTGCACCGAGAGGGTGCAGGTAGCAAGGTTTGGAGAAGCCTCACCTTCTTCTGGGTGGTTGTGAAATGGGTGGGTATAATACTGAGAGAGAGGTGAGATACTATAGAGGGACGGGGGTTTGTGGACTGGGAGCCCCGACAGCTCAGTAAGCAGAGGGGAGAGGAGTGAACGTATCATTGTGCATAGCTGGTTTCATCACAGTGTGATGACTGGTTGCACCAAGGTCTGCTTTGGCAATTCTAATGTGCAAGAATGCAAGAAGCTGCAGAGGGTAGTGGGCTCAGCCAAATACATCACCGGCACATCCCTCCCCACCATCGGCAGTGTCTAAAGGAGGTGCTGCCTCAAGAAGGCAACATCTATCCATTGGTGGGCAAGATCCCAACCATCCGGGCCATGCCATCCTCTCGCAGCTGCCATGGGGCAGGAGGTACAGAAGCCTGAAGTCCCACACCACCAGGTTCAAGAACAGCTACTTCCCTTCAACCATTCGGTTCTTGAACCAACATGTACAACCCCTCAGAATGACACTATGACCACTTTGCACTACAACAGGCTTTTTTTTGTTCTATTTGTGATCTTTCTTGTAAAAATTGCAAATAACAGAAATGGGAGCAGGAGGAGGCCATCTGGCATATCCAGCCTGATCCGCCATTCAATAAGATCATGGCTGATTGGCCATGGACTCAGCTCTACCTACCTGCCGTTTCCCCATAACCCTTAATTCCCCTCCTATGCAAAAATCTATTTAACTGTGTCTTAAACATATTTAATGAGGTAGCCTCTGCTGCTTCCCTGGGCAGAAAATTCCACGGATGCACTACTCTCCAGGAAAAGCAGTTCCTCCTCATCTCCGTCCCAAATCTATTCCTCCAAGTCTTGAAGCCATGTCCTCTAGATCTAGTCTCACCTACCAGTGGAGACAACCTTCCTGCTCTATCTTATTGATCCCTTTCATAATTTTGTATGTTTCTATCAGATCCCCTCTCATTCTTCCGAATTCCAGCGAGTGTCATCCCAGGCGACTCAATCTCTCCTCACAGGCTAACCCCCTCATCTCCGGAATCAACCTGGTGAACCTCCTCTGTACCGCCTCCAAAGCCAGTATATCTTTTCTTAATTTACGTTTTTCTTGTGAATGTTGAGTATCTGATGCCATGTGTCTGTGGTGCTGCTGCAAGTTTTTCATTGCACTTGTGCATGTGACAATAAACTTGACTTTGTCTGGGTTGCAGAATCTCAAAAGAACCATCCTAGCAGGGAAGACCCTACAGCAGCTATTTTGGCCTTGACATCCTTCAGTGTGGAATAATGTACTGCTGTATGATGGATAGTCTCTGCACCATTGCATGAGCAACTAAACAGTCAGTGCCAAAGATACCATCACCAGATCACTGATGCCAACAACTGTCAGCCGGCTCCCAACACGCAGTTCAACTTGCAGGCTGGCACAGTGGTGTAACTAATAAAAGATGCTGCCTCCCAGCGCCAGGCGCCCAGGTTCAGTCCTGACCTCCTGGGTTGTTCTTCCTGTGACCAAGTGGTTTCTCCCCCTAATGCTCCAGTTTCTTCCCTCATCCCAAAGACGTGGGTTGGTGGGTTAATCGGCCGCTGTAATTCACCCCTAGTGTGTAGGTGAGGGATAAATTCTGGGAAGAGTTGACAGGAATGTGGGGAGAATAAAAACAAAGGATTAATGTATGAGTAAGTGTAAAATGAGTGGTAATGGTCAGCATGGAGTCAGTGGGCCTGTTTCCGTGCTGCAAGTCTCCGTGACTCTCTCCATGACATCGGTGACCAAGAAACAAACATCAGCAAAGTCTCCCACAGCCCCATCACCAATCGCACCTCACTCACCAAGATCATGGCTCAATCCAAGGAAACCAACAGGGAGCAGACCCTGATGCTCAGTAGCAATAGAGGCCTCAGCGGAACAACAGCAGCACCTCACACATCATCCCAAACCCCATGGAAATGATGCCGAGATTGGACGTTGCCCACAATGTACGAGTAGCACTGAATGGATTCAGGCCACACAGGTGAGATGTAGCCACCTTTTACACCAATGGAAACTCAAATCAAGTCTTATTTGTGAAAGCAGCAACAGAAGTTGACCAGACTCTTGCCCTCCCCATTCTCTCCGGGGGCACATGGTCAAAGTCAGCATCAGAACCCGAGACCTGGGCAACAGCAGAGGTGTTCCTCCCAGGGCTGTGTGCGCAGAAGCAGCCAGATTTTAAAGGGAGCTTAAGTTTATGGTAGGTTCACGGCAGGAGGCCGATCAGGACAGCAGGGAATATGGCACTGTAGGGCAAGGATGGGGTTTCCAGAGGCTCAGGTGCTAAGACAGGGTCGGTTGGGTGATATAAGGAGATTCTGACCAACTTCCACAGATGTATAATGGAAAGCATTCTGACTGGTTGCATCATGGCCTGGTATGGAAACTCCAATGCACCGGAACGCAAGAGGCTACAAAGAGTGGTGGACTCAGCCGGTTCCATCACAGGTACAGCTCTCCCCTCCATCGAAGACATCTATAAGAGGCAAAGTCTCAGGAAGGCGATGCCCATCATTCAGGACCTCGACCATCTGGGACCTGGCTTCTTCTTGATGCTGCCTTCAAGGAGGAGGTACAGGGGCCTGAAGACCCACACCTCAAGCTTCTTCCCCACTGCCATCAGGTTCTTGAACCAACCTGATAAGCCCTAATCCTACCTCAAACTTTATTTTCCTCAACTTGCACTAATTGTTTTATGTTTATTTATTGTGTTAAGTTATGTATAATTTACGTTAAATTAAGTTTATGTATTCTGTGTTTGTAATGTACTGTGCTGCTGCTGCAGAATGCTAATTTTCATGGCATTTATACCCAGGGTACGTCTGCTCATGACAGTAAGCTAGAACAATAAAAACAGAATAGATTGGTAGAACTTCCTCCGTTCTGATAAAGGGTCACAGACCCAGAACGTTGACTAGGGAAACAAAGGACTGCAGATGCTGGAATCTAGATGAATAAACAAGATGCTGGAGGAACTCAGCAGGCCAGGCAGCATCCGTGGAGAAAAGCAGGCGGTCAATGTTTTGGGTCAGGAACCTTCTTCAGGACTGATGATAGGAAAAGGGGGAAGCCCAATATATAGAAGGGAAAAGCAGAGCAGTGATAGGTGGACAAAAGAGGGGAGGCGGGGTGGGCACAAGGTGGTGATAGGTAGATGCAGGTAAGAGACAGTGATAGGCAGGCGCGGGGGAGGAGGGGAGAGCAGATTCCGTCTTGGGACCTTACAGCCCAACGGGATGAACATCAAATTCTCCCACTTTAAACCAACTCCCCCCGCCCCCCCACCCCCACATTGCCTCTTCTTTTCTTCCCTTTCCTAGCCTATTTCTCTTTTTTCTCCTCACCATTTTTTTCCTCCCCTCCCGCACCCCCCATGCCTCCTTCCCTTTGACCCATCCTCCGGTGGATCTGCTCTCCCCTCCTCCCCCACACCTGCCCATCACTATCTCCTACCTACATCTACCTATCACCACCCTGAGCCCACCCCACCTCCCCTCCTTTGTCCACCTATCCCTGCTCTGCTTTTCCCTCCTATATATTGGGCTTCCCCCTCTTCCTATCTTCAGTCCTGAAGAAGGGTCCTGACCCAAAACGTTGACCGCCTGCTTTTCTCCATGGATGCTGCCTGGCCTGCTGAGTTCCTCCAGAACATTGACTGTTTCTCTCTCCACAGATGCTGCCTGACCTGCGGAGTGTTTCCAGCATTCTCTGTTTTTATTTCAGATTTCCAGCGTCTGCAGGCTTTTTCTGATTTTCACTTAGCTGGGTGTCGCTACTGGAGTGGAGGGAAGCAGTCTGAATTACAGAAAGGATGAAGGATGGAAAGCTTGACAAAATCAGATTGGTTGAACCTCCGACAAGAACCAGGGTGGGGAACAGAGTGCATAAGTGTTAGTGGGGAGCCAAAGAAACATTGTCATCCAATCCTTGACCCCCTACGTTATATTCCATCCGTCGTATTCTCCTGTTCACTGTCAAGGTGGATTCTGGTCTTGTCGGCATCAACGGGGAACCTGACATGATTATGGTCACAGACTGACAGGAACTTATGGTACAGAAAGAGGCCATTCAGCGTGTTGAGCTGGGAGAAAAAACTATCCAGGTTTATGTCTTGCTCAGGCACTTTGAAGGTTACAACAGTGTCCTTCAGAAATAAAACACTGCAGAAGCTGGAAATCTGAAATAAATACCAAAACGATGCTGAAGATACCACAGATCATGCAGCATCTGTGGAGAAAGGAAGTGTGTGTCCTACTCTGCAGGCTCTTGTCATAGAACATACCAGCAGCACAGCACACAAACAAGCTCTTCGGCCCACTATGTTGTGCCAAACTAATTAAGCTAGCAATTAAACGTCACAATGTTCGTATCCCCCCACCCTCTGCACATTCATGTGCCTATCTAACAGTGTCTTAATTATCTCTATCATATTTGCCTCCACTGCCACCCTTGGCAGCGCATTCCAGGCACCCGCCACTCTCTGCGTTTAAAAAAAAGTTGCCCCGCACATTTCCTTTGAACTTACCCCCTTCTCATTTTAAGTGTATGCCCTTCCATATTGGACATTTCGACCCTGGGAAAAAGATATGGCTCTCTTCTCTGACTATTCCTCTCATAATCTTATAAACTTCACAGGTCACCCCCCCCTCAGCCTCCGCTGCTCCAGAGAAAACAACCCAAGCCTGTCCAACCTCTCCCCATAGCACATGCCCTCTAATCCAGGCAGCATCCCGGTAAACCTCTTCTGCACCCTCTCCAAAGACTCCACATCCTTCCTATAATGGGGCGACCAGAATTGAATACAGTACTCCAGATGCGACATCCAGATTTAGAAAACCCATCCTTTTCCTTAGTTGAAACATACTTGCTCAGAAACCTTGGCATCTCCTCCTCATACAGCCCCCTCTGCTCAACCTTCAGCAGCTCATTTTTTGCTCCAGATTCCAGCACCTTCAGTCTCTTGCATCTATCAGAGGGGGCTTTTCACTTCGGTCCCAGTCACAGAGAATGTAACCTACGGCATTGTTTCAGTGCGGTGTCTGTCAACATTGTCATCAATCCGTCAACAGACACAGTAGTGTAGCGGTTAGCGTAACACTATTACAGCACCAGCGACCCGGGTTCAACTCCCGCCGCTGTCTGTAAGGAGTTTGTATGTTCTCCCCGTGTCTACGTGGGTTCCCATATTCCAAAGACGTATGGGTTAGGAAGTTGTGGGCATGCTGTGTTGGCACCGGAAGCGAGGCGACACTTGCGGGCTGCCCCCAGAACACTCTACGCAAAAGATGCATTTCACTGTGTGTTCTGATGTACGTGTGACTAATAAAGATATCTTATCTTAGCTTATAAATGGAGGGTTACAAAAATGATGAGGAGAAATTTGGAGGAAGCAACACATTCAGGAAAGGAGGTCGTACGTGGGGTGGCATTTCCTCGGAGAGAGGGATCGCATGTTGGGTTTGAGTGGTGCCTTTCATTTCGTTCAGATATCCTTAAGTAGTTTACGATTTGGGAGCGTGATCACTGTTACAATATGCAGGGAAAGAACAGCCAGTTTGAAAGTGTTGAGGAGGGATGCAGTATCCAAGGAGAGAGATCCACTCACAACACTAGCTCACATGGGATCCAGGAAAGGTCAGCGGGTGCTCAGCAGTTTTGTGGAAGTAGGAAGGAGGGTATAAAGAGCTAGGTCCTGTCAGTAAGAGGGGGTGGGGAAAGGGAGCTGGGGAGACATTGGAAGGCAAGCTGACGGTTGGGAAGGGTCTTGAGGAAGTTCGACCAGCACGGCTAGCTGGATGGAATCAGAATCAGGTTTATTATCACTGACTTGTGTGTTGTGAAATTTGTTGTTCTGCGGCAGCAGTACAGTGCAAAGACATAAAATGACTATAAATTACAAAATAAATAAATAATGTGAAAAAGAAAGGAATAATGAGGTAGTATTCATGGACCGTTCAGAAATCTGACGGCGGAGGGGAAGAAGCTGTTCCTAAGTCGTTGAGTGTGGGTCTTCAGACTCCTGTACCTCCTCCCCGATGGTAGTAATGTGAAGAGGGCATGTTCCAGGTGGTGAGGGTCCTTAGTCATGGATGCTGCCTTCTTGAGGCACCGCCTCTTCAAGGTGTCCTCGACAGCAGGGAGGGTTGTGTCCATGATGGAGCTGGCTGAGTCTACAACCCTCTGCATCCCCTTGCGATCCTGTACACTGAAGCCTCCATACCAGATGGTGATGCAACCAGTCAGAATGCTCTCCACTGTACATCTGTAGAAACTTGCAAGAGCCTTTGGTGACATACCGAATCTCCTCAAACTCCCAGCGAACTAGAGCCACTAGCATGCCTTCTTCGTGATTGCATCAGTGTGTTGCGCCCAGGATAGACCCTCCGAGGTGTTGACGCCCAGGAACTTGAAGCTGCTAACCCTTTCCATCGCTGACCCCTCAATGAAGACTGGTGTGTACTCGCCTGACTTCCCCCTCCTGAAGTCCACAATCAATTGCTGACGCTGAGCGCAAGGTCGTTGTTGCGACATCACTCAAACAGCTGATCTAACTCACTCCTGTACGCCTCCTCTATCAACAACAGTGGTGTCATCGGCGAACTTATAGATGGTGTTTGAGCTGTGCTGAATGGATGGAATCAGCCTTGGAGGCAATACTCGCAGTTATAGTGAAGGCAGGTACAGAGGCAGCGGAGGGGGGGTTCGTAGCAGAGCAAAGATGTTGCAAGTTATCCTTGCACGGTGAGCAGCTTTGGCAAACCAGATCAGGGCGAGGTATTGTTCTGATGGTGAATGAGATGTTGACCAAATGAAGTCTACATCCCCTGGACTTAAGGGGCAGGGATGAGGGGTGAACCAGGGCAATAAAGAGCAAAATGTGAACTAAGGTATCAAAAGTGATGTTGATGGGCAGCTTAGTATGTTGGTAGCAATGGAAACCATAGACTAGACCTGGGAAATTGAAAGTCCAGTTGGAGTTCCCTTGAAGAGAGGTTTTCCCAGGATTGAGACACAGGGAGCAAGGTGAGAAGAAGGAGCATGTGTGACAAAATGAAGGTGAGAACGTGATTAAAGATCGTTCCATAATTAAGACAACAGGCATGGTGAAGCATACAGATGGGAGGGTCAAGGAGGGGTGGCGTGGTGGCTATGAAAAAGAGCTGAGGAGTTTACCTGGAGACAGACAGAGACAGAGAGAGTATGAAGGTGGGAAATTCAGGAGAGCTGTAAGGGTCGAGACAGAGGTTGAAATCAGCAAGATACTTAGCAGTTAGCGCAACACTATTACAGCACCAGCGATCGGGGTTCGATTCCCGCTGTCTGTAAGGAGTTTGTGCGTTCTCCCGTGTCTGCGTGGCTTTCCTCCAGGTGCTCCGGTTTCCTCCCACATTCTAAAGATGTACGGGTAGGTTAATTTGAGGGTTTAAAATGGGTGGCGCGGACTCGTTGGGCCGGAAGGGCCTGTTACCACGTTGTAAATAAAATTTAAAAAAAAGAATGAGAAATTGCTGAGTGCAGAGACTGAGGGAGGAGGAAGTGAAGAAGTCTCAGTGACAAACACTGTGTGTAGTAACGATGACTGTACAAGAGAGACAGCTGTACTATCCTGGGAATGTTAGATGACACTGTGTGGGAGGCTTTGCTCTGTATCCAATAAACATTGTACTTGAATGAGACTACTTGAGAAGGTGTAGAGGGAAGTCTAGTCTGAACGTTACTTGCGCTGGAGCAACTCTGGGGACTATTTTCTCTGACAGTGTTAAGACTACCTGGCCTGATCGTCTGAACTCTGTCAGCTTAACACTGAACGTCATCCCTGACCCATACGATTACCCAGAGAGCCCATGATACCTCAGACAGCAGTTAACAAGTAGTACAAAGGCCCTTAATCATCTGTGTGCAAAACTGCAACTGGTTAGCTTCTGTAAATGTTTGTCTGCAACATCCAACGTACCAGAATCTCCCTCGGCCCTGACAATCCCTGCCACCCCTGCAGACAGAGCCAGCCTGCTCCCCGCGCGATATGCAGGGGCCGGCCGAGCTAGGGGGCTGCCCCGACCACGGATCAAGAAGCAGGGTATCCACCCAGCTCCGTACCTTCAGCCGGAACCGCTCCACTGCACCGTCCATGATCCCATCAAGGTCTCAGCTTGGCACGGCAGGAGGCCAAGCCCGTGCGATCAACGCCCCTGCAGCTCAATCCACCGGGCAGCCCTCTCTCTGCTCGGAAGCGACGGCTGCAGATTCTGCTCACAGATGCAGCAGATCCTCCACCCTGATGCTCTCCACCTCAGAAGTAAATCGGCCTTGCCAGGGTTGTCATGGTAACGAGGCAGGAATCCCCAATGATCTCAGACAAAACAACTGCAATGTCAAGCCGCTCGTGTGTCACGAGGAAAGCAGCTCGGCTGCCACAAACAGTGGCGCAGGACCACTTCACACTGGTGCTCCCCACCCAGGCAGCGTACCTCCTCCCGGGGCCTGCGCTGTGCTGGCTACAGAAACAAAAACTGGGCAGCGCTTCCAGGGGAGTCGGGGCCCGTGAGTGAACACAGGCGGGATGAAGAAAAGCAACACAGCAAGTCCTTGGTGAACACAGTGCAATGGGGCCAGTGCAGGTAGCCGCTGCCTGAGACACCACCACTGGTCTGACTGGAGGGGAGTTGCTGAGGGAGCGTCACTGGAGGGGGTGGGGGGCCTGAGGGATCGTCATGAGGGGGCGGGGCTAAGGAGGGAGAGTCACTGGAGGGAGCGGGGGCTGAGGGAGAGTCACTGGAGGGAGCAGGGGGCTGAGGGAGAGTCACTGGAGGGAGCGTCTGGAGGGGACTGGGGGGCTGAGGGAGCGTCACTGGAGGGAGCAGGAGTGTCACTGGAGGGAGCATCACGAGGGGGGGCTGAGGGAGTGTCACTGGAGGGACAAGGGGCTGAGGGAGCATCACTAGAGGGGGTGTCACTGGAGAGATGAGGGGCTGAGCGTCACTGGAGGGGCCGGGGCTGAGGGAGCATCACTGGAGGGAGTGTCACGGGAGGGAGCGGGGCTGAGTGAGTGTCACTGGAGGGAGCGGGGGGCTGAGGGGGCAGGGCTGAGGAAGCGTCACTGGAGGGACGAGGGGCTGAGGGAGTGTCACTGGAGGGGCCGGGGCTGAGGGAGCGTCACTGGAGGGAGCGTCACTAGAGGGAGCAGGGGGCTGAGGGGGCAGGGTTGAGGGTGAGTCACTGGAGGGACGGGGGCTGAGGGAGTGTCACTGGAGGGGGCAGGGCTGAGGGAGCATCACTCTACTGGGAGGGAGATCTGACAACAAGGTGAGGAGTGAAGGAGGAGTTTTTGGAGATGGTGGTGGGGGCGGACAGTGACGTGCAGAGTGGGATAGCCAGTTTGGGGAGGTGGAGGTTACAGAAGACAGATCCCTCTGAAACGGTACTGCCCTTCCCCTCCCTCCCCCCAACATATCCCTCACAAATAATTCGATAGACAAGCATTAAAAATAAACTGATATCCATCATGAATAAAGAACAGTCCAGCACTTAACTCAGCGCAGAATGTGCTAACACGCTTTCACAATAAATGACATAATGTAAAGCAGTCAGTGTTCTCACCCAGGCAAGCACAAGAGGCAGTGTTTAGAGCGAGGCCGAACGAACTGTGATGAGGTAAGTGGCCAATTATTCCACTGTTTGGGTGGAGTCGATTGCAGGATCAACGTTGCCCCAAGGCACCTGGAGAATGTCTCCTCTCCCTCCAACTGATCTCGCCCATCCTCCTCAGTAAAAGCAGGCGAAAACTCTGCTTAATGCCCCTTTCAGAAGGCTCAACAATAGTGCAACTCTCCCTCAGTACTGACACAGTAAACCTTATAAAACAGCATGCCGTAAAATGGTTACTAACAAAGCTGCTGCTCAACAGGAAACAGCTCTTTTGACTCTGTGTGTTCCATGCTGCCTTGGAGACACAAGTGACTGTTACAATTAGGCACAAGTCTTTTCCATTGGTTCAGTGTTCCACGGCACCATGTACCCAGCTTCACCCCTCTCCCTTTGACTAGCCACCTCACATACAAACGTCAAGCACAATCGTTTAAACACACACACCACACACATTCAACATCACAGGCGCGCCGCAGAAGAAATTTCAGAGCATCTCTAAATGTGGTCTTTCTGCCACATATCCCACTGAGTTGCATCTCAGTGCATTCCCTGCCAACCTGCATCGGGTGAACGGATCTTCCGATGAAGAGGTGTATCGGAGCCTGTAAGGACAGCTCCCGGCACACCTCACTGTCTGAAAATGTGAAGAATCTGAAAAATGCACTCTAATTTACAGCACACTGATTGCAGACAAGGCAATAAGGTGTAGTTTTCCAATTATGGACACACACACTAACACAGCATGGAGCTGCACTGTGTATCACACTTGGGTAGGGGCCATACATAACACTCTCTCCTAACTGGCTCCAGGGATACTGGTGAACTAATCATCAAGAGTAACATCACAAAGCAATCAGAATTGCCAACAGAGCAGTGGGATTTATTTTTAGGTGTAGATTTCAAAATAACCGTTAGTTCAAATTGTTTGAGATTTTATGGTTATAATGAGCTAATGAGATTAAGGTGGGTGGCGAGGTGTAATTGGTATTGGGTATTGGTTTATTATTGTCACTTGTACAGCGGTACAGTGAAAAACTTGCCTTGCATACCTATCGTACAGATCAATTCATTTACACGGTGCAGTTACATTAAGTTAGTACAGAGTGCATTGATGTAGTACAGGTAAAAACAGTAACAGTACAGAGTAAAGTGTCACAGCTACAGAGAAAGTGCAGTGCAGGTAGACAATAAGGTGACAATAATGACAACAGTGTGAGGCTTCAGAGGAATGTAGACAGGTTAAGTGAATGGGAGAGGACAGTTGATGGAATACAGTGTGGATAAACATGAAGGCATCACCTGGCAGAAAAAACAAGAGGAGTGTATTTTAAACGGTGAGGGATTGAAAGGTGTTGGTGTTCAGTGGGACCTGGGGGTCCTGTCATAAATGACTGAAAGTTAACATAGAACCATAGAACACTACAGCATAGAAAACAGGCCATTCGGCCCTTCTAGTCTGTGCCGTAACTTTATTCCGTTAGTCCCATTGACCTGCACCCAGTCCATAACACTCCAGACCTCTCCCGTCCATGTATCTATCCAATTTATTCTTAAAACTTAAGAGTGAACCCGCATTTACGTCAGATGGCAGCTCGTTCCACACTCCCACCACTGTCTGAATGAAGTTCCCCCTCATGTTCCCCCAAAACCTTTCCCCCTTCATGCTAAAGCCATGTCCTCTCGTACTTATCTCTCCTAATGTAAGTGGAAAGAGCCTACTCGCATTAACTCATAATTTTGTAAACCTCTATCAAATCTCCCCTCATTCTTCTACGCTCCAAGGAATAAAGTCCTAACCTGTTCAATCTTTCCCTGTAACTCAACTCCTGAAGACCTGGCAACATTCTAGTAAATCTCCTCTGCACTCTTTCAATCTTACTGATATCCTTCCTATAGTTAGGTGACCAGAACTGCACACAATACTCCAGATTTGGCCTCACCAATGTCTTATATACCAATGTCTTATACAATATATACAGGTACAGTAAACAATTAGGAGGGCAAACAGCATGTTGACTTTCAATGCAAGAGAATTTGAGTGCATCTTACTGCTCTTATACAGGGTCCTGGTGAGAGTGCACCTGGAACATTGTGTACAGGTCAGATCTCCCTCTCTACGGAAGGATATCTTTGCAATGGAGAGAATGCAGCAAAGGTTCACGAGACTGATTCCCCAGATGCAGGTTTGTCCTGACCACGGACTGGGCAACTGGGTCTGTATGCTTAGTTCAGAAGAATGAGAGCATGGTTCATTGAAAATTCTTATGGGGTTTGACAGGATAAATGGTTGCCCTTTCAGGACAGTAGAAATTTCTTCACCTAGAGAACAGCGAATCTTTGGTATGTTCTACCCAAATAGGCTGTGGAGACTGTCACTCAGTATATTCAAGACCAAGATTTTTAAATATTTAAAGACAACTTAGGGGCATGGGGTTAGTGCAGGGAAGTGGCACTGAGGCAAAAGATCTTACTGAATGGGGGAGCAGTCACAAGTGGCCGAATGGCCTCCTCCCGGCCCTTTGCTTATGTTTATGTTATCTGTACAGACCCTGGGCAGGTATTGCAATGATTTCTACAATTGGACACGGACACACAAGATAAGGTGCAAAAATCATTTACAAAGACGTTACCAGAATTTGAGAGGTTAGAGCTACGAGTAGAGCCTGCTGCAGGTTTATCTTAGGATAGGAAAGACTCAGAGGAGATACATTGGATGTCTGTGAAATTATAAATGTTGTACAGGGCAGATGTGCAGAAGTGGTTCCACTCAGAAAATCCAAAATTAGCAACCTGAAAAGACTTTTTAAACTCAGCAGTTTGAATACCAGACAAAGTAGTTGAGGCAAATAACTCGGGCTTGTTTCAAAGGAAACTAGACAACAACATGGGAGAGTAAAAGACAATTAGACAGACATGTGGAAAGACTGAGTTGACACACCAAATGCCAAAATTCAAACCAAGAAGAAGGTATACTGCAGACATACTCAAAAAAGGAGATGTAGAAGAAATACAAAGACCTTTAGAAACAAAAATCAGGAATCAAAGGGAAATCACAAATCCAAATTTTCATGAAATGGAAGCTTACATCCTACAGCTACATGGAACACAAGACTTAAGAAGGGATAAACCACCAGGAGTTACATGCAATATCACAAGGAATGGCAGCCAAATGCCAGAAATATTGAATAATTACTCTGCCTTGGCCATCACGAGGAAAACTAACAACATGGGCATAATGCCAGATTTAAAAGAGTACATTTAAGAGAAGTGATCAACTAATCGAAGGGATAAAAACACTGGCCTAGATAGATTGCATCCTTGCATCTGACAAAAAGTTAAGGAAGGCATTTTCGCACAGAAAAGCATCAGTTAAAAGGGAAATCACATCAGAGGAGCAGACAGCTAGTACTATGTGAAAGGGGATCTAACTAGTTTGACAGGGGGATGGGAACCCAAGTGATAGGTCAGAGGTTCGTGCATTTGGTGTACAAGTAGATGCAGAGTGTAGAAAGACTGTGAGGAAGGACAGGCAGTTGAAAGGGCAAAATTGCAGTCAGTTGGACGGGCTGAAGTGTGTCCACTTTAATGTGAGAAGTATCAGGAACAAGGGTGATGAACTTAGAGCATGGGTAAGTATACAGAACTATGACATGGTGGCCATTACAGAGACTTGGCTGTCACAAGGGCAGGAATGGCTACTGGATATTCCAGGGTTCAGATGTTTCAAAAGGGACAGGGACGGAGGTAAAAGAGGTGGGGGAGTGGCTTTGCTGATCAGGGACAGTGTCACAGCTGTAGAAAGGGAGGATGTCCTGGAGGAATTGTCCACTGAGTCAGTGTGAGTGCAAGTCAGAAACAGGAAGGGAGCGATCACTCTATTGGGAGCATTCTACAGACCTTACAATAGCAGCAGAAACACTGAGGAGCAGATCGGGAGGCAGATTTTGGAGAGGGTTGTTGTCATGGGTGATTTCGACTTCCCTAATATTGATTGGCACCTCCTTAGTGTAAAGGGGATAGATGGGGCAGAGTTTGTTAGGTGTGTACAGGAGGGATTCCTGACACAGTAAGTGGACAGGCTGACTAGAGGAGAGGCCATTCTGGACCTGGTACTAGGCAATGAGCCTGATCAGGTTTCAGATCTCTCAGTGGGAGAGCATTTTGGAGATAGTGACCATAACTCCTTGACCTTTACCATAGCCTTGGAGAGGGATAGGAGCAGATATGGGAAAGTATTTAATTGGGGGAGGGGGAATTATGATGCTATTAGGCAGGAACTTGGGAGTGTAAATTGGGAACAGATGCTCTTGGGGAAGTGCACAGCGGAAATGTGGAGGTTGTTTAGGGAGTACTTGCATGGGGTTCTGGATAGGTTTGTCCCATTGAGACAGGGTAAGGATGGTAGAGTGAAGGAACCATGGTTGATAAGAGACGTAGAATATCTTGTCAAGAGGAAGAAAAAAGCTTACCTAAGGTTTAGAAAGCAAGGATCAGACAGGGCTCTGGAGAGTTACAAGGTAGCCAGGAAGGAGCTTAAGAATAGACTTAGAAGAGCTAGAAGGGGGCATGAGAAGGCCTTGGCGAGTAGGATTAAGGAAGACCCCAAGGCGTTCTACACGTATGTGAATAAGAGGATGATTAGAGTGAGGGTAGGACCGATCAGGGATAAAAGAGGAAACATGTGCCTGGAGTCAGAAGAGGTAGGGGAGGTCCTCAATGAATACTTTGCTTCAGTATTCACCAGTGAAAGACCTTGACGTCTGTGAAGATGGCGTACAACAGGCTAATATGCTAGGGCGTGTCGACATGAGGAAAGAGGATGTGCTGGAACTTTTGAAAAACATTAGGATAGATAAGTCACTGGGGCCGGATGGGATCTATCCAGGGTTATTACAGGAAGCGAGGGAAGCGATTGCTGCGCCTTTGGCGATGATCTTTGCATCCTCAATGGCCACAGGAGTAGTGCCAGATGATTGGAGGGTGACAAATGTTGTTCCTTTGTTCAAGAAAGGGAGTAGGGATAACCCTGGGAATTACAGGCCAGTGAGACTTACTTCAGTGGTGGGCAAATTACTGTCTTAGGGACAGGATTTATAGGCATTTGGAGAAGTATAGGCTGATTAGGGACAGTCAGCATGGCTTTGTGAGGGGCAGGCCGTGCCTCATGAACCTGATTGAACTCTCTGAGGATGTGACAAAGCACATTGATGAAGGTAGAGCAGTGGATGTGGTGATCATAGATTTTAGTAAGGCATTTAATAAGGTTCCTCATGGAAGGCTTATTCAGAAAGTCAGGATCATTGGGTCCAGGGAAACTTGGCTGTGTGGATTCAGAACTGGCTCGCCCATAGAAAACAGAGGGTGGTGGTAGATGGAGCGTATTCTGCCTGGAGGTCGGTGACCAGTGGTGTTCTGTAGGGATCTGTTCTGGGACCCCTGCTCTTTGTGATTTTTCTAAATGACTTGGATGAGGAAGTGGAAGGGTGGGTTAGTAAGTTTGCTGATGATACAAAGGTTGGTGGTGTTGTGGATAGTGTAGAAGGTTGCTGTAGATTACAACAGGATATTGATAGAATGCAGAGCTGGGCTGAGAAGTGGCAGATGGAGTTCAACCCAGAAAAGTGTGAAGTGATACACTTTGGAAGATCGAATTTGAAGGCAGAATACAAGGTTAATGGCAGGACTCTTAGCAGTGTAGAGGAACGGAGGGATCTTGGGGACCACGTCCATAGATCCCTCAAGGGTGCCACGCAGGTTCAGAGGGTCGTTAAGGCGGCATATGGAGTGTTGGCCTTCATTAGTCAGGGTATTGAGCCGTAAGGTGATGTTGAAACACTATAAAACTCTGGTTAGACCACACTTGGAGTATTGTGTTCAGTTCTGGTCACCTCATTATAGGAAGGATATGGAAGCTTTCGAGAGGGTGCAGAGGAGATTCACCAGGATGCTGCCTGGATTGGAGAGCATGTCTTATGAGGATAGGTTGAGTGAGCTGGGGCTTTTCTCTTTGGAGAGAAGGACGATGAGAGGTAACTTGATAGAGGTGTACAAGACGATAAGAGGCATAGATCGAGTGGACAGTCAGAGACTTTTTCCCAGGGTGAAAATGGCTAACACGAGGGGGCATAATTTTAAGCTGATTGGAGGAAGGTATGGGGGGGATGTCAGAGGTAAGTTTTTTTTTTAAACAGAGAGTGGTGGGTGCATGGAACGTACTGCCAGCAGAAGTGGTGGAGGCAGATAGATTAGGGATATTTAAGAGACTCTTAGATAGACACATGAATGACAGAAAAATGGGGGGCTATGTGAGAGGGAAGGGTTAGATAGATCTTAGAGCAGGGTAAAATGTCGGCACAACACTGTGGGCTGAAGGGCCCGTACTGTGCTGTAATGTCCTATGTTCCAACAAGCCTGGGAACCACAGACCAATTAGTTTAATGTCAATGATAGAAAAGATATGAGAAGATGCAACAGAAAAAAATGTCCGGCTGAAAACAATATGAAGTCGGTGCCAATTTCAAGAGGGAAGGTTGGTTTGACCAACTTACAGTCAATAAGAGAAAATGATATTTGGATTTCCCAAAGGCCATTGCATCAGGGACTTGTGTCTAATGACAGACTTGTGGGTACAGTGACAAGATGCAGAGTGGATAGCTGGGGGAGAAAAAAAGCAAAGCAAAACAGTGCTGGCAGGGAGTTACTGAGATTGGCTGAAGACAGGAAGCAGCAACCCACAAGGATCAGCAACTTTGTTCACAACTTACAATTTTGAACTTGGCAATCAAAACATGGGGACTGCACTGAATTGAGATTGTAACCAACACAGAGGTGCTCTGTCACAATTATAGCACAAAAAACCAATAAACTTGCAGAATGAGTTTGTAATTGATAAATAAGAAATGGCAATATAGGAAGAATATGTTCACATACTCCTTAGAAAATAAGTGTCAACGAAGGGTAGAGGAGCAGAGCAGGCAGAGAGTAAAATCAGTGTTAAAGTAGCACTGAGGGTCAATGAGGCCACATCATAAGCCAAACCAACTATGGCAGCTCACAACAGAGTTATTTTAAGCTTGTATGGAAGTGTGGTTAGCCTAAGCTTAAAGCAAAGCAACGGACTTTGTATCGTTGAAGTAATGTGGGTGCATGGGGACAAATGGAAGGTTGACAAGAAATAAGAGTTGGCCTGAACAAACTGGAACTCCTTTCTCTGGGATAAAAGGCTGGGGGAGGGGGAAAAAACAGATAACACGACAGCAGCCTTTCAGACGATGAGTGAGTTTGACAGATTAAATGTGGAAAAAATGCTTCCACTCACAGGCAAGAGCAGAACTAGGGGCCATTAGTACAATGTATTCACTAATAAATCTAATAAAGAAACTTCTTTGGCCAGGATTGTGGTTATAATGCGGAAGTCTCGACCACAAAGTGTCTTTAAGGCAGCCTGATGTACTAATGGGAGGCTGGATGAGCAAGAAAGGCTTAGGACAAATATGGATTTAGCTGAAGTGGACAGAGACTCATGTGAAGATAAGCGCTGGCCTAGACTTGGGCTGACTGTTGTAAACACTGTGTAATCCTACATGGATGAAAGTATCCTGACTGGTTGCGTCGTGGTCTGGTACAGCAATTCGAATGCACAGGAACGCAAGAAGCCGCAGAGAGTCATGGACTCAGCCAAATAAATCACGGGCACAGCCCTCCCCACCATCGGTGGTATCTACAGGAGGCACTGCCTCAAGAGGTCAACATCCATTGTCAAAGATCCCCACCATCCGGGCTGTGCCATCTTCTCGCAGCTACCATCAGGCAGGAGGTCCAGAAGCCTGAAGTCCCACACCACCAGGCTCAAGAACAGCTACTTCCCTTCAACCATTCGGTTCTTGAACCAACCTGCACAACCCTAATCACTACAGTTTAGCAACACTATGACCACTTTGCACTAAAATGGACTTTGTTTATTTTGTTCTAATAGTGTTCGTAAAAATTGTGTATAATTTTCGTTTTTCTTGTGAACGCTGCTTATATGACACTGTGCCTGTGATGCTGCTGCAAGTAAGTTTTTCACTGCACCTGCGCACACATGTACTTGTGCATATGACAATAAATTTGATGGATGAGTTGTGTAGAACTAGCTTGGCAGAATAGTCCGCAACTGTGCTGAAAATCTGTATGTAATTCTATGCAATGCAGCACTGCATAGCACTATGGTACAATATATTGCTTGGAAATATAAATACACAAGGAACTGCTCATTGCAGTGAACTATATATTGTAATGAGGTGTTGTATACTGCAGCTAATACCAAAAATATCGCAACAATGAAAATGGTACCAAATGCCAATAAAATACATGACGACACAGTATGACCTGCACAGTTAAGTAGATACTCACACACCAGTGAACCACTATAGCTGACATGAGGTTCTATATATCAGAACGATGCTATACGTCACAATGAGGTACTATATATTGCAGTATAACACTACAACTCACAATGAGGTACTGCAGCCAACACGCAAGGACCATAATTCACACCCGCATACCACATACTGCAGTAGACGCAGTTTATATATTGCAGCGGGCAGCATCAGGCCGACAGTTAACCGTGAAGCCTTTCATTCTCTCAGGGCACTGAACTCCAAGAGAGGCCATTCAGCCCATTGTTTATGTCATAGCCCTTTGTTAAATTACACTAAAAATAACCCTCTCCATATAACCTGTACCTTTCTTGGTTTAAGAAAGCCTGCAAAAGCCGGAATGGTCTCTGCCTAAACCACTCCCAATGAACGGCATTGCAGACCCTCCAAAGAAAGTCTCCTCTCCTCATTCTTAGAGCTTTACATTTATTGCTCCTCAGTCTCTCCACACTCCACCAAAACTCACAAGTAGCTCCAATAAAACTCCTCCTGGCCCTCTCTGCTCCAGGAGAAATTATCTCAGTATCCCACTCTGCTATCAACCAGTTGAACCTACGCCAATCACTCTTTGTGGCCTTAATGTTCTTCATAATAAACAGGCACACAGAACTTCAGCTCACACAGCTCAGAATGTAAAAGTTATCATTACTTTTTAAGTCTTACATTTTGTGCCTCCCTATTTATAAAATCCCAAAATGCTATTGAGCTTTGTTTGAGTTCATTCAGCCAGTGTTTCTTTTCCGTCCACATTCATTAGCGCCCTCCCCTTCCCCTGTTTTTGGTCCTGAAACGTTTACCTCACCCTTCTGCACGTTAAGTTTTTAATTGGCCGTGACTCCTTTCACCGTTCTCCAGCAGTCTTGTGCTTTTTCAAGCCTGCAGCCTCGGCCAATGGCAAACCAGTGTGTGCTATTTAGATTGAGAATAAAACATGGGGATGCTATAGTCCCGGGGCACACATTCCTTTTCTAATCTGTGTGGCATCCTTTCACAATGACTGTTTCCTGCTCCGTGCTGCTACATTTCCTCTAGTACCATCAACATCAATTCTCTAATTGGCTTTCTCATTAGACACATCGAGTGTCATCAAACATCAAAACAGATCTTCAAAACATGGTTACGTTCGTGAACTTCCTCTCAAACGATAAATTTCAAGAGTTGGCACAGAACTGATTTGGGAGCAGGGCACTTACCCCAGCTTTGAACTCCTTTAGAGAGAAGCATGTTGTATTTATATGGGAAATGTTGTTGTGAAAGGTAGCGGGTGTTTCTGAACAATATTGCAGGCAGTATGCTCCAGATCACAACACCGTTCAGACAAACAATTCCCACCCCTCGACTGTCAATCACCCTGCTTCACCTTACCTGCTCGATCAACCCTCATGATTTTGAACCCTCCATCACATCTCCCCTTAATCTGCTCTGCTTCAAGGTGATAACTCCCTCACCTCGCAGTCAACCCCTGCACCCTCTCAAAACCCTTGACACCCTACCCAAGGTGCAAGACCCGGAATTTAATGCAAAACCACACTAGTGTGTGCCCCATGCTTTTGTACTCCATTCATTCATTAATAAAACCAAGGATCCAGTAGGCTTTGATCAGAAAAAAGAAAGGCAGCTCTCTCAGCTTGCCCTGCCACTTTCTAAGATCACAGGTGTCATGTCCTTGCAACCACTTTAAACCAGGACCTTCAATTTCCTACATTTGACCTTCACCCCTTCCCTCCCTCTTGGAACGACTCTCAGACTCCTCTTCATCCCACTTTCCATCGTCAAACCTCCACATCCAACGCCCCTCCTGACTCCTCTGACATAATATCACCAAACACATCAGTCCCTTTCAGCGCTCCATGGGGCTGTTCCTTCAGGGATGCTCCACTTTAAGATCAGACCTCTTTATCAGCCACATGTACATCGAAACACACAGTGAAATGCATCGTTTCACGCAGTGTTCTGGGGGGCAGTCCACAAGTGTTGCCACGCTTCCGGCGCCAACACAGCATGCCCACAACTTCCTAACCCGTACGTCTTTGGAATGTGGGAGGAAACTGGGGCGCCCGGAGGAAACCCCCGCATAGACATGGGGAGAACGTACAAACTCCTTACAGACAGCGGCCAGAATTGAACCCAGGTTGCTGGCACTGAAATAGCGTCGTGCTAACCACTACACTACCGTGACTGTCCTTCCATAACCACTCACCACTTCCTGCCCAACACTTCTGCTTCCTCCCTTAGGTGAGTGCTGCTGACAATGTGGAATGGGACCCAATGTGGAATGGGACCATGCAATGGGACACCCCCATGCACGGCACCCATTCAGTCCGCCTCCCCAAACCTCCAGCCGTGTGTCACTGCTCCATCTCACATCCACTCTGATCACTGCCCTTGTCCTCCTCTGTTGTTTCAACAAAGCACAGTGTGAGGCTGAGAAACAACACACACCCCAACTTCTGACTAAACACAGTACAGCCTTCCTGACTTAACACTGTCCAACAACCATGGGTACAGGTCCTCGCCAGGATACGAACACCTGACTTGCGTACAGCCCGTACACATGATCGAGCTTTCGGGAGACTGGCAGGGTGGTTTTGCCGGCTGCCGGGCCCCAGGCACCCTCTGCCCTGTGGGAACTCGGTTCGCGGCCGCACTCCTGACTCGCGGACTGCCCGGGTCGTGAGCAGTTCACAGGAACGGAACCCTGCCGGAACACGGGGAGGGCCTGTAGTCAGAATTTCCAGCACTATTTGAGAAAATCCCTACCTTCCCATGGCCATTTCACTTGACTATCTTGCATTCATACCTCTTCCAGACTGACTTTTTCTTCCACTTCTTATCCCATTATCCGTTTTCCAGATAGCCCCTCATTCCTTGTCATTCAGTTTCTCCCAACCTCGACTCCATCGGACATTCCCTTCCATTCTGTCCTCCCTCCTCCTTTCGTTGCACCTTCAAACTTGTTTTAGCTCTAACCTTTTCCCAGTTCAGACGACAGATCGACCAGAACGTTAATCCCACCTCTCTGTCCACGGGCATCAGCATTCTCCACCTTTGTCCGACACTTCTGGTGTCAAAACGCTGCTTCTTTCTTCCCACTGAAATCCATGATTTCACAATTCCTGCCTTACTACAGCCAGCATGCATCAGTCCACTTCACCGCTCAATATAGTCTCATACACCACGGAAACAGGCCCTTCGGCCCACTGAGACCGTGCCGACCATCTACAGTAATCATGAGGGGCACAGGTAGGGTGAATGCACTCCGTCTTTTTCCCGGGGTTGGGGAATCAAGAACTCGAGGACATAGGTTTAAGGTGAGAGGGGAGAGATTTAATAGGAACCTGAGGGGCAACATTTTTACACAGGGGGTGGTACGTGTATGGAACAAGCTGCCAGAGGAAGTGGTCGAGGCAGGTACAATAACAACTTTTAAAAGACAGTTGGACAGGTAGATGGATAGGAAAGGTTTGGAAGCATATGGGCCAAATGCTGACAAATAGGACTAGCTTGGATTGGCATCTTGGTCAGCATGGACCAGTTGGGCCAAAGGGCCTGTTTCCGTACTGTCTGACTCTCTGACTCCACACCAGTCCCACTCCCCACATTCCCATCAACTCCCCCACCCAGATTCTACCCCTCACCCACACACTAGAGACAATTTAGTGACCCAATTAACCTCTTTCCTAAAGTCGGCACCTGTCCTCCACATTCGACTACATTTCCAATGTTGCATGCTCCGCGGACTTTAAAAGCCCTGTTAACCAAAGAATACCTCAAAAAGGGCAGGGGGCTCTGGGGGTGACCCCTGGCATATGTCCCCTGTCAGTCTGAAGAACAGTAGTTCGCCTGTGCTCTGCTCTCAGTCCCAGACAGGGAATCCATATGCCCGCTGCTCCTTCAGCCCATGGGCTCTGAGTACGTGGTACTCTGTCGAATGCTTTTTCAGATAAAGCCAGTCCCCCATTGCCACGTTATCCCCAACCTCCTCAGTCAGACTCCAGCTCGCCCCTGTCTGCACTCCACGAACCTTCAAACGCCCCTCTTGGGTGTGATCACACTCCCTGCATCTGAGTGAAAAGGCAGGTTCTCCTGGGTGTTATGCAGTCGCTCCACCCATTAAAGGACCCTTCTTATTGTTCCCGCAGATCATGGCACTGTATATTGTGGACCATGGCTTGCTTCAGGAGCACCACAGCACAGTGAACTCCCTCTGCAAACTGCCGGCATCCCGGACCCATGAATTAGGCAGCCATTAACATGACAGCAAATGATGCCAAGAGTATTTCTATAACCAGGCTGATTACACCCATTTCACGCTTGTTCACACCGAGTCAGGCTGAAGCATCACTCAAACTCAGGTCATTAAAGACTCAGTGTATGAGAAGCAGTCACAACCACTGTGCACAGCGCCCTTGGACTGTCTGCACAAACTACCACCGCACTCTGCAGGCCAGCCACTCGCAGAGCACACCACCACCGGCAGGAGGCGAGAAGCGGGCAGTCACGCAACGGCCAGGCGTGCGAGAGCGCTGGACAGACCCGAGAGTGCGGGGGTGACCCACCCATACAGTCGCCGCGGCGCTGCGTGGCACCAGCAGTCGGACAGGCTCACACTCTGAACCAGGCAAGGAGGGGCGAGAGAAGTCTTTGGTCGAAGCCGCTGGGGTTTACGGAGGGGAAGTAGGCCCGGGTGCTCAGGGAGAGGGGCTGTGACTGAACGCAGTGCCCGGCATGGGCAGAGCGAGGGATGGGCTGGAGAAGCAGGGAGTTGGAGGGTTGCGTGGGGAGGGGCAGGCGGGGAAGGTGGGGAGCAGGGGGAGCGAGGGCTGGATCTTAGGGGGGAAAACGATGGGGCTTTGCCTGCGTTCAGACCACTTGGAGCACGGCCACCAACTCTGGGCCCAGGTCTCGGAGGAGGAACACCTCAGCCCTGGAGGGGAGCCAGCTGGGATTCCACCAGACAATAGCAGGGCTGCTGGCTTTCAACAAGGAGGAAATGGAGGCTCAGATCGCCCTCTGTTTAAAGGGTCAACCTGGTGTTAAAAATGAAGGGATAGAGGTAGTGCTGGCAGAGGCTGCTGAATCCCAAGGCCCTAGACCACATTTACCGGACACGGCCAGTGCTGTGTGGCTTCAACTTTCCAACAGAGAGAGAGTAGGCGTCAGGAATCTCGAAGGAGAGAGAGCTGGAGCTGTGGAACCCGCTGACTGGGCAATGTAATTACAGGATTATGGATGACTGTGAGATGCTTGCTGAGCAGAGAAAGCGAGCTAGTAATTTTCTGGAACTGGGAGAGGTGCAGCGGGGAATAGCTGGGAGCAGAAACCCCTCGGCAGGCCGAAGTCGTCGGGGTCTGCCTCTCTCACACACGCGGTCCATCAGCGTCCATAACTGCAGGGGCACACAGAGTGAAGCTGACCTCCCAGTGAGAGTTGCTGGGAGCCCCCCTCACCCCCACACAACCAGGCTTCTCCACACAAAAGGCCAGACAGGAGGGCTTCGGGACTACAAGGAGCACCCCAGTGTCACCAGGTCGCAGTCTCATCCGCAACAAGCCTTTAGACGATGTCAGGGCTGAGGGCGGATCCTGCCCACCTTCACTCTCTCCTGTCATTGAATGAATCCAAAAGTGCAGATCACCAGGGCAACAAATCCACAGCCCCCGCCTGTACTCTTAACACAGCGGTAAAAATAAACTATAGCACAGGTCACACCAGGCCTGTCCAACAGCACTGCTTCCAATGGAATTAGACCAAGAGTAAAGATTTTCTGATTTAATCACATCAAAGGCTCCAGATAGCTCACAGCCTGGTTACTCTGCACAGAACAACATTCCCTCCAGATAGCTCACAGTCCGCACTCTGCACAGAACAACATTCCCTCCAGATAGCTCACAGCCCAGTTACTCTGCACAGGACAACATTCCCCTCAGATCGCTCACAGATTCCAGGCCCAGTCTCCTCTGGGAGAGCACGGGAATGAATTAGATGTCTCCTTTCCAGAGTCAGCAGCAAAGTATTTACAAAAACACAGGAACCAAAGCACAGATTCAACAGCAAAATTTCAGCTGAATCCAACGTAGTCTGGTCAGCCCGATCCCTTCAGTCTGACCCTCCCTGACAACCAGGCTCTCAACACAAACACACACACACACACACACACACACACACACACACAGCAGGCAATTCATCTTGATCACAGGACGCAGCACCACGGTTGTCCGCAGATAACAACAGGAAATATCTCACACCCTCTGGCTGCCCAGCCCAGGACAGGCAGCAGGCTCCAGCCCACAGCCCAGGCCTGACTGCAGGCTGTACACCAAGCCCAGGCCACAGACCTTCTTACTGCCCAGTGGCCCCAGCAAACTGATGCCCGCAATCCCACATCCGGGGGTCCACGGGCAGTACGGGACAGCGGGTCAGTGTAGGAGCCTGTCCCACATTACCCAAGCACTGGTTCAGCCCAACATCATCCTGGAACCTCAACTCCTCCACCCAGGGAGTCCCCTCTCTCACTGCCAAGCACTCAGGCAGCCCTGTAATTTCCCCACTCACTCTCGCCACACACACACTCTCCACATGCACAGTGAAACCATACACTCTCACACAGCACTCAGACTCAGTGCACACCCTCACAGCGTGCGCACAGTGCACTCGCACACACACGGCGCAGACACTCACAGCACACTCTTGCTGCACAAGCACACAATCAGCTGCACAAACAGCGCATACCCTCACAGGGCACCCTCACAGCATGCACGCACACACTGCGCACTCTCCCACAGCAGGTACACACACGAACACCCTCACGGTGCATTCACAAACGAACACACACTCAGTGCCCCCACACACAAACACACTCACAGTGCACACACACACAAACACAGTGCACACACAAATATACTCAGAGTGCACACACACACGAGCACATACACACATGAACACAGTGCAGACACACACACGAGCACATACACACATGAACACAGTGCAGACACACACACGAGCACATACACACATGAACACAGTGCAGACACACACACACGAGCACAGACACACATGAACACAGTGCAGACACACACACACGAGCACATACATGAACAGTGCAGACACACACACGAGCAATACACACTTGAACACAGTGCAGACACACACACGAGCACATACACACATGAACAGTGCAGACACACACGAGCACATACATGAACACAGTGCAGACACACGCACGAGCACATACACACATGAACAGTGCAGACACACACACGAGCACATACATGAACACACAGTGCAGACACACACACGAGCACATACACACATGAACAGTGCAGACACACACACGAGCACATACACACATGAACAGTGCAGACACACACACGAGCACATACACACTTGAACACAGTGCAGACACACACACGAGCACATACACACATGAACAGTGCAGACACACACACGAGCACATACATGAACACACAGTGCAGACACATGCACGAGCACATACACACGAACACACAGTGCAGACACACGAGCACATACACACGAACACACTCACAGTGCAGATACAGACACGAGCACCTGCACACACACACACACACACATATGAACAAGCGGTGCACAGATCACATGTACATAGCACACACACGAACACACTCACAGCGCGCACACACACAAAGCACACGGACACACTCACGATGCACACACTCACGATGCACACATACACACGGTGCACATACACTCACGGTTCACACTCCCCCGCTGCCCGCCCTCAGCCGCCCCTCGGCCTGTCCCTGCCCCATCCCCGGCCCCGGGTACTCACCCACCGCTCTCTCACTCGGCGGAGCCGCCGTCCTGTAGCGGTGTGGGTCCGTGAGGAGCCGGCGGCCTGTCGGGAGCCTCCCGCTCACGGCATCAGGCGGCCGGGCTTCCCCCACTTCTCGGCGCCTCCCTCCGCACGGCCGCAAGGTCAGGGGAAGGAGGCGGCCCGGTCCGCTGCGGCCCCGCCCCCGGGCTCCGGGCCCCGCTCCCCCCGCCCGCCGGGGCCGCTGCCCGGCCCTCGGACCCCGGACCCCACCCCGTCTGGGTGTGTGAGGGAACATGCGTGTCCCTTTGTGTGTGAACATGTGTCCGTGGGTACGTGAGACCGCGTGTGGTCATGTGTGTGAGTGATAGAGCGTGTCTGTTCATGTGTCGGTGTGTATGTCTAGTGTGTCTGAGCAGTGTAAATGCGTGTGAGGGCCTGTGAGTGTGATAGAGGAGTGTGTATAGTGTGAGTGACAGTGTGTGTGTGAGATAGTGTGAGTGATAGTGTGTCTGATGGTGAGTGATAGTGTGTGTGTGATAGCGTGTCTGATAGAGTGAGTGATTGTGAGTGTGTAATGGTGTGTGATAGTGTGTGTAATAGTGTGTTTGATTGTGTGTGTGATCGTGTGAGTGTGTGTGATAGTGATAGAGTGTGTTTGTGTGAGTGATAATGTGTGTGATAGAGTGATTGAGTGTGAGCATGTAATGGTGTGTGTGATAGTGCAAGTAAGAGTATGAGTGAGAGAGTGTGACTGATAGAATGTGAGTGATAGTGTGTCTATGGTGAGTGAGTGTGTGTGTGATAGTGTGTGTGATCGTGAGTGATTGTGAGTGTGAGCGTGTAATGGTGTGTGCGGTAGTGAAATAGTGTGTGTAAGTGTGTTTGATTGTGTGTGTGATCGTGTGAGTGTTAGTCTGTGTGATAGTGATAGAGTGTGTTTGTGTGAGTGATAATGTGTGTGATAGAGTGATTGAGTGTGAGCATGTAATGGTGTGTGTGATAGTGCAAGTGAGAGTATGAGTGAGAGAGTGTGACTGATAGAATGTGAGTGATAGTGTGTCTATGGTGAGTGTGTGTGTGTGATCGTGAGTGATTGTGAGTGCGAGCGTGTAATGGTGTGTGCAATAGTGAAATAGTGTGTGTAATAGTGTGTTTGATTGTGTGTGTGATCGTGTGAGTGTTAGTCTGTGTGATAGTGATAGAGTGTGTTTGTGTGAGTGATAATGTGTGTGATAGAGTGATTGAGTGTGAGCATGTAATGGTGTGAGTGAGAGTATGAGTGAGAGAGTGTGACTGATAGAATTTGAGTGATTGTGTGTCTGATGGTGAGTGAGAGTGTGTGAGATTGTGTGTGTGTGTGATAGTGTGTGTGATAGTGAGTGATTGTGAGTGTGAGCGTGTAATGGTGTGTGATAGTGTAATGGTGTGTTTGATTGTGTGTGATTGTGTGAGTGTTAGTGTGTGTGATAGTGATAGAGTGTATTTGTGTGAGTGATAATGTGTGTGATAGAGTGATTGAGTGTGAGCATGTAATGGTGTGTGTGAGAGTGTGAGTGAGAGTATGAGTGAGAGAGTGTGACTGATAGAATGTGAGTGATTGTGTATGTGTCTGATAGTTTGTGGGTGTGTGATAGTGCATGTGTCTTATAGTGCGTGTGTATGTGTTAGTGTATGCACACACAAGGGTGCATGTGAGTGATATGTGCTAGTATGTGTACATTTCATGTGCATGTATGTTAATGTGTGCCTCTGCTTGTCTATGTGAGTGTGTGTATGTGTAAATGAGTGTGCATGTAAATACTTTGTGTCACGTATGTGTGTGTATTTGTGTGTTTGCAATTTTACAATTTTGTAAAGATTTACCTCATAGAACGAACCATTCGAGCCCTTGTGTCCATGCCAGCCAATAAAAGTTTAACCTCCCCACTCCCAGCTTTTGGTGCATGACATTGTTACAGTTCTTCTAGTGGTCATCTGGACACTTTAATAAGTGCAGTGAGGGTGTCTGCCTCTCTTCCCACTCAGTCCGGTAGGTCCAAACCCTGTTACTCATTCAGTGAAAGCAAACTCCCCATCGCCCCTCTAATTTGTCTTCCGATTAACTTCAACCTCCCCCAGTTACAGGCCTCTCTCTGGGACATAGATGTAAACTTCACCCTGTCTTGGCCTCTCATAATTGAATACACATCAATTAAATCTTCCATTTGTCTTGCTTCTTCAAAAGAAAACAGCCCCAGTTTTGTCAATTTTCCTCATAACCGGAATTTTCCAGTACTAGCAATGCCCTGATAATTTTCCTCTGCACCCTCTCCAGTACGGACACATCCCTCCTGCAGGGTGGTGTCCAGTGCTCTAGCTGTGGCCACACTACTGCTGTGCACACTTCCGACATGGCCTTGTATTTAAAGACAAGTATCCTATGAGCCTTGGTGATGACCTTATTTATCGATTCTGTTGCCAGCAGGGCTTTTGGACACGTTAGTCTATGCTTGTTAGGATTGGACATGTTTCATGTTTCACCTCCCCAAAGGCATCCCCTCATTCTACTGACTGAATCCCATTTGTTACTCACATTGCCGGTCTAACCAATCTACGGATGTCTACCCCCAGCTCAGCAAACACACTGCTGATTTCAGTGTCAGCAACAAACTTCTTAATCGTGGCCCCCAAAGTCCAAATAACTTAGATAAAAGTATAGCACAGAATGTAAGAGGCTCCAGAGAAGCCCACAGCATACAGCACTCCAGTCATGCCTATCCATTCTCCTTGTTTTCCCCCTGAGCCACTTTCGAGTACAAAGCCTCTTCTCCTTGATCCCCATTACCTTAAACAATAGCAACATCTAAAGGTATTTAGGAAGGCACATGAACAGGCAGGGAATGGAGGGATATAGACCATGTGCAGGCAGGTGGGATTAGTTTGGATTGGCATCATGATCAGCACAGACCTTGTGGGCTGAAGGGCCTGTTCCTGTGCTGTACTGTCCTGTGTTCTATGTTCTATCTTTTACATTCAGCAATGCGATTTCCTCTCTTTCAATCCTCAGTTCAACACCTACGGCCTCATTTGTTGGTCTTTTGTCCTCTCCACAATGTGATTGTTTCCATAACCAATATTGCTCTCCTTCTCTCCACCTTTTGCTTCTTGTCCATCTCAGCTGAGAAGCTGCCCGTCTCCAAGCCAGGCTTCTGCAGTGGCTGTATTGTCAACCTCTGTGTCCTCAGTTCATCATGGTTATTCTCCGGGTTCCTCAGGTTAAAGTAAGCACCACCTGCAAATTTTCCTTCCAGTCTTTATATCTTCTGCGTTCCAGACTTCTTTTGGCAGCTTCCAGGGCCATTTACTGAACCAAGTTTGCCTCCCTCACTTCTGAAAGTGTGATGGTGTTCCCCTTCTCCCTGTCAAGTTAGTTTAGTAGACCTCGCAACCCTTCCTGCAGGTGCGTGCATTTATGTGTTGTGGTTCGACTTGGTATTGGACCGAGGTACAGTGAAAAACTTGTCTCGCATACCGGTCGTACAGGTCAATTCATTACACAGTGCAGTTACATTGAGTTAGTACAGAGTGCGTTGATGTAGTACAGGTAAAAACAGTAACACTACGGAATAAAGTGTCACAGCTACAGAGAAAGTGCAGTGCAATAAGGTGCAAGGTCACAACAAGGTAAATCGTGAGGTCAGAGTCCATCTCATCGTATAAGGGAACAGTTCATTAGTCTTAACACAGTGGGGTAGAAGCTGTCCTTAAGTCTGGTGGTACATGTCCTCAGGCTCCTTTATCTTCTACCCGATGGAAGAGGAGAGAAGACAGAATGACCCAGGTGGGTGGGGTCTTTGATTATGCTGGCTGCTTCACCAAGGCAGTGAAAGGTAAAGACAGAGTCCAAGGAGGAGAGGCTGGTGTCCGTGATGCGCTGGGCTGTGTCCACAACTCTCTGCAGTTTCTTGCAGTCCTGGGCAAGGCAATTGCCGTACCAAGCCGTGATACATCCAGATAGGATGCTTTCTTGCACCATACTGCCATCCAACAAGAAATTCTCATGACCAGACCCTGCAAAGCCAGGAGAACTTCCCATATCTCGAGATCCACCTCTCAGTAAAGGCAGACGTCGACAATGCACAATTCAGCATCACCTTCAAAGTGCTGGAACATCCTTTGTTTGATTAAGGAAAAGAATAAAGAGTGAGGAAAGGAACAGATGCAAGAAAAGGGTGCAAGAAGGCACAGATGAGGCTGTCTGAATGGGCAGACACAAGGCATATGGAATTTAATTCAGAGAAGTGTGAAGTGATACACTTGGGCAGGAAGAATAAGGGGAGATGACACAGCTAAAATGACGGGGTTGGAAATGGAGTGCAGGCCAGAGGGAGCTGTGACTGAATCTTTGAAGGCTGAGAATGCACTTGGTAAAGCATGTGGACTTATTGCATAATGGCGTAAGGTGTACAGGTGGAGAGGCTTTGTTGACCCTGTATCAATGCTGCTAAGAATTTTGTTTTGGATGGTGGTCCCCACCCATTTGGGGGGCTTGTAGGTGCCAAAGAGAGGGCAGGATGGTTCCAGGGATGAAGGGCAGGTTCTGAGCATGGATCAGAGGGTTTAGGGTGGTCATCCTCAGAGCTGGGACTGCAGAAAGTCTTGGCCAGTCTGGGAAGGGTAGGGAACTGGTATGAGTAGAGGCGATAAGAACCACAGGCAGGCATGTGGACCCAGGAGGGACCTTTCTCCAATGTGTGGAGTACTTGATCTACTCCTGATGATGGTGGAGTCAGGTTCAGGTAGGCTTTGAAAGGGGGTTGGGTGATTACTTGAAGGTAAAAACACCCAGGCTGGGAGGAAGAGTCGGAGAATGGGATGACTGCATTGTTTCACACTGAGCAGGCACGGATCTGATGGAATCCTATGCGTAGGTTTATGATTTTAGTCTTTTATGTTTGGGTGTGTCCACAAGCAGGTACGTGTGTGCATGCTTATATGTTCTACGTGTATGTGTGCACTGCATAGTAGCAGAATTGAACTGCACAATGTGCTGTGAGTGCATTTTGAGCTTTATGTATGCATTTGGTGTGTAATTTCTGATGTTGGCATGTCCACATGTGTACTGTGTTGCTTATGTCATATGTTGTGTGTATGCCCATATTTGCATATTTGTGTGGTGTATAGTCTGTGTGTGTGTGTGTGCATGCACGTGTGTGTGGTGTGTTGTATTGAACGTATTGTGTGATTGTGTGTCTGTTTTTTGTTAGTCTGTGTGTGTGTTTCAGTGTATTGAGAGAATAGTGTGTAGTATGCTGCTGGAATGTATGTTTGTGCACATTTAAAGTGTGTAGATGTATATGTATGTATTGTGTGTACTATGTGTAGTGTGTATAGGGAGGTTGAGGGTACTTGTGCATAGTGTTTATGTGTGTGCACATGCACAAGTATGTATGTAATGTTTGTGTGTAGTGTATGCATGTGCAGTGGAGTCCACATGCATGTGTGTGTTTATATGTATACCATTAGTGAGCACGTGGATCCCACAGTCACCATCATCAAAGTAGTCCCAGTTCTTTGTGAGAGAGAAAAAACACAGAATCTCTTCACGAGCACCACTTATAGTGGACCAGGGCTGTCCATAGTCTGTGGACAACCTGTGCCTCCTCCAGCTTGGGAGTGGATAGTTTGTGCATGGGGCACCGTCTAAGGGAAACTGCCTTGTGTGGTCCTTGAGACCTTCTTTGTTGATTTTATAGGGGCAACGCTTCTGTTGATGCTGGTGTTTTGGGGCCAGGGTGATGGAGATACCAGAGGGGACAAGGCGGTGGACAGACCAGCAATCTTTGGTACCTGTGATGGCACAGGTGGTGTGGATATATTTGCGATCCTGAACTCAGGTGACGATATCATCCAACAGGTGCTGGACGCTGGACAGGGCTGTTGCCATGAGATCTTGTACTTGTCCCTCTGACGAAACAGGGTGTCCATCACTGGAAGACCATGCTCCAAGCATGTAGTCAGGAGAAGGACATCACTCCGTCCTCACCAGAGAGTTGCGTCCCTTCCCACTGGCACTGAAGTTGCCGAGGAGAATCAGATGGAGTCCCTTTGGGATGTGGACCGGAATTTTGTCAAGGTTGGAGGTGAAGTCCTCCTCAGCCTCATCAGGAGCATCCAGGGCTGGGGACATGGGTGCCGATGAGGGCAATGTGTTGGTCCCATGCTGAATGGTCATGAGGCTTTCACTTATTTCACCAGAGGAGTTGCTGAGATGCCGAACCAGGTCATTTTTTATGGCTCCGTGAAGATGGTGTTCCTCTTGCAGTCTTCCCCTCCAGAAGGCGTCCCCACTGCCTTGTTCTCTGAGTTGATCCTCTCCTGCCTGACGTGTCTCACTGTAACAGTATCTGAGTTCCTGAGCCACCTCGGTAGAGTAGTATTCAGGTCCTCACACTCTGGGTCCCTGACTCCTTATTGTGGAGGGGAAGTTGCCTGTTGCATTGTTACTTCTACTGCCGGATAGCCATTGTACCCAGCTACCACACAGGCTTCACAGAGCAAGGTTTGATCCACTGACCAGGATGACTGGAGACCAGGCTTCTCTGAGATTGAAGAGTGAGGACATGATTAACTGCAGGCATAAGGTGCTCCTGGATTGGAGGCTCCTCCAATCCTCAAGGGGACAGAACTAGCTCCCCAGGCACATGAATGGTCAACTCACTATAGGAAGGATGTCAAGGCTTTAGAGAGGGTGCAGAGGAGGTTTACTAGGAGGCTGCCTGGATTAGAGGGCATGTGCTATCAGGAGAGGCTGGACAAACTTGGGCTCTTTTCTCTGGAGCAGCGGAGGCTGAGGGGTGATCTGTTGGAGGTGTATAAAATGATGAGGGACATAGATAGGGTGGACAAGCAATATCTTTTTCCCATTATTGAGCGATACAATACCAGAGGGCATGCGTTTAAGGTGAGAGGGGACAGGTTCAGAACAGATGTGAGGGGTACGTTTTTTACTGAGAGAGTGGTGGATGCCTGGAATGTGTTGCCTGATAGGGTGGTGGAGGCAAATTCATTGGGGGCTTTTAAGAGGGGCTTGGATGGGCACATGAGTGAGAGGAAAATGGAGGGATAGGGGCATTCTGTAGGTAGGAGGGATTAGCTTTGTTGGCACAACATTGTGGGCCGAAGGGCCTGTTCTGTGCTGTACTGTTCTATGTTCCATGTATGTTCTAAAACCCGAGGGCAGCAGGATTCCTGTGGGCTAAAGACCAGACGGTGGATGGAGGGAGTGCAGGAGGCTCATACATTCAGTGCCCCGAGGCTCAAGCACCCAAGCCCCCACCCCACTGAGAGCCAAGAATGGGTGAGATCATAATGGACAGAGACGCAGTCAATGCTCGCTGGAGGGGACACCCCTAAACCTCCTGAACTGCAATGCTGTCCTTGAAGTGAGTGCCCACAACCCAATCCCACAGCAATGTAAAACTCAGTGGTGAAGAGCTTCAATCAAGGATCCATGATCCGATTGTCCGTATCTGGGAAGAGAGGGATATACCGTGGAGCTTCAGAGATGCTGCAGTTGTGACCATCTTCAAGAAATGGGACTGTGGAAACTACAGAGAGGTCTCTCCGCTGTCTGCCAAGGGAAAGTCATCACCAGTGTCCCCCTCCATTAAATGGAGGGACGGCGGGGGTGTGGGGGGGGTGGTGTGGAACACCCTGCTCAAATTCAGCTGCCCACTGAAATTCATCTCCCTTTTATGTTTGCTCCACAACGATGTGCAAGTCAAGATTCTAACCAATGGGTCCACAACCGAACCAATCTCCGCATTTCAACAGGGCTGCACCAACACCTCCCTTGGTCTTTCTCACCTCTTCCAAGCTTCCTCTGGAAGTGGAGCCAACCTTCAGAACTATTGGAAAACTGTACACTCGAGTACAGTCCAGAACCAAAGTTCCCAACCTCAGCCATCAAGCTGCAGCCTGCAGATTTCGCCTGTGTCTCTGCACACTTGGTATTGGTTTATTATTGTCACTTGTACTGAGGTACAGTGAAAAACTTGTCTTGCATACCGTTCGTACAGATCAATTCATTACACGGTGCATTGAGGTAGTACAAGGTAAAAACAATAACAGAATACAGAGTAAAGTGTCACAGCTACAGGGAAGTGCATTGCAGGTAGACAATAAGGTGCAAGGTCATAACAAGGTAGATTGTGAGGACAAAAGTCCATCTCATCATATAAGGGAACTGTTAGAAAAGAAGCTGTCCTTGAGCCTGTTGGTATGTGCTCTCAGGCTCCTGTATCTTCTGCCTGATGGGAGAGGGGAGAAGAGAGAAGTGCACATTTGCACATTTGTGTGTGTTTGTGCGGTGTGTGTGTGTTTGTGCATATGTGTCAGTGTGCGTTTGCGGGTTTTGTGTATCATGTGCGTCTATGTGTGTATCTGTGTGCAAGTTTGTGAGGTATTTGTGTGCGTGTAGGGTGTGTGTGCACATGGGTCTGCATATACCTGTGTGTCCGAGTGCATCTGTGTATGTCTGCATGTATGTGTTTGTGTGTGAGTGTCTATGTGTGCGTGAGGCTTGAGTGTGTGTGTGTGTGTTTCTAGTGCTGAGCTGTTGAAGCAGGTACAACACTGATATCTGTGGAAGGCTGATCTGGGATTAGTGTCGTGACTCTCAGAACTGTGCTTGTCACAGTGCCAGCTGACCTGGTCAGATTACTGTGTGTGCACTTCCAAGGAATGTTTAACGCAGCATTCTCCGTGGGATCTCACCCACTCCACAACCTCCACACTGCAAAGATTACTTCTCCAGTCCCGGGCCTGAATCCTAGAGCCACAGACATTTTATTGAGAGCATGGGTTAATCAGAGACAGCACTGCAGATTTATTGAAGGATAATTCGCCTAGAAATTGGGCTGCACTATCATTGAGTGAATGTGTGCAGAGGTAAGGACTGTGCAAGAAGGTTACGATTTGCTTTGACGAAAGTAGTTTTGTTCCAACTATGACAGAACCACCCTTTCAGGCAGTAGGTGCCAGACCCCAGCACCGTCTGGGTGAAAAGGTTTCTTTAATTCCCGCCTAATCCTTCTAAATCTATATTTTCTAGTTATTGACTGCTCTGCTAAGGGAAGTACCTATCCTGATCTCTCATAATTTTGCACAATTCAAATCTTCCCTCAGCCTCCTCCAAAGAAAACATAAGCCCACTGCTCTACTCTCTCTACACTCGTGACTGTGTGGTTAAGTGCAGCTCAAACACCACTTAGAATTTCACCGATGACACCACTGTTGTCGGCAGAATCTTCAGATGGCGACGAGGAGGTGTACGGGAGTGAGATAGATCGGCTGGTTGAGTGGTGTTGCAACAACAACCTCGCACTCAACATCAGCAAGACCAAGGAATTGATTGTGGATTCAGGAAGGGGAAGTCGGGAGAACACACACCAGCCCTCATGGAAGGCTCAGCGGTGGAAAGGGTGAGCAGCTTCAAGTTCCTGGAGGGTCAACATCTTGGAGGATCTATCCTGGACCCAACACATTGATGCAATCACGAAGAAGGCACGCCAGTGGCTCTGCTATGTTAGGAGTTTGAGGAGATTTGGTATGTCACCAAAGACCTACAAATTTCTATAGATGTACAGTGGAGAGCATTCTGACTGGTTGCATCACCACCTGGTATGGAGGCTCCAATGTGCAGGATCGAAAGAGGCTGCAGAGGGTTGTAGACTCAGCCAGCTCCATCACAGGCACAACCCTCCCCACCATCGAGGACACCTTCAAGAGGCTGTTTCTCAAAGGCAGCAGCATCCATCACTAAGGACCCTCACCACCCGGGACATGCCCTTTTCACGTTACTACCATTGGGGGGGGGGGGGGAGGTACAGGAGCCTGAAGACCCACACTCAACGACTCAGAAATAAGCTTCTTCGCCATCAGATTTCTGAACAGTCCATGAACCCATGAACACTACCTCGTTATCCCTTTCTTTTATGCACTATTTATTTATTTTTGTAATTCATGGTAATTTTATGTTTGCACTGTACTGCTGCCACAAAACAATAAATTTCACATCATTTAAGTCAGTGATAATAAATCTGATTCTGATTGCTCTATCTCGGTTGATTAAGGTCTACCTTCTCTACTGTAACTCCCTCTGTGCCACTCTACTTCCTCGTATCCTCCTGTTCAGCTTCTGCTCAGCATCAAGAACTGGTCGTCAGATCACCCTCCCAAGTTCTACGTCGGAGGGACAATGTGAATCCCTTCCGGTATCTCAGCTTGCCTTCTTCCAGTGCACATAACACCCACACTCACACTGCGCTGGTGAAGGGCACCGTTCACCTGCTCTGTGACTAACCGAGTGGCTCAGCGGTGCGGGAGGTGAGGTATTTTCAGCAGGAGGATTGACGCCGACGCATTCACTAAGAGGAGAGCGTCGGTGACTGGTAGAGCCAAACAACCTGCCGCAGTCCACCCGGATCTGCCGTCAGGTGTGAGAGGGCCTGGTGATCAGGCGATCATCCTCTGCCCCTGACCTTCCTGGTAATGCCACCCTGGCGTGGTGGTGGTGGTGGTGGTGGGGGGTGGGCGGGGTTGGTGTGTACCCGTGACCCCCCCCCCCCCCCCCAGAGTGACCCCACTGAACGGGACACGCTCACAGTGGCAAGGTCAAGGTGGAGGTACCAGACCAACGGGAGGTCAACACAAGACACCTCGACAGCGGGCAGGTGAACGAGGAGGCACACTGCGCAGTGGTTGCAGGGGAGAGAAGGCCAAGTCCTCGCATCCCCTTGGGTGCCGATTCCTCCTCCCCCCATGACCCCTGTGTTGTTGATGGACCACGGCCTCCACACCAGGAGAAACCACGTGTGGGATCAAACTCTTCCAGATCCAACAAGAGCCCATATTACACGAGACAGCACATGGAACTTGGACCGTGTACTTGTAATACACGGCTCATCTACAAATACGCCAACGACACCGCTGTTGTTGGACGAATCACGGGTGGCGATGAGTCAGTGTATAGGAGTGAGACAGGACACCTGGTTGAGTGGTGCTGCAACAACAACCTCTCGCACAACATCATTTAGTAAAACTAAAGAGCTGATTGTTGACTTCAGGAAGGGGAACGAAGGCGAACACGCGCCAATCTACATTGGGGGATCGGCAGTGGAGAGAGTCAGCAGCTTTAAATTCCTGGGTGTTAACATATCAGATGCCCTGTCCTGGGCCCAGCACATAGATGCAATCACAAGGAAGGCGTGCCAGCCTCTGTACTTTCTTAGAAGGCATGTCACTGAACACTCTAACAAACTTCTACAGATGTACTGTTGAACATATCCTGACTGGTTGCATCATGGTCTGGTACAGCAATTCCAATGCACAGGAATGCAAGAAGCTGCAGAGAGTAGTGGACTCTGCCCAGTACATCACGGGAAAATCCCTCCTCACCATCGGAAGTATCTACAGGAGGTGTAGCCTCAAGAAGGCAACTTCCATCATCAAAGATCGCCACCATCTGGGGCCATGCCATCATCTTGTAGCTACCATCGGGCAGGAGGTACAGAAGCCTGAAGTCCCACACCATCAGGTTCAAGAACAGCTACTTCCCTTCAACCTTTCAGTTCTTGAACTAACCTGCACAACCCTAATCACTACAGGTTAGCAACACTAAGACCACTTTAATCACTGAACTAAAATGGACTTTTTTTATTATGTTCTTTCTTGTATAATTTTGCACAATTTATGTTTAATTTAAGTTTTTCTTGTGAATATTGTGTCTCTAATGCTATGTGCCTGTCGAGTAAGTTTTACATTGCACCTGTGCATATGACAATAATTAAATGACAGTATGTTTATTGTTACATGCACAGGTGCAATGTATATCTGCATATGACAGTCAACTTTGACTTTGAGGACTGCAGCCTGTGACTCTGAACTCCAATGGAAGATCTAATGGAAGTCTCCCCATCCAGAGAAGTCGCTCACTGTCCTGAGATTTGTCCCTGACAAGGGTCTGCCAGCTTCCAGTGCAGTGCCCTTGCCGGGGAACCCACCACCATCTGAGTTGGATCTAAGCTGCCTGGGTGGCAGCCCCAATCCTCCAGGGCTATCTGCCACCTAGTGTAGGCACACAGCACTGCATGGGAAGGGGACGTCCCACTTTAGCACCCTGGTGACTGTGCTGACTCCTCAGGCATGTCGATGGGAGCCTGGGATACCAGTGCACGGATTGGGAGTGAGAATAGGCCACTCGGCCCCTTCAGGCCTGCTTCACCACTTAATAAGATCTGATTGTAACTTCAACCATCTCTTCCCGGTAACTCTTTGCTTATCAAGAATCCTACCTTTAAGATACTCAAAGACTCTGCTTCCATTGCCCTTTGCAGAAGAGAGTTTCAAAGATTCAGAGCCCTCTGTCCCACCTTTACCTTAAATGGGTGACCACCCTGTCTTTAAAAAGTGACCCGATCGGTATACAAGACAAGTTTTTCACATTACCTCAGTACAAGTGACAATAATAAACCAATAGCAATAGCAATAGCAATACCTCTCGTTTTAGATTCTCCCACAAGAGGAAACAGCCTTTCCACATCCGCTTCTTTCAATCAGCTTCTAAACCGCAGCAGGTCCAAGCCCAGCCCATCGAACCTTTCTTCACAGGACTAACCGCCCCTTGCAGGCATTCAATTCACTTTGCAATAAACAATAGTATTCTGTTAGCTCTCCTCGTTACTTGGTGTACTGGCACACTAGCCTCTTGTGAATCATTCACTAGGACACTCAGATCCCTCCACACCTCAGAGCTCTGCAATCTCACACCATTAACATAACATACTTTTTTTATCCTGCCAAAATTTTCCTGCATTATGCTCCAGATCCCTGCCCACTTACTGAACCATCCATATCCCCCTGTAACTTCATCATGTCCTCAAGGTTTACTTTCCCACCTATCTCTGTGCAATGGGCACTGGTAAGACAAAAGTGCTTCATCTGTTTGCTGCAGGACAGTGTCCCTGGCAGAGGTCCCCACTGATGGACAGAAGCAGGAGCCAATCAGTGTCCCTGGCAGTGGTCCCTACTGATGGACAGAAGCAGGAGCTAATCAGTGTCCCTGGTGGAGGTCCCCACTGATGGACAGAAGTTGGAGCCAATCAGTCTCCTGGGAGGTGTCCCCACTATAACCACTTAAAAACAAAAAATATAGAGTAATAAAGAAAAAAACTGAAAAACAACTGAGCCAAGGGTAACACTTCAATTAAAGTTGGTGACCCCTGTCAGACACTGAGCTGGATGTGGCAGTGGTGGCTGGTGTGAAGCTGAAGGGTTACATTTGCTCTGTGATGTGGTGAAGCAGGCCCTCGGCTGGGTAATTGATGCAGTGCTGAGCCCGGAGGGGTCTGGTCCGTGACATCTGACCTCCAGCACGTTCCATATTTCAGACCACTACAGCTGATTTGTTGCAAAATCCCCACCTCACTGGCAGCAGCCAACCCAAAACCTCAGGACGAGACTACATTGTGAGAGAGGGCCTGTCCAATTTGGAAGGCAGCTTTCTCACGTTGGAGGCAGAGGAGTGGCAGGAAAAGGAAGAGTAGGAAGTCCTGTAAGGTGTCAGTAAGTGGACATCATCTTTCAACACACACACCTGACAACTCTAGCTGAGCTCTCAACAAAGCTCCCTGATACCAACAGGCCAGATGTTCGCACTTGGTGAATCTTGGTATTGAATGGAAACTTCATAAGGTCATCTGCTGGTCACTTCTCATTAATTTTGATCAAGTTAGAACCATTACCATCGTGTAGCTTCTTCTCTGAGAATCTCAGTGCCAAGTTATGAAGGTGATGCCATCACAGATGCCCTTCAAACTTAATAGCCACTTGGCCAACTGGAAATCTTTGACTAACAGATGTTGTGACTTTGTGGTCAGAGTCCTCCAAATACTCATGGCCTGAGGTGTAGACACTAAGCACGGTTTGGGAACGTAAGCAAGGGTGACCTGTGGATGCTACCAGTGCCCTGCCACCCTGCTATCTTGATCGAGGAATTCCAACACAATATGCTGTCCTGAAAGGTCACTCTAACCTCAGCTTTAGCCTTCTTACAGTGGAGTGAGATCTTCAGCAGAACCTCTAGGTTATCACAAACACCACCCTCTTCCAACCTGCTCCTTCTCCTCTTCTTGCTGGAGGTCTTCAGGAAGAGCGGAATCTCCCTGATGATGATGAAGTATCCTACTCGCTCTCTAGGGACAATCCAGGGCCCCCCCAGCTTAGTGCCAGATCTCATCCTGAGGAGCCCGACAGCCCTCTCCACTCGAGTCCTAGCGGACCCCTGGATCTGGTTCATCAGGACACTAGGCTGATGCCGCTGGAATCCAGAGAGGGGTGAGGAATCAAGGGAAGAGCGGATAGAACTTGCACCTGAAGAACCAGCAGCACACGCTGCTCAGAGGCCAAAGACAGGGCAGGTCTCAGCCAGAGAAGTCCGTTCTGGTCTGTTCAGCACACTTGGCAAAGTGACTTTGGTGACCAAGGATTAGGGACTTGCATTTGGTGGAGAGTGAGAGAGGCCAGGGGTTGTTTCCATGACAGCAGGGAAGGCTAAGCGGAAATTTGGTGGGGCTGTTCACGATGACGAGAAGCGGTCTCTGGTGATGGGAGGTTCAGACGGGAAAGCAGAGGCACATGAAGTGATTGACAAAAGCAGCAGAAGTGGAATTAGGAAGCTGCATTAGGGACTAGGAGCAGAGGAAATAGATTTAATGGTGACAGTCGAAGAGTTGAATAAGCTAGACGAGGATTGGAATAGAATGAACATAGAACATAGCACAGCAGAGGAACAGGCCTCTTGGCCCACAATGTTATGTTGAACTAATTAAACTAGGAATTAAATGCCTGGTTAAACTCGTCCCTTCTGCCTAAACAAGTCCATATCCTCCATTCTCTGCACATTGATGAGCCGATCTCAGAGCCTCTTAAACGCCTCTGTCGTATCTGCCTCCACTCCCCACCCCTGGCAGCACATTCCAGGCACCCATCACTCTCTGTGTAAAAAACCTGCCCCGCACATCTCCTTTGAACTTTCCCCCTCTCACCTTAAATGCATGCCCTCTAGTATTAGACATTTCAACCTTGGGGAAGAAGCTACCAGCTGTTTATCTCTGCCTCTCATAATCTTATAAACCTCTATCAGGTCTCCCCTCAGCCTCCGCCGCTCCAGAGAAAACAACCCGAGTTTGTCCAACCTCTCCTTATAGCACATGCCCTCTAATCCAGGTGGCATCCTGGTGAACCTCTTCTGCACCCTCTCCAAAGCCTCCACATCCTTCCTATAATGGGGTGACCAGAACTGAATGCAATACTCCAGATGCAGCCCAACTAAAGTTTTATAAAGCTGCAACATAACTTCCTGACTCTTGAACTCAGTGCCTCAACTAATAAAGGCAAGCATGCCATATGCCTTCTTTACCACCCTATCAACCTGTGCAGCCACTTTCAGGGAGCTATGGACTTGTACCTCAAGATCCCTCTGCACATCGATACTGTTAAGGGTTTTGCTGTTAACTATGGACTGTCCCTTTACATTTGATCTCCCAATGTGCAACACCTCACACTTGCCCACATTAAACTCCATCTGCCATTTCTCCGCCCATATCTGCAACTGATCTACATCCCGCTGTATCCTTTGGCAATCTTCTACATTATCCACAACGCCACCAATCTTTGCGTTGTCTGCGGACTTACTAACCAACCCAGCCACGTTTTCATCCAAGTCATTTATATACATCACAAACAGCGGAGGTCCCAGTACGGATCCCTGCGGAACACCACCAGTCATGGACCTCCAGCCAGAATAAGTCCTATCGACCACCACCCTCTGTCTTCTACGGGCGAGCCAATTCCAAATCCGAATGGCCAAGTCACCGTGGCTCCCATGCATCTCAATCTTGAATTGGATAACTCCACCAGACAACTAGCATAGCAGGGACAGGCGGACCAACCTCTTTCTATGCGGTCTCCTGCACGTGTTCATCCAGCAGCTGGGATGCAGGCAGTGACGGCCCTCGCAACTCCTGCTGTGCCCCCAGGTTCACTAAGGCATGCCAACCAGGTCCCTGGAACCTTCTGGAAGTTCCCAGTCCCCACAAGTTCCCCGACTATTGGAGGACATCAGTAACCTCCCCAACACAAGGGCATGGACCAGCTGTGGCTACTTGGGCTGCCGGGGTGGTGGAGACCTTCACCCATGAGAGGGGGTGTCTCCAGCACGGAGACGGGCAGACCTTGTTGGCGCAGCTGTCGAAGGTGCCAGCCTCCTGATACGTTGCTCCTCTTATATACTCCCGTGTGTGGATGGCTCCCAGTATCTTCCTGAGGGAGGGAGCCTACTTTCTCCTCTGCTCCTCTCTCCCTGCCCTGCCTTTCCTCTACCCCCCACCCACGCCCACACCAGTGCTGGTGACACCCAGGCACACCTCACCCAAAGTTGCAGAGTTGGACCATTCCAGCACCCCCAACCCCACCACCCCTGCCCCATGCCCCTTCCCCTTGGCCCGTACAACCACCCTCTAGCTCCCGCACACTGCTCCATGCCCCTTGACCCGTAGCCCCCTAACCATGACCTTTGCCCCCTCTCCCCTACCTTCCACCCCTAGCCCACCACCTGCGCCTTGCACTCATGCCCCTTGGCCCCTGACCCTTGCCCTCTGTTCCTGTCCTGCCCCCTGCCTGCTGTCACCTGCCCCTCTCCTGTGGCCCAGCCCTGCCTGCCAGACATCTGCGCTCCCTCCTTGGCCAGCACTCACTGACAGCTGTGTCCCCCGTGGCCACCCCACCTCCGCTGTTGCTCCCCAGTCAGACAGGCACCACCCACTTCTAGCTGGTGACGGCGAACACGGGCACTGAGTGGGGACTGACATCACCGGGGGGTGGGGGGGGTAGGGGGATGGGCTCCAGGGAACAAGGGTGCAGCGTACACCAGCACCCATCACACCAGGACAGGCCACGGGTGGGGAGGAGAGGGTCACACGCCTCCCCCAGTTCAACCTCTTATGCATTAAAAAGCTGAACTCATGATCTCCCAATCTACCTTGTCATGACCCTTGCACCTTATTGTCTGCCTGCACTGCACCTTCTCTGTAACTGTAACATTTTATTCAGCATTGTTTTCCTTTTTACTACCTCGATGTACTTATGTATGGAATGATCTGTCTGGATGTCACGCAAACTTTCAGTGTATCGGCACAGTAGTGTAGCGGTTAGCGGGACACTATTACAGCGCCCACGACCTGGGTTCAATTCCAGCCACTGTCCATAAGGAGTTTGTACGTTCACCCCGTGTGTCTGCGTGGGTTTCCTCCGGGTGCTCTGGTTTCCTCCCACATTCCAAAGACGTACGGGTTAGGAAGTTGTGGGCACGCTACCAGAAGTGTGGTGACACCAGTGGGCTGCCCCCAGAACACTCTACGCGGAAGGTGCGTTTCACTGTGTGTTTCGATGTACATGCGACTGATAAAGCTATCTGATCTTAATGACAAACCAATCCCAATTCCAATTCCATATCTCCTGCAAAATTCACCGCATCCCCTCCGTTTCTTTCCCTCTCCTCCTGATCCACTCAGGACCTCTCACCCCACCCCCCCACTTCTTTCCAACCCCACCTCAGACCCTTGTTACCCAATTTCTTTTCCCTCCCTCACCTGCTTCCATCTGGCTATCACCCACACACTCCCCCTCAGTCCCCCCATCCACTCCCCTCCCCAGACTGTTCCCACCATCCCTCCCTTATCGGGTTTCACACATCACCTTCCTTACCTCCCAGATAACCTGCAGCCCTTTGTTGGCTCCACCCATCACCTCCCCGTCACCATCTCCGCCCTTCCCTCCCCCACCCAACCCCAGCTGCCAATCAACTCCTCCTCACCTGGATCCACCTATCACCTCCCCGTCACCATCTCCGCCCTTCCCTCCCCCACCCAACCCCAGCTGCCAATCAACTCCTCCTCACCTGGATCCACCTATCACCTCCCCGTCACCATCTCCGCCCTTCCCTCCCCCACCCAACCCCAGCTGCCAATCAACTCCTCCTCACCTGGATCCACCTATCACCTCCCCGTCACCATCTCCGCCCTTCCCTCCCCCACCCAACCCCAGCTGCCAATCAACTCCTCCTCACCTGGATCCACCTATCACCTCCCCGTCACCATCTCCGCCCTTCCCTCCCCCACCCAACCCCAGCTGCCAATCAACTCCTCCTCACCTGGATCCACCTATCACCTCCCCGTCACCATCTCCGCCCTTCCCTCCCCCACCCAACCCCAGCCGCCAATCAACTCCTCCTCACCTGGATCCACCTATCACCTCCCCGTCACCATCTCCGCCCTTCCCTCCCCCACCCAACCCCAGCTGCCAATCAACTCCTCCTCACCTGGATCCACCTATCACCTGCCGGCTCCTGCCTTGCCCCTCCCTTTACAGGCCATCTCCCCTCTACAGTCTCAGTCCTGAAACACCGACTGTCCACTTCCCTCCACGGATGCTGCCCGACCTGCTGAGTCCCTCCAGCAGCTCTTTTTCTTTGCGCTAGAATCCACCTCCCCAACGCGCGTTTCCAGTTCTCGTCTCTTTCAGTGTTGCTGTGTGAAAGGGGCCTCACCAGGTGCTGATCCCCACACTGGCTCCAGTGTCTGTCCCACCCTGGGCTTCGACAGTGCATTGTGAGCTCACGCGCGCCATCGCCACAAACCTGCTGCCCCCTCAGACACCTCAGGTACCTGGAGCCTGACCCCAGCCCCTTGTCCCTGGGCCCATCCTCGTTCTAAATTGGCCAAGCGTTGGGACGCGTACCACGGTCAAACCTGAGGCTTTGAAGCAAGCACTTACCCATGGTCAGCTGGCTCTTGATGGTTACTGTTACTCTCTCTCCTGAGAAGACCCTCAAAGCAAGCTGTGTGCAAGCAGGCTATTCTGACTGGCAGTGTACAGCGTGAGTAGACAACCCTGGGGCTGTGGGTGATGTCACAAACACCAGTGGCACGTCATTGATATCATAGTCATGCTGGCTGCAAGGTACAGGGCAAATAAAAACCTAATTTGGGCCAAGTATACATCAGGCAAACACCATAAGATGGAACTGAGAGAGAAAGAGAGAGAGAGAGGGGGGGGGGCCATTGAGGTGGGGAGAAGGAAGGGAATGTGTGTGGGGAATGGCGAGGGTAGGGGGAAGGGGGAACCGCGGAGAGGAATGGAGGGGGGAGGGGAGGAGAAACAAGTGACGGGGACAGGAAGGGGTTGGGAATATTGAAGGGTGATCAGAGTGAGGGGGTCAAGGAGTGAGGGGAGTGGGGGAGAAACTGGGGTGGAACAGAAGGAGGGTGAAACCTGAGTAACTGGTAGAGCGGAGGGAGAAGGGAGCTGGAGTGAGGGAGGAGGGAGAGAGAGGGAGATGGGGATTGGGTGGGGAACGGGGGAGGCGGGAGCAGCAAGTGGCAGCAAAGGGGCTCGTCACAGTCGGTCAATGGGTGGTGTTGGCAGGTCTGTGGATGAATGGACTGAGACTGAGGCTCCGTCACCAGGTGGGATACCATCTGCCCTCTGGCTGTCCCGCAGCCTGGGCCCTCTTGCGGCTCCCCACAGTGCCTGTCTCCACTGGTACCCTCCAGATCGCAAGCAGGATCCAGTAAGCCTGTCCTGGTCCAATCACGTGGACACCACGGCCGAGAAAGCTCACCAGCACCTCTACTTCCTCAGGAGGCTAAAGAAATTCGGTATGCCCCTTTGACATTCACCAACTTTTATCGATGCACCATAGAAAGCATCCTACCTGGATGCATCACGGCTTAGTACGGCAACTGCTCTGCCCGCAAGAAACTGCAGAGAGTTGTGGACACAGCCCAGTGCATCACGGACACCAGCCTCCCCTCCATAGACTCTGTTTTTACCTCTCGCAGCATAACCAAAGACCCCACCCACCCAGGTCATTCTCTCTCCTCTCCTCTCCCATCAGGCAGAAGATACAGGAGCCTGAGGGCACGTACCACCAGGCTCAAGGACAGCTTCTATCCCACGGTGATAAGACTATTGAACGGTTTCCTTATACGATGAGATGGACTCTTGTCCTCACAATCTACCTTATGACCTTGCACCTTATTGTCTACCTGCACTGCACTTCCCTGTAGCTGTGACACTTTACCCTGTACTGCTATTGTTTTTACCTGTACTACCTCAATGCACTCGGTACTAACTCAATGTAACTGCACTGTGTAATGAATTGACCTGTATGATTGGTATACAAGACAAGTTTTTCACTGTACCTCGGTACAAATGACAATAATACTTTGCCCATCCTCGCTGCCTGTGTCGCTGCCTTCTTCTGCACTCTTGACTTGGTCCTGGAACACAGGCTTCAGCCAGCAACCCTGAGGCACGTTCCCTGTGTCCCAGTGTCCAACATTCTCCATTCTGTCTCCGGGCTCATTCTCTCAACATCCCGACTGCTGTATGTGGGAAGTGATCCCATTTCCTTCCCGCTGGGAGGAGACTTTTCACAGCTTTGAGGAAGTGTGCTTGCACATTACCAAACAGGCAGGCGACTTTGTGCTCAGGGGTAGTAGCTTCTAACGGCCCCATTAACCCATTTGGTCTCGCCCCACCACAGATATTTCCTCCGTTCTATCCATCCCTCCCCCACCCGCTCTGCTACTGAAAACTAACTTGCTTCCCGCTCCTTCCCAGTTCTGAGGAAGGATCTTGGACCTGCAGCATTAATTCCACAGATGCTGCCCGACCTGATGGGTTTTCCCAACAGTTCCCGCTTTCATTTCAGATTTCCCGCATCTGCAGTTAGCTTATGGCTTTCGTTTACTGACCTGATGCTCCAGTCACTAGGCGTGAGGTGAAGGAGCCCAGGTCGGTATCCCCCATCGTTCTCTGAGCTGAGTGAGCCAGTGGGAATTGAAGCAAGCTGCTGGAGATGCCAGCCTCACTGCTGAACTCAGGTGGTGTCTCACTCTGACACTGGCAGCTGCTGGGATTGGGAGAGCATGTTCAGTGGATAGCCAGTTTCCAGGCTGTGGATCTTCTGCAAGGCTTCCCGAAGGTCGGTGACTGTGACAGGGCAGGTTACCTGCTGCTCACTAAGCTTCCAGTGAGTGACAGGTGTGGTCCGAAGCCACACCAGCTCTTCAGCAAGCACTGGAGTCTTCTCAGTGGGAGCCCTGCCAACCACATCGATCCCAGTGATGGTTGCAGCCTTCTCTCGCCCCTTCCTATTTCTCCTCTGTCCCCCAGTCCATGTGCCGCCAGCCATTGCCTGCTGCCTTTCCCGTCGCTTGTCACCCCTTCAGGACCCAGCGCATGCTCAGTTCCTGCGTCTTTGCGAGCTGAAGACTGGCAGGTGGTGGCTTCCTTCGAGCAGAGGTCCTTGCAATGCTCAGTTCCCTTGGGTGTGAGTGAGACAGGTAAGGGGTTAAGGGGTGGGTCTGGGGTTGGGTCAGGATGACAGGCTCAGGGTGAGGTGAGTAGTGTGAATGTGAGGACAGAGACAAATTCGACTTTGAGTTTATCGTCCGATGCACAAGTCCATGTGTGCACAGGTGCAATGAAAAACTTACTTGCAGCAGCATCACAGGCACAGAGCGTCAGAGACAAAACCTTCACTAGAAAAACATTAATTATACAAAGATCACACTAGAACAAAATTGTTAAAGTCCATTGCATTGTGTATAATTTATGTTTAATTTATGTTTTTCTTGTGAATGCTGCTTATCTGATGCTCTGTGCCTGTGATGCTGCTGCAAGTAAGTTTTTCATTGCACCTGTGCACACATGGACTTGTGCAGATGACAATAAACTTGACTCGAAATGGTAGAGCAACGTGGTCATAGTGTTGCTGCACTGAGGCAGTGATTAGGGTTGTGCAGGTTGGTTCCAGAACTGAATGGTTGAAGGGAAGTAGCTGTTCCTGAACCTGGTGGTGTGGGACTTCAGGCTTCTATACCTCCTGCCCGATGGTAGCTGTGAGGAGATGGCATGGCCCGGATGGTGGGGATCTTTGGTGATAGATGTTGCCTTCTTGAGGCAGTGCCTCCTGTGGATAGTCCCGATGGTGGGGAGGGATGTGCCTGTGATGTATTTGGCAGAGTCTGCTACTCTCTGCAGCTTCTTACATTCCTGTGCATTCGAATTGCCATCCCAGACCTTGGTGCAACCAGTCAGGATACTGTCAACAGTACATCTGTAGAAGTTCGTTAGTGTTCGGGGACAAGCTGACCCTCCTTAATCTCCTCAGAAAGTAAAGACGCTGGCGTGCCTTCCTTGTGACAATTGTGAGGTAATGTGGGGCAGAGGGGAAGAGACCTGAGTGCCCCCTCGAGCCGATGAGATGTGTCCAGTGCATGGGAACCGGAGTGAGGTGGAGATGGAGTGGTGCTAACACGGAGGAAGGTGGGCAACAGAGTGAGGTGCCGAAGACAGGAGTGGAGTGTTTAACCCCTTAAAACCTGCTCTGCCATCCTGTGGACCATTGATCTGTGACCTGGTCCCACATCCCACCTGACTTCCCTTCATTACACTGTTTACCGAACATCCACCAATCACACGTTCAAAATGAACCACCACCCTCCAGTCAATAGTGAGCTCACTCTGCATGGTCTGATCCTCCCAACCGTCCTGTAGACATTACCTCATCAGCAGTCCATCCTCCTCCCGAACACATCCCAACACTGGGAAGGATTTCTCCACAACTACCTTTGTTCATTTTAATATCCTGAAAACTTGGGTATTCCAGGGAATGCAACTCGGAACGTCACTCCATTACACTCGAGGTAACCTTCCATTTGAAACGTTTCTGTCAGTCACCAGAAACTCAATGCGGAGTGAAGTGGTGACTTTGTAGGGCACATACTGTGAGGGGGAGATGGAGGCAGGGGGAGAGGGAGGGAGGGGGAGAGGGCGGGAGGGGGAGATGGAGGGAAGGGGAGAGGGAGGGAGGGGGAGATGGAGGCAGGGGGAGAGGGAGGGGGAGATGGTGGGAGGGGGAGAGGGAGGGAGGGGGAGATGGAGGCAGGGGGAGAGGGAGGGGAGATGGTGGGAGGGGGAGAGGGAGGGAGGGGGAGAGGGTGGGAGGGGGAGATGGTGGGAAGGGATGGTGGGAGGAGAGGGAGTGAGGTCGAGATGGATGGAGAGTTGGAGTGAGGGGGAGATGGAGGGAGGGGGGGGAGATGGAGGGAGCTGATGCTCCAGTGCAAGGTGTAGTGAACAACGAGTGAGCTGGGATGTGATCCCAGTGTGGTGGGATTGGCCTGCCCATTGATGGGCAACATGTAGATCACTGCTGACATGGGATGCCATGACGCCCATGCGATTCAGAGCTCCCTGCTCCCCCCGCTGCTGTTACACCAATGACCGAGCCCAGCCCAGTGCTCCTGTAGTTAGAACTCACCAGCACTCACTGCCCCGCTGACGGTCCAGTCTCCATCGGTGACAGCCGGGGTCAGACTCTGCCCCCGACGTGGACGGGAAGAGGTGCTTAAGTCAAATATTGCCCCTGTATCTGCAGTGGATCACCCCTCCCGTGAGGCTAACGCAAGCCCCGAGACCCCTGTGGGGCAGGACGGTCTGGGCTGCTGGGACTGCTGACTGTGGGCGCCGGAGAGCTGGTGTAACGGGAGAGAGCAGGGCTGCAGCTGTTCTGTCAGCGACAGCCATCAATCTCTCCGAGGAACCACAGTGAGGCAAGGCAGCGCTGGTCTTCACAGGGGGGAGAGGGAAAGGACAGAGCAGGGTGGGGAAGGTGTGGGGGCAGGACACCACACTGCCCGTGACTCCCTCTCCGTCACACAGGAGGGGGTGGGGCAGATTCTCCTGGGCAGTAACATTCCGGAGGCGGGACATCCATGGCAAAGGTTGACCGGTGATTAACACGA